>NC_137616.1:7092838-7115096 GCF_963280865.1 Gymnoscopelus braueri | reverse complement strand
GAGGACCCCCTAGATAGATAGATAGATAGATAGATATATACTTTATTAATCCCGAATGAAATTTGCTTTGCTCAACGGCTCCAGTGCAATACATTCATACAGAGGTCAATAAAAAGAAGCATGGTAAACATTTAAGAAAACATTACACCAATGGGAATGAATGAATGTGAATGATATACAATGTCCTTATCCATAGGATATATAAAGAGCCAAGGAAACAAAAAGTCCCCTTATAGGAAAAGAAAAAGCTCACAAAAGACACTCAAACAAGAGCAGATGAAACGGCAGCCTGCTCACAGGCGCTCGACACTTATCCTATGTGTCAGCATGACTGCAGATCTAGCCTACATTATATTTTGCTTATATAATATAATGTTGACACTATGACAAGCTCTTGTTTCCCCTAACTCCCTAAACTCGTTTAGTTATGTAGGTAATAATAAATAGCCGACATTTAGCAATCGTGTCATTGTTATCCAAGTTATTGCTTATTGCTAGTAATCAGTGGTGGAAAAAGTACTCAATCTTTTTACTTAAGTAAAAGTATCAATACCGCAATACAGAAATACTCTGTTACAACTTGTAAGTAGCCATGCGGTCTTCATTTACTTGTAACTTACAAGTAAATGAAGACCGCATGGCTACTTAAAATTCACGAGAATATGCAAATGAGCCATGCGGTCTTACGCTGTCTGCATGCTAGCCATGTCTTTGCGTAGCCTGGTAAACCCTCCGGAAATGTCATTTCAATTTTGTTTGCACTTTTCCCTTACTGCTTCATTCATCTACATAAACGTTCATATTTCAATATAAAGGGCTGGCCATGGATGTTAGAATTATGTTCGGGCCCTCAGAATTACCCGTATCTTCCGTATTGTTCAATAAAAAGCATTTTAATCCGATTGGTGGCCATTTTCTCATAGAGTTATAACGTATTGGAGTGCAATTCACCTTCCAACCGATAAGGTCGCGATGTTGAAAGCTTATGGAGAAAAATGGCCACCAATCGGATTCAAATGCTTTTTATTGAACAATACGGAATATACGGGTACTTTTGAGGAAACGTACATAATTGCAACATCCATGGCCATCCAAATCTGAACGGGTAAAAAAAAAATGGAGAAAGTGCAAACACCAGGTTGAAGTAAATCCATGACGGTCACCCACTGACTCACTGTTGAGGTTTAATATGGATAAATGTTTTATATATATTTATTAATGCAACATCTATTTTGTTTAAGACTTACAGTAGGCTGCCTTGCCCCACTGGAATACAGTGACTGATATGAATTAATAATATAGCCTACTGGACCATACATAAAATGAAGAATACCTTGTGATGTCAGTGACATTTTATTACAAATGAAAATACAAATAAGAAACAGTGCAGTAACAATACGTTTTCGTATAGCAGCAATTTTGCATGTACAAAATATATTGTCTGTCAGGTGGAAACCTCATTATGTCCAAAACTGTTACTTTTAAGGATAACAATTCTAAAGTAACAAAAGTAGCAGAGCTACAAGTTTTTGTTTAACACTGTAGTATGATCAAGTAGGGTGTTAATTTAGATGAGATTTCTGCCTGACAGCAACAATATAACATAAAATACAACTCTACATTTTGAGGTAGTTTTAGCATGTGCTTTTTAGCTTGTACACATATTGTGCTTTTTAGCTTGTAAATAGTAAAAGTACAAATTATATACTGTACACCTTCCGATGTCAGTGACATTATTAAAAATAAAAATAAACAGTAACAATACGTTTTCGTATAGCAGCAATTTAGCATGTATAAAAAATATTATCTCTTGCCTAAATTCTAAAATAGCAAAAGTAGCAGATCTACAAGCTTTAGAGCTTTTGGATCTTGCTTTTGTGTAACACTGTAGTGATCAAGTAGGGCGTTAATTTAGATATTGTTGTCTGCCTGACAACAATATTATGCATTATATTATATAACATAAAATACAAAGTAATATAAAGTAACCCCTCTATTTGGCCGGTGGGATCCGATCATAGTCCCTTTTTTTCCCCATACCCTTTGGCTGCTTGTTCAGCCTTCCACTCAGCCAGAGTGGAAAAAGATCTTGCCGAGTTGCTGTTATGTGGGGGGAGGTGATGTGGCTGTACAGTAGGCCTAGACTGATATATTATTACTCTATGGAGTACACTCAGGTATTGGGGGATGGGCTCTGTTGTTGTTTACTCTATCAGCAGCGTGGTTTCTCTTGGGACACGGATTGGCTGTCTGTGGATTCGGTTCGGGGAGGCACTGTAGCCGGCTACCACAAACAGCAGATCGGTCATGGATGAACTTCAACCTGGTGTTTGCACTTTCTCCCTTTTTGCTCCATACATCTATATACACGTTCAGATTTCAAAAATAAAGTGCTTAGCTCATGGCCACACATGTTACAATTATGTACGGGCCCTCAATAAGTACCCGTATTTTCCGTATTATTCAATAAAAAGCCACCGATCGGATTAAAATATCCGATCGGTGGCCATTTTCTCATAGAGTTATAATGTACCAGAGTGCAATACACCTGCCAGCCGATAGGGTCACGTAACTGAAAGCATATGAAGAAAATAAGGGGAAAATGGCCACCAATCGGATTAAAATGCTTTTTATTTAACAATTCAGAATATTCGGGTACTTCTGAGGAAACGTACATAATTGTAAAATCCGTAGTCATGGGGTAAGTACTTTATATTTGGAATATGAACGTTCATGTAGATGTACGGACCAAAAAGGGAGAAAGTTTAAATACCAAGTTGAGCTCATCCATGACGGTCGGTCACGATATGACAGTCATGTTTCAGGGCTATAAACTCATACATGATCGGTTTTGCTGTTCTCAAATACATTACCCACAATAAATAAAATACTGGAGCACAGCCTGGGTACTTTGAAGGCAGTAAGATAATCAAAATAGAAAAGATTGTAACTTCCTCTTGCAATGAACAGCCAACTAATTTCCAAATGGACTGCAGGTTATGTAAAAAAAACGAATACAATTACTAGATCATGATGTACCATGGAATGACAAAAGAACAAGCTGACAAAGTGTAAAAATCAATCAAATCAATCTTTATTTTTATTTAATCATTTCTGTGCTGTTTAACCATGCTCCTCCTTCTTCCTCAACTAGGAATGGAGTCTGGGAGTTGGGGGAAAGATTTAACTGGTCAGTGAAACAATAAATACAGGACCGAGATTTGCCGCTGCTGACGGGGGCGGGTCCGGGAGTTGGGGGAAAGATTTAACTGGTCAGTGAACCAGAAAATCCAGCAGGGAGTTAAGGACCACAAGCAGTGACTGCAGGACCATGATTGGCTGCCCAGAAGAGACAAAGAAGTTACTGCAGGCGCCACCGTGCCCCTTGATCCTCACCTTAAGTTTTATACTTTATGAAATAAATCATCTTTATATTGGAAGTCAGAGGAGGTCGGCTAGGGCTGAAACTTTCCCTAAATATGGAGATGACTGATAGCTTGTGTCATCTATTCACTTGAGTGTGAACGTGCTTGTTTTCATGTGAAAGCTGTTAGTTTACCTCTTTCCATAAGTCTTTGCAGCAGTCTTCTCACACACAGCTACACTACAGACTGAGCCTCGGGGATGTACCCTTTGTGACCGGAACGGTATGAGCACACACACCGTATTGTACCACCATTATGTGGTACAATACTTTGTGTACTGTAAAGCGTCCTTGGGTTTCTGAAAGGCGCTATATAAATCCAAGTTATTATTATTATTATTATTATTATGTAGTTGACACATGCCAACCTTCTGTAGCTGACACGTGCCGAAGTGCCAGCTTAAAGGAGTAGTTCACCCAAAAGATGGCTTATTTTCTATCAATTACACACCCCATGAAGCCTTGAATGTTTTTGTTTTTGTCACACAAAATAGCCCATCAACAAGCTCACAACATGTCGCATCGTGATGAGCTTGTAGACGGGCTATTTTCTTTGCTAGTTTTGAAAATGTATTGTATTGTATTATTGTTACCTATAATAACATGCCTAAAATAGGGAGACCTGGTTGAAAGTGGTTAAAGGTGCATTTCCTTGACCCCACCAACATCATTAGTTAATTCATAATACATGTTATGTTTCTCTCTGTCCCTCCAGTCGGTAGGGGGAAGCCACTCGGTCCGAGCCAACGTCCAGTCAGTTCTGTCTCTGCTGAAGCAGCACCAGCCCCAGCTCTGCAACAGCCGGGTTCTGTCTCACAAGCACTGTTGAATTACTCTACAACAGTGGGACACAACTTTGTTGCCCTGATCGTGAGGTACATTGACAAAAACAAAACACAAATATGCAGCATGTAATTACACTGTTTTAGGACCTAAGTAACCAACATTTGAAGCTAACATTGTAGTTTTTTTTATGTCTTCTTGAAAAAAGGAAAATGTCCAGCTTTTTTGACACATACTTGTGCTTGGACCTCTATTGCCCTCTGCTGGTAGAACATGTAAACAACAAGCAGGGTTACACTTGCATTACTAGGAACGACTTTCATTTGCAAGATCAGAACCGATACACACAGTTCTGCTCTGGTAATAGCCAATCTGTGGTAATAGCCACAGATTGGCTGTGCCTGTGACCGACAGTCACAGCCAATCAGACAGCAGCTCCTCCTCCTCGTCTGGCGGCGGTGGGGTGGAGCTTTCAGAGCTTTTGCATGGACTACAGGAAGAGCTCCGACTCCAAATTCGGAGTTTTGTCCGTAACAGGTACACAAACTTCCCTAACCTTCCTGAGAAATGTCCATTGGACAGCTTTCTCGTTCAGGCTCCGGGGAAGAAGGGCATAATTTCACATTTTTATAATTTGATTCAAACCTTATCTGCTACACCTGTTAATTGTGTAAAAGACCTGTGGGAGGAGGATTTGGGGGAGGAGATCGCTGACAGTCTTTGGCGAAAAATCTTGAGTCGGGTTCACACCTCATCGTTGTGCGCCAGACACGGCCTACTCCAGTGTAAAGTTGTCCATCGGGCCCACTGGACGAAAGCTAGGCTCTCAAGAATATTCGATAACATCGACCCCGCCTGTGAAAAATGCCACCAGTCACCTGTAACACATGTACATATGTTTTGGTCATGCGGTTCTCTGAGCACATATTGGACTGAGATTTTTGAAATACTCTTACAGAACTAGCTGGGACACTCATTGAGCCTAACGCCATTAACGCGCTGTTTGGTACCTCCCAACTGCCTCTGTCTAGAACTCAAGCAGACTTGATAGCCTTTGTAACACTGTTGGCAAGACCCCTAATACTCATGAGATGGAAATCGACTACTCCACCCTCCCATACTCAATGGATAAGAGACATTTTTAATAACTTACAACTTGAAAAAATTAGATATACATTGAGAGGCTCTGTTAGAAAATTCCACGACATATGGGATCCCTTCTTGGTTTACGCAGATGGAATTACTTTTCCGGTTATTCCCGATTGAATCTGTTACTTAAAGGGGTGGAGCTAGGGTGAGACCAAAGTGACACTGTGTGTATGTGTGTGTGTGTATGCGTGCGAGTAGTTGTTTTTGGGCTTGCTTTTTGTTTTGTGATGGATTGTTTTATTGTTTCCCCTGTTGCTTTAATGCTGTCTTTTTGTCAAGTTGTTTTGTTTTGTTTTCTTTCCCTCTGTTGAGGTTCCTTCAATGTGAAGGCCTGTACGTTTTCCTTTCCCTTTCCCCCTATAGCACATATCATGAACCGAATACCACTTAATGTGTTATCAATGTGCAGAAAAACCAATAAAACAAAGTTTAAAAATTAACAGTGGGACACAACTTTGTTGCCCTGATCGTGAGGTACATTGACAAAAACAAAACACAAATATGCAGCATGTAATTACACTGTTTTAGGACCTAAGTAACCAACATTTGAAGCTAACATTGTAGGGTTTTTTATGTCTTCTGGAAAAAAGGAAAATGTCCAGCTTTTTTTACACATACTTGTGCTTGGACCTCTATTGCCCTCTGCTGGTAGAACATGTAAACAACAAGCAGGGTTACACTTGCATTACTAGGAACGACTTTCATTTGCAAGATCAGAACCGATACACACAGTTCTGCTCTGGTAATAGCCAATCTGTGGTAATAGCCACAGATTGGCTGTGCCTGTGACCGACAGTCACAGCCAATCAGACAGCAGCTCCTCCTCCTCGTCTGGCGGCGGTGGGGAGGAGCTTTCAGAGCTTCTGCACGGACTACAGGAAGAGCTCCGACTCATGAGCATGTGAGGAGTCTATTGCAGTGTGGCTCTACAGGAGTCTAGCCGTGTGTGTGTGTGTGTGTGTGTGTGTGTGTGTGTGTGTGTGTGTGTGTGTGTGTGTGTGTGTGTGTGTGTGTGTGTGTGTGTGTGTGTGTGTGTGTGTGTGTGTGTGTGTGTGTGTGTGTGTGTGTGTGTGTGTGTGTGTCCGGAGTGGAAACCACTGGACTGATCAAGTCAAATAAATGTTCTTTTATTTTATAATGGCTATGGTCAGGCTGAAACCTTGCCCGAATTTGAATGTCACAGAGGTCTGCCGTCATACATGACTGATATCACAGGCTGGCCACATGAAGTCACATTCGAGTGACACCGTTCCCATTTGAGTCCCGACATCCACGTGATTCTATTTCTTTCTGAGCAGAGTGCACACGCGTCTCGTGTCACTTTCGTATGTTGGTCATGAATGCCAGTAAATTCTACAGAACTGTGTGTGTGTGTGATTGCAGAGAGCAGGACGAGTTGATGAGGCAGGGTGAAGCCAGTGTGTCGGAGCGGGAGAGGAAAGAGCTACAGAGAGACCAAGAGATGCTGCTGCTGAAGATGGAGAAGAAAGGAGAGTAGATTAACAAGCTCTACAGACATAAAACACAGGTATACGTAAATGCATGCATTCACACCAAGATTCTAGATTTGTATTCTTACCTTATATAAGAGTACATTAAAGTAAAATAAGATCATTCTATCATCTGTCATTATGGGTGAAATCGATCTTCAAGGCAATCTCCCGTTGTGAGCTTGAAGATCGGCTATTTTGAAAAAACGTTAATCAAATCCAAGTTTTTCAAATTGATTATTGATTGATTATCTATTTGATATTTTAGATCTATTATTGTATGTGTGTGCAAATACAGTACATACAGTTATGTCTTACCTCATTTCCCTCTTTGTCTCATTGGAACTAGATGAAGAAATTGCGTAGAGAAGCCAGTGGGAGCCAGAGACGGGGCGAGAGGAGCGAGGTGAAGGTGACCACCACGGTGGCCACCAGGGGTCGCTCTGCGGGGACGGTGAAAGTGGTGGCACCAGGCAAGCGGAGCAAGAAGAACCTGAGACTGCTGAGGGACATGAGAGCTCTGCAGAGCTCACTACGGACCTGAACCTCAACACAACAATGGAAACGGTGCAGATTGGTGCTACCTACTTAACCACTACCTATATTACTCGTTCTCCATGTTGGGTCTGGGTCCAAATGCACTCTTACGGGTCTGTAACTCTGAGAGTGTTACAAATGGAACCATTTGTATACTCTCAGAGTTGAATTGACAGTGAGGATTGTACAATGTAAATTGGTGTCCCAGAGATAAGAAATCATATCAAATGGGGGTCTTTGGCCTATGCATATAAAACTGCAGCTCTGTGAAATTCAAAAGGTTGAGAATCACTGACCTATTTCAAACCTGATGTCAACAATCAATTTTAAATATCACTTTTTAACCCTTGCATTGTGTTAGAAAACTGCATCCACTTGTGGTGTTAGCGGGTCAATTTTTGACCTGTGATTTAAATCAGCCCAAAATACTCAAAAAATAAGTATTTTCATAATTTTTTTCTCCCACCTCATAGCTGACTTGTAATGCATTCATATCCATGTAAACACTTTAATATTATGTTGGGTTAGGGCTAGGGTTTCATCTTTCAATATATCTCGTTTTCTATTATAAAAATGTTAAAATTCACTCATTAAATTTCCTATAATGAAGGCAATGGATAATGATGTTATCTAGCTATAATAGAATAATTAAGAATAATAATTAGAACACACTTCCAAAACAAATAAATGAAAAAAATACTTGTTTTTGTGATGATTTTGTTGCGTTAATTCGTTAAAATGGCTATTTCTGAGGATATCATGAAGCCTCGTTCCAATAAAGAAATAAAACATTTTTTTTTTTAAAGTACCCTTTACCTATTCAAACTTGAAAACGGGTCAAAAAAGACCCTAACACAATGGAAGGGTTAAACAAATAATGCAAATTGTAATTTGCATTGATCAGATAGCAGGTTTGGCTTCTGGTGCAACATTCACCTACTTGTAATGTATATGGTCTTGGAACAATGCCTATTTACCAGAGCAGAACTGTGTGTATCGGTTCTGATCTTGCAAACGAAAGTTGTTCCTAGTATTGCAAGTGTAATGCTGTGTTCACACCAAAGGACGCCTTTGTGAAAAAAACGCCTATAGTCCATTTGACTTGGCGTTTTTTGGATCAAACTGGGCGTGTCCAAGGAGCTGTCACTCAAGTCTCCTCAAGTGCGCTTTTTCGAGGCGAGACAAAAACGGGCTGTTTAAGCAGATGCGCATTATGAAGTCAAAAATGAAAAATAGCAGCTGTAGATGAGAAATAAGTCTATATTTAGTTACTACATTTATGGGAAAAAAATCTACAGAATGTTTATAAACAAGCTGCTAAATAACTGAACGGGCCGTCTGGTCGCTACCCCCCCACGCTGCTCTCTATGAGCCCGTCATAGGACACTCTGTCACGGGGAACACCACTCGGTGTTTCCCCATGCTAGAAATGACCAAAGCGAACTTAATAAATCCTAATAAAAAAGCACAAACTACCTACTTCACAAGAATAATGTTGGTGTAATTAGGAGATTCGACAGGGAATCTATATTTTATATACACAAATTAACAAGTTAAAGAAAAAATCATGTTGCAGTATTTCCTGTTTTTTTGCGGACGTTCACCTCTCGTCGCGCCGCTCAGCTTCTGCTGTCTCGGGCAGAGGTGACTGCGGTAGTACCGCTCCCTCCAAGGCCGGAGCCCGTAGACAGACAGATAGTTTATTTCATGGTTTGATGCTTCGCTATTAGTTGAGCGACATTATTATATACACTGATTATTTAGGAAAAAGATAGAGACACGTGTGTGTGTGTGTGTGTGTGTGTGTGTGTGTGTGTGTGTGTGTGTGTGTGTGTGTGTGTGTGTGTGTGTGTGTAGTGTGTGTGTGTGTGTGTGTGTGTGTGTGTGTGTGTGTGTGTGTGTTTAGTGTGTGTGTGTGTGTGTGTGTGTGTGTGTGTGTGTGTGTCTGTGTGTGTCTGTGTGTGTGTGTGTGTGTGTGTGTGTGTGTGTGTGTGTGTGTGTGTGTGTGTAGTGTGTGTGTGTGTGTGTGTGTGTGTGTGTGTGTGTGTGTGTGTGTGTGTGTGTGTAGTGTGTGTAGTGTGTGTATGTGTGTGTGTGTGTGTGTGTGTGTGTGTGTGTGTGTGTGTGTGTGTGTGTGTGTGTGTGTGTAGTGTGTGTGTGTGTGTGTGTGTGTGTGTGTGTGTGTGTGTGTGTGTGTGTGTGTGTAGTGTGTGTGTGTGTGTGTGTGTGTATGTGTGTGTGTGTGTGTGTGTGTGTGTGTGTGTGTGTGTGTGTGTGTGTGTGTATGTGTGTGTGTGTGTGTGTGTGTGTATGCACGTACACACACACACACACACACACACACACACACACACACACACACATGCCGTGCTCCTCTCCTTTGCCCGAGGAGAGGGGTCGAAGGACAGCATGTACATGCCAATTCAGAGCTCCTAGACCTAGAGTGATCATCACACACACTCGGTGTGTGATAAAGGTTATTTATTAATTAATGAAAGTATATAATTGCCCAAGTTTAACAATCTTCAGTACTTTAACATGCACAGCTGCTAATTAAAAACATTCATATAAATTTGCGAATGCTGTGTGGAAAAAGCACCAGGGAACCTGCTGCCTGCACCAGCTTGAAAATAGCAGATCCACAAGTCACCGGTGGGGAAACGGCCCGGCATCTCCTCAAGATCGCATCGCGACCACCGGGCGGACGACTGGAGCTGTGTTTAAACTTCTGTTCTCCATTATATTGTTTAGTTTGTTGTCTGTCTATAGACGTCTGATAGATTAAAAACTTTAATATTTTGTTTTTGTGGGCGTGTGTTTAGTCCAAGGTCGGCGTTCAATGGTTAGGGGCCAGTGACAGAGCTAAAGTAACTAAGTAGCCTACATATACTCAAGTCCTGTAGCCTACTTAAGTACTTGAGGTATTTTTACTTTACTGGAGTATTTCCAAATTTCAATACTTTTACTTCTACTCTACAATTATTTGACAACTTGAGTTACTAGTTACTATGTGGATTTTGATACAAAACCACTTCATCAACCCTATATACATTTCTGAAATTTGAGAATAGCAGATCTGCAAACTCACAATGTTTACTGTGCACAACAACAACAACAACAATAATAATAGGCCTATATATAATCGATATATAAATATATATATATTATAATAAACGATATATCTACTGTATCTATCTATCTATCTATCTATCTATCTATCTATCTATCTATCTATCTATCTATCTATCTATCATATGCCTAGGCCTATATTCTAATCTATGTGATCTATCCATCTATCTTTCAACTTTTGCAATGATACAGCCTTTATTTAAAAAAATTGATTTTTCTTTCGGAAACCGCTGAGGCAGTGCGAGCAGAGGGCTGACATTCTTTTTGGCTGAATGAGCTAGTCCCCGCCTACTCAGATCATGCTGTGCTCTGATTGGCTAGAATTGAGCTTTAAACGCCTACAGTTTGAAAGGCTTAAAAAAAAAAAGCTTCAAAGCTCGGGTCTGGGGAGAAAAAAAGCACGCTTTTCCATTTAGGCTCATGAACATTTTTAATACGCCAATTTGCATAGAGATAACATTGAAAATAGAAGCCAATTCATTGTTCAGGAAAACGTCGGTGTGAACACAGCATAACCCTGCTTGTTGTTTACATGTTACATGTTCAGAGGGCAATAGAGGTTCAAGCACAAGTATGTGTCCAAAAAGCTGGACAATTTCCTTTTTTCCAGAAGACATAAAAACCCTACAATGTTAGCTTCAAATGTTGGTTACTTAGGTCCTAAAACATTGTAAGTAAGTACATGCTGCATATTTGTGTTTTGTTTTTGTCAATGCACCTCACGATCAGGGCAACAAAGTTGTGTCCCACTGTCCCGGTTACACATCGCTATTTCGACGCACCGGTACTCCGATCATTGACTTCCATTGTTCGGAGTGGGGGGGTTGATCTTTTTTTTTTAAAACCCTGCCACTCCGACAGCCAGACACCACTATTTAGAAACACCTCTATTTCGATTATAAAGAAGACCCACCATTTCGAATATTCACAAGTAAGACGCGCGAACGCGGTAAGCGAACGCCAAAAAATTTAAAAAAATAATGAAAAAAAATATTTTAAAAAAAAGTAACCAATAAAAAAAAAAAATAATAATAAAAAAAAAATCTGCGTTAAAAGGAGCATCTTAGAAAAATACAAATTCCCAAAAAAAAAACTTTGAATGTTTTTGAACAATTCAACAAAGTGTTTGAAGTGCCTGTTTCACCCACTTCCGGGGGGCGGAGCCAAAATCCGAGCCCGAAGTATTTGTTCGTAGACCCCCACTTAGGGGGGGTAGAAAAAGTTTCGGAGCGATTCGGGCACTTTTCATTTAACATGGGGTTTCAATGGGGAGTTTTTAGGAGCCTTCTCCGGGGCGTGGCTTCCGGGGGAAGGGGCGGGCTTAAACGCAACCTTGACAGGTGTGTTCAGTTTTCAAAGACCTTTCATTTGATGTATGGTACGTCTAAATTGGACATTTACTTATCTCAGAGGAGCTGCACACAGGCAGTGCACACAGAGATACAGACAGAGACACAGAGACACAACCCAAGCAGAGTTACATAGTAAGCTCCACTTGGTCGGAGGCGCGGCTTCGCCGCGCCTCCTTCCGCGTTCGCAATAATATGTAATAATAATAATAATTATTATTATTATTATTATTATTACCCTTATTATTATATATTACTATTATGATGATGATGATGATTATTCTGTATTATCATGTATCATTATTATTATTTTTATGATATATTATTATTATTTGGTCCCTGAGTCCCGATGAGACAGACGAATCCACAGGCCTATATTTATTTTATCATAATGTCAATAAAAATATGTATTCTCTAAATATTAATATACTAATATTTCATGAATGAATGAACTTGGTAAAGTGTCTCGTAGGGTCGGGATGACATGTTGCTATAGTCATTAATTACCCCAACCAACATCGAAGCACCTGCGCATTAATCCTTCATTAATCCTCCTTTTATTAAAATAGTGGCCGTCGAGCCATTAGCCCCCCGCCTCCTCGTCCATTCACGCGGGCAGGCAGCCAATCATTACCGTAGTCAGTAGAGCGACCCTCGTCTATGATGCAAATGTATGCCTTTGTTTTCATGGGGTGCCAGGAATGCCATGTGTGGGGGGTCTGGGCCATCACCTGTACTCACCTGGCATAAAAGGGGCTCTGAGAGCAGCTTTAGCCATTCATTACCAAATATAATAATTTGTGCAGGTCATCATGTTCGCCTTTTCTGTTATGCTGCCCTTTTTTTTAGAATAAAAATACATACATTGAATATACTTGCATATTGTTTTTATTAACGTTTTTCCGTTTCCCCGGGGGGGGGGGGGATCTCGCCTGCCTTAAATGTAATTCCTGGGAACGCCACTGGTCCCGAAGCAATCCGCGAGCCCCCCCCCCCCCCCTTCCCCCCTCCACCCCGCCCCATGAAAGTAATACAATGTTTGAAAATAGCGCATCTAAGCTCCCATTGTGAGCTTGTAGATCTGCTATTTTTCTTATATCCTATGTATAAAATATGGCTGAAGTGGTTATAATATAATAATCTGCAAAGTGTAGGATTATTTTTATATTATTATTCGTTGCATAGTCCAATACAAACCAATGCTTGAGTGCGCTCCAGCAGTGCGCCCACAGCCTGCCTGCCTGCCTGCCTGCCTGCCTGCCTGCCTGCCTGCCTGTCTGCCTGTCTGTCTGTCTGTCTGTCTGTCTGCCTGCCTATCAAAAGTCTGCGGCTGTAACACACACGCACGCACGCACGCACGCAGTTAACCCAGGCTTTATTGCCACAGGCCCCCACCCCCCCAGGTGAATAAATAATAATTCAAGAAATAATACATTTTCTTAAAACACCTATATCTATATGGTATATAATGAACGTCAATTAATGTATCCCTATACCCTAGCTGCCAGATTCATATTTACGCACATGCCAAATGCACTGCCTAATAATCAGATACTATATATGGCTACTGTCAGCTATATAGCTGACATCATAGCTCCGAAGCATCATGGCTATACAGACAGAGCAGTCAGCGGTCTTTAGATGATAGATGCCAGATGAATAGAAAGATATTTAGATAAATGTAGATAGATTTATAGATAGATTTATAGATTTATAGATTAGATAGATAGATAGATTGATTGAGGGGTTGTAATATCATTTTTTATTTCTTAAATTATTATTTATTCACCTTGGGGGGAACATAGTCTCGGGGTTAACTGTGCGTGCGTGCGTGCGTGCGTGCGTGTAAGTTTGTGTGTGTGTGTGTGTGTGTGTGTGTGTGTGTGTGTGTGTGTGTGTGTGTGTGTGTGTGTGTGTGTGTGTGTGTGTGTGTGTTACGGCCGCGGCGCGGACTTTTGACAGACAGACAGACATTAATGAAGGATTAATGCACGCAGGTGCTTCGATGTTGGTTGGGGTAATTAATAGCAACTATAGCAACATGTCACCCCGACCCTATACAAGACACTTCACCAAGTTCATTCATTCAGGAAATGTTAGTATATTAATATTTATAGAATACATATTTTTATTGACATTATAATAGAACAAATATAGGCGTGTGGATTCGTCTATATTCTCATCGGGACTCAGGGACCAAATAATAATAAATAATACATACATAATACATAATAAATATTACATATTGAATAATAATAATAATAATAATAATAATAATAATAATAATAATAAAAGTAAAGTGCAGATACAAAACAAAATGCACTTAAAGGTAGGGTAAGTGATTTAGTTTAGTTAAAATATGTGTTAAATAGCTCTATATTCTGATAGTACTCATTGCCAAAGATTGCTATAGAGTGTTTGTTCAGTAAAAGGAGTCTGCCATGTCTCTCCAGCTCTTTATTAAACAGAAAATGCATTTTCAGAGTGTTCTCTCCTGATTGGCTTAAATGTTGTCACCTACCTTAAAATGTACTATATTCTGTTTACTACAGAGCTGGAGAGACTCTTGTGACCGAACAAACGCTCTATAGCAATGATTACTATCAGAATATAGTACTTTAACTTTTTTAACAAAACAAAAGAAATGACCAAAAAATATTACTTACCCTACCTTTAAGTACAGTACTCAAGTAAATGTAGGGTACTATGTTACTGTCCATCACTGAGAAGAGACAGAGACAGTCAACAAATCATGCAGTCAAAAGGCCAATGGATAATAATAATAAACTTTATTTGTATCTAACTTCCAAAGAAAGTTTATTCCACGAATGTGGAGATAGGCTAACAGCATAGCGGCTGGATGCCCTAAACAGACCATATCTACATGCAAATGCATCTGAACGCAACAATCATTGTCAAGTACTGTACTTGTGCAGATTATAGATGATAACTGACTCCCACCCCTAAAAATTTATGTATTTGTTGTAAATTAATTAATCTTTATTTCATTAAATTAATTTAAAAAAGAAGTAGGTTAACCAGCCTCCAAGTTGCACCCTGAAGACAACTTCGCATTAGGTTGGGAATCATTCATAATCTATTCAAAATAACACGTAGTACTTGACGATTATATGATGGTGCCTAGATATGGTGGACTAGCGACATCATCTGGCTGCTGTATCGTGGTACAGTAGTTATTATGAAGCACTAACATAACACCGTTGTAATTGTAAAAATAATACATTTTGAGCAACTTCATTGCCTATTTCTCAACTAAAATGTCATCAGAAGCATTTTTTAATACTGTATAACATTATGTGAAAGCGATCTAGAGCAGGGTTTTTCAAAGTGGGTGCCGTGACACAAGGCCAGGGGTGCCGCAGAATACTTTGCTAATATTATCAATATCACTTCAGTTTAACCACTTTGAGTCTATAGTAAAAATGGACCTGGGTTACATTGTACTTGGTGCGTTCTTTTTCGATCTACACCAAATCTCTTTGCCAAAAATAGCAGATCTATAAGCTCACAATGCGTTGCAATACAACGCATTGATGAGCTTGTAGATCTGTTATTTTTGGCAAACGTTGCCCCAGAATAGGGATGCTGAGGTACAAGTGGATAATGTCAATTAATGTTATTTTCAATCTGTCCTAATGCAGAGTTTTCCTCGTGACATACAGTACTGTATCTTAGGGAAAGAGTTACATATCGTCACCTTAAACTAATGGCCTAAGTCATTTTTTGAGGAAAATTATATTTTTGCCTAAGTCAGCTCCTCATGACACTGGCCACCTCTGGTAAAATCGCCCATCTCCTAATTGAAAAGGATCATGCTGTTCACTCCCCTTTAAGTATAATGGCCTAACTCCCTAGTGTGACTTAGGCCAAAATAGGCATTTTTCTTTGGCCTAAGTCACATGGTTTTGTGACTTAGGCCAAATTATTTACTGATTTAGGCATTTTTTTTATTTTATTTTTGGCCTAAGTCAGATTTAATCCTATTTAAACCTATTTAAATCTCTTATGTTACATAACTGACAGACAGTGTTATTTATATTTAAATAGTCATCATTTGTTATAAACATTTTGGGTGAAATGATTAAGAAATATCATATAGTTTTGTTTTGGATCAGTTTTTTATTGTTCCTGAAAAACTGAGAACCACTGATCTAGAAAACTTTTGGTTTTGACAGGTCACATTAATTAAACTTAAATTTCAACATCATTTAGACCTCAAAACTCAAAAACATACAGACATACCGTAAAAGGTATGCGTTTGAGGTGCATGGCTCGTTTTGCGACAGTTTTGCATTAGTTATGCGACATAGCTTACCCTAGCTAACCAGGAAATATAACGGAAATCATGTCTACACTTGAATTGAAGGTATGTAGCTAGCTAATGTAACAAAATGTTTAATATTATAGGGCCAAGTAGCGTACTTGTTACTTATTGTAGGATGTTTTTGTATCGTACTGTCTTTAGTGGGTAGCAGAGTCAAGTGATTGTATCGTTTTCGATCCAGCGCAGTGCTTCCACAACAAATGTCGGGCCTACGGTGATAGCATTGTTTGCTACGGTGATAGCATTGTTTGTGGTTATGAGCTGTGTAAATTAATAAAGACGCATAACGATGCAGACGTATTTGATTCTGCATCAATGGAGTGACATTACTTAATCAATTACTGCTTACTAATATTTATTACATAATATGACCGTGTGGTAGCTAGCGTCTCAGAGGGGCCACTGACTCATGCACAAGAGCATCGTGTTTTGGACAGAAATAGCAATGAATTGATTAAAAACAATCTGTAGAATAGGATAAGTATACTATTTTGCTGTGTTAATGCACACTTCATGCCAGTTTATTGAGGAGGCCTATAGCACTTCTGATGAGCTTAAAGGCAGGTCCACTCTGTGCTGTCTGCAGTCTGTGAGGAACAGGCTCTGGCCCATCAGGCCACAGGACCATATACACTAACTGTCACCGTTGTTACATGATAGATTTATGCATGCATTGTCTTGTCCTTTTTTTTTTTTTGTATACTTATGCATTGTTTATAGATGATTGTGTTGTTTGTCCTTTCTTTGCTAATATCAGGATGATCCCTTATGACAACCAGATATTTTGTGCCACTTCAAAATAAATGTTCTGGCTTTCATAGTCACACAAAGCACTATGTGATACATAGCACACATAGTCCATCAACTGCTATTTTCACAAAACTGTGAAAATAGCAACTTTGGCCTAAACTGTATAAGTTTAGGCCAAATAGAACTCGTCACAATTAGCAGAACTAATGTTGATAAAGATGTAATAAAACATATGTATATATGGTGATATGTATAATGATGGATGGATTGGGCTTTTTTTTTTACATGCAGCTTTCATGTGTTGACAATCAATCGGGAGTTCCTGGAGTGAATGAGGAGAAGACATGTTCCTTCTCGGTGGTGGTGGTGAGTTATCTGGCAAAGTTAAAAATACTCAATCAACCTGTGTGTGTGTGTGTGTGTGTGTGTGTGTGTGTGTGTGTGTGTGTGTGTGTGTGTGTGTGTGTGTGTGTGTGTGTGTGTGTGTGTGTGCGTGTGCGTGCATACATGCGTGTATAATTTGGTGCTTTATATGTTGTGTGTTTACTGACTAGGAGTTCGATGCATCGCAGAGACCCTTTGATGATGGACAAGGTCATCTAAGGTTAGTAGATTTGTACCATACTACTTTTTGTAATTACAGTTTGTACCGTACTTTTTAAGGAAATAAAAAAGTTATTCAACATGTTTTAAAATACAATACAAAACAATGCATTTGAACCAAACCACACACACACAACTACAGTATATTGCAGTAGTAGGAGTCGTCCTACATTCTGTGTTCAGTTATTGTCCTGTAAATGGTTTTGATGGTTTTGTGTGTTTATGTATTGTAGCTCAGTGAGAACATTCCAGTTCCCTCAAGGACAACATGAACAGACTCCGATGGAGGTGGATCCCCCAGACACTGGGAATCATACTGACACAGAGTGAGTGTCACCACACACACACACACACACACACACACACACACACAGACACAGACACAGACACAGACACAGACACAGACACAGACACACACACACACACACACACACACACACACACACACACACACACACACACACACACACACACACACACAGAGACACAGACACAGACACAGACACAGACACAGACACACACACACACACACACACACACACACACACACACACACACACACACACACACACACACACACACACACACACACACACACACACACACACACACACACACACACTGAACCTGTGTCATTGGTGATACTGTGGTCAACCACCTTATGTACACGGATGATTTAATCATCTTTTCCCCGTACAGTGGAGGCTTACAGCTTCTGAGGATTTGTTCCCAGTATGGCATTGATTTTAATATTAAGTATAACGCCAAGAAGAGTAGCATCATGATTGTGCGAAGTAAAGAGGATAAAAAGGCTGTATTCCCTCATTTTATTCTCAGTAGCAACATTCTTCTTGAGATAAAGTCATCCATAGACAACGCTGCAAACTGTATGCCCAGGCAAACATACTAATGCGGAAATTTCACAAATGCTCTGTAGATGTCAAGGTATCACTTTTTAAAGACACACACACACACACACACACACACACACACACACACACACACACACACATTTGAAATATTTATTTATGTCCACATAATAAGAAGTACAGGATGTACAAAGGACATAAAAACTGCCAGTGCAGTCAGATAAAGGGAAAACAGGCAGTTACAAAGTGCATGTAAAGCAGAGAAACCATAGCCTGGTAAACACCCCCTCCCTCCGGAAATCTCATTTGCATTTGGTTTCAGGAAGGAGGGTCTGGGATTGCTCACAGAGTAAAGCTGCCCGAACCGCTGCGCATACGAACCAATCAGCGGCTGCTAGGGGCGGGATCATCCAATCACCTGCCTAGTAGCTTGAAAAAATGAAACTCCGTCTGTCATCGATTCTGCGCCCGAAGTCTCAGATGCAAGTACGCTGTGAAACAAAATGTGTGTCGCAAGCTTCTTCCATTTGACGGAGTGAGGTTAGAGAAACCAGGCACATTGTCCAAACAGTTTTCCACAAAATCATTCTGCACATCACTACATTAACGACGGTAGTTACGACAGGTGTGTTTAAGTCGCTATAAAAACAACATTAGCGTGTCACACACACACACACACACACACACACACACACACACACACACACACACACACACACACACACACACACACACACACACACACACACACACACACACACACACACACACACACACACACACACACACACACATACACACTGTCTGTCTGTCTGTCTGTCTGTCTGTCTGTCTGTCTGTCTGTCTGTCTGTCTGTCTGTCTGTCTGTCTGTTAAAACTGACTTATTTGCATAATGCGTGTCACCTTCCTCCTGAGTTAATATAATTCAGTATACCTCTGACCCATACTAGAGTGCATTGAGATCCAGATGAAAACAACCTAACCAGAAAAAAACGGATGCTATTATCCTGCCTATGTATTAATACATGTTTCATTGTCTTCCCTTCAGCGAAATGGAGGTTGACCAGTGATTGCCAGTAGGTAAGCAAGAACGAATTTCGTGCATGCAACACATGCATGTCTTTCATCTCAATGTCTAATAACACATGCATTTCTTTTATCTCAGTGACTAATAACACATGCATGTATTTTATCTCAGTGTCTAATAACACATGCATGTCGCTTATCTCAGTGACTAATAACATATGCATGTATTTTATCTCAGTGTCTAATAACACATGCATGTCTTTTATCTCAGTGTCTAATAACACATGCATGTCTTTTATCTCAGTGTCTAATAACACATGCATGTATTTTATCTCAGTGGCTAATAACACATGCATGTCTTTTATCTCAGTGGCTAATAACACATGCATTTATTTTATCTCTGTGTCTAAGAACACATGCATGTCTTTTCCAGATACCTCCATGAATGACCTTCAACCTCAAACAACCATTCCATACGTTGTATTTCAGAATGATTTTTTTATGAAACAGTCATCGATTTGTGAAAATAAAATCTGATTTCTCCATTTTGTAAATGTCCATTTTAACGTCCATCCATGAATTTAATGTGGTTCTCCTGTGAAAACCATTTATTGGTAAGAGTGTTTTACCAGCCACGAGCAGTACTGTATATCTTGTTGTACAACGTATAGTGAAAATAGCCAATCTACAAGCTTATAGATCTGTGAGCTTCAAATCAAGAATCAAGATAATTTATTTCTCACTACTTGTACAAGTACTAGCAGTGAAATGCTAGTGTGGAAAGGTCAACAACAAAACAAGAAAATTGGATATTATATAAACTGAAAAATTAAGTAATAATAATAAAATGAAGGAATACTAATTAGGAATGATACAGATAAAGTCCCCTAAGGAATCAGGGGATGCCAGGTTGAAAGTGGTTAATATGTATCTTTTCAACCATTCTGGATTTGTATCCTACATATGTTGTCTTATTCTAGGCCTGTGGTTCTCAAACTTTTTAAGGACCCACAGTTTAGTATGCATTAGGCCACAGACCAATAATAAGTGTGTACAAATGGAACCAAATTTGTACATACTCAGAGTTACAGTCCGTTTAGTAACTGACTATCAATAATTTAGCTGGGGACCCCTGGAGCTCCCTCAAGGACCCCTGGGGGTCCCCGGTCCCCATGTTGAGTGTCTCACTGTGTATAATCTGAGTTCTCAGAAGTTCTCGCCAGCTCTCAAATACAAACAAGAAAACACTGTGTACTTTCCAATAGTCTTTGATAACCGACCATAACAGGCAATCCCAGATAACTTTGTTAAGTTTGCTTTTTGTCTTACAGTTTCTTTCCGTATCAAGCTTTTTCAACCAAATTCCCTTCATTTGTGAACTTCCACTGACATCTCCATATTGTTGTCCATTCTTCCTGGATATAACTATACCGCCTTCCTTCTTCCATTTAGTTTGAGCATATAGCCTACAAAGTTCAATGTGTTCAATGAAAACTAATGAAAACACACATCCTTGGTTCTGGTGACTGATATTGTCCTTGTAATGTGTGAGGTGCTGTGTTTTTAATTAAAAAAATATATATAATGTTTTTTGGAAAATGAAAACCATCAAATTATTAAAACAATTAAAAATGAATGAAAAAAGACAATATCAGTCACCAGAACCAATAACAGGTGTTTTCATTGAATCTATCATTAAAATGTTTGAAGTTACAATGGGTTTGTAAAGGAAGGGGGCGTGTCTGATAAAATGAATATCAAATATCTAAATACTGAATCAAGCAACCTACAAACTGGGGTGCTCACAAAAGATTGAGTAAACCATAAAATGACCCCAAACATGTTTGAAAGTGAAATATCCCTTTAAGTGATGAAAATATCCCTAAAAACACAAGTGTTGCTCTTCAAGTTGTGTCATCACAGTCAGAGACAAGAAGAGTGGATCCTTAAGAAATATATAAACTATAGAAGAACAACAACTTCCCGAGCCATGAGGACCATAGGGAAGGAGCCTTACTCCCATGAGGCGGTTTGATGCACAAGTGCACCCCTTGGACATGACGCTAGTATGTCACAGGGACTTACCTCCAATCCAACCCTTGTTGCTGAGTGCCAAGCAGGGAGGCATTGGGTCCCATTTTTATAGTCTTTGGTATGATGACCTGGCCGAGGATTGAATTCGGACCTCCCAGTCTCAGGGCAGACACTAACCACAAGGCCACTGAGCTGGTTATAACACAACATAGGAAGAAGAAAACCTGTATTTGTCTATAACACAACAAAGGCCTAGTCTACATAAATACTACCTATAATATTTAATATGGGTAGCCTACATACTATACATTAGTACACAATCAACGGAACTGTGGTTACTGACAGATGATAGGGTACACTGAACATCCCTAAGTTATTGAGTGTGTATTGTCTACAATTAAATCAGTAGATTCTAGAGAATAGAACAATACAAAGCACTTATATGCTTTGCATATTGGTACAAGGAGCTAAGAAGGTTATGTAATGTTTCAAACTGAGGTCAGAGTTGCCAGATTATGCGAGAGAAAAAAGCAACCAGGTCTTTGGAAAAAAAGTGTAAAAGTACAAAAGTATTGGCATCAAAATGTACTAAAAGTACCAAAAGTAAAAGTACTAAAATGTTTGAAATGAGCAGATCTACAAGCTCACAACGTATTGTGAGCTTGTAGATCTGCTATTTTCAAATAGCCTATGTATAAAACAGGGCTAAAAGTGGTTAATGTATGTTTCATAATATCATAATTTATATCTTAAAAGTAACTAGTAACTA
>NC_137616.1:6951138-7092638 GCF_963280865.1 Gymnoscopelus braueri | reverse complement strand
GCAATCTGGCTGCACTAAGTACTTAATTCAAGTTCATCCAAAGCATGATGCAATTGTAGACAGAATGAAACCACAGGGTGTTTCGTTTCCACAATCGGTAAACGACATATAATTCAGTGATGCACATTGAGTTCCTTCCTATGAAAACTTCAGTGTTACATAAGTTCAGGGTAGTATAGTACAATACTATAGAGTGATAGATAGATCGATAGACGGACAGTCAGACAGAAACATATTTATTATGGTGCCAATTCACGTTCAAGTTGTCTCATGGCACTTTACATGTAGAGCAGAGACCCACCTTGAGCAAGCAATTTTTGCGACAGTGGCAACGAAAAACTCCCCCTTAACTGGTAGAAACGTAAAGGCTCTAGGGTGGGTTTTTACAATAGTAAAAACAGTGAAACTGTCACAGTAATGACAATTATACAAGTAGTAGCAACAGCAGTAGTGAGAACTAGAACAGCAATAGAAGCAGGTACAAAGGCAGTATAATAAACATCTTACATATCTTATTTTTACTATTTACAGAGAGAATGAGAGGGAGAGAGGAAGAGAGATACAATATATAATATAATTATATCAATATAATAGTGTAAGATAGTATATAATGGTATAATATAATAATTATAAGATAATAAATAATGGTATAATACAATATAGTAACAATCCACAGTCGTCTTCCATGGAGAGACCCGGTCCACAATAACACCCTTGATCTGCAGCCGGGAGGTCCGTAATCACTATGGAAAGTTTGGAAACCTGTGAAATGGGAGACACAGCATGCATGCGTGTTTCACTCGTGTTCCACGCATGCAGGCCACTGTGGCAGCAAGGCCACAGTGGCCTTAATGCCCCAGCTGACTGTACCACTTTCTCCTCCGTCTCTTTCCCGTCATGTAGACACCAGTGTCTTTTGTTGAGATTCTGAATTCTTAACTCCCCTGAGTCCCCATCTTTAAACCAATCCAGTAACTTTGATTGGTGCAGGGCTGAGCATGGATCAGATTGTAAATACCACATTTTTTTTATTTCACTGCAGATAGTCTACATATAACATGTAAAATCATCCTCAACCATTAAATTAAATTAATTATTTCATTGGACTAAAATCTTCTTTTATTTGATGCCCTTCCTGCCCTGGCATTTGGCCTTTGTGCCCTCAAAAAATGGACAACACTAAAGGCCAAGTGGCCTTGCCCGACGAAATTCCAGGCCTGGTTCTCGCAATACAAAAGCAAGCCTACCTCCAGACCCGTGTGTAAACACACACTAATTTTTAGTAGTGCTCCACCAAAAATTAAGCCAATAAATGTACGTACTATGTTATCACACTAGTTTATTTTGATAGGCCCTGCCCTAGACTCGTGAAAGACAGACATAACTAATGGCATGAGCAAAAAGTACTACACCTTTTTGTGTGCATAAAATGCTTCTGTAGCCTATTATATTATCCATATTCACAGCAATAATAGAAAAAAAGTTGTTATAAACTAGGCTATATCATGTTTACAATCTACCTAAGTATTTTGGTATGAAAAGCAGCATTCTTAATCCTGTATCATACAAACCAAACCGCGTGTAAATCGGTTGAGAACTCAGTCAGTTGTGGTACTGTTCATGCCTCAATAAGCTTGGTTTTTACTTCGACGCATGATGGTATCGCGTGTCGAAAATCGACAAACCCACAACAAGTCACATCCGCAACGCATTGTAGGTTTAACTCATCATAGACAAAAATAGACATAGATCATGCTGGGTCTGACTCTGCTGTTTGAAAAGGAGGCAGGGAAAGCAAAATAAAGCATTGGAGTGACATGCAGTTAGCAACGCCTTCTTGTTATACCAGCTCTTTGAAAATGACCTTATTTTTGACATGTTGATGTCAAGTTGATCAGCTCTGTAATTCTCAATTTCTCTAGCAGTGTTCTTCTCTCAAGTGGAGTTTTCTGCAGTGATTTAACCAAGTTGCCTTTTTCCAACATGTTTTTATCAACATTTGAAGATTTCATGGCAGATTATACCTTTCAGTGGTTACTTACTATTATATATACCTTATATATGATATATAATATATAATATTTACCTTGTCGGTGTAACAGGGCGGTATAAATAGCGGTAGCCAACTACGCCACCTAGGGGATTACGCCCTAGGAAATAGTTTGAATAATCTAATACCTTGAATAAACCACCTGTATAACCTGTATGAAACATGTCAGAAGGACCTGCACACGCCGTGGGCAAGGGTGGCTTAGCTGAAGCCCAACGGGCCAGCTTTGGTTGAGGAGACCAGTCTGAAGACACTCACACCAAACAAGAGGAGACACCTCCAGCAGGCAGAAGGAGCGCTGCCTAAATACTGCAGGCAATTAGTGGTAGGAGGATGGGCCATGGGCAGAGTGGGAGACGCCCATCCTGCTACACTGGCATGCTCATTTTAAATAAATTACAGGATGCAGGTTTCAAAGTAATTTTTATTCTGGTCGGTGGGGTATTAGCAGTGGTGGAAGGTAAATGTACTTGAGTACTGTACTTAAGTACAGATTCTGAGGATCTGTACTTTACTTGAGTATTAGATTTGTTTGATACTTATTACTCTTACTCGAGGACATTTCCAAGACAAATATTTTCTTTTTTTTAATATTTTTTTTTGCTCATTAATATGTTGCAGGAGATTTGTTGTGTTGGTACCGTACATGATTGCATCAGGTGAGGATGCAAGACAAGACAGACAGCTAGAAGTATTGTTTGCCAATAGCTGCCTTAATTATTTAATTGTTTCACTGGCATACCTTACATCATACCACCTACGCATGGTCTGAGACTTTCTCATCAACATCGAATACTTGTTCACCTTAACGGAAACCACAACTCTTGAAACTAACAAATGAGTGGGGCAGTGTGAGTTAACACAGTATTGACCCTGGCAGCATATCAATGGTACCTGTGTGTTTCATGTATATTAAGCAACTACTATTTTTCAACCACATCTAATGAGACAAGACATCAGTTCAATTGGTTTGGGAACAGACCTCATGAGACAAAAGACATAGTGTATACATTATTTTTGATGGGAAAAGGAATTGAAAATAAATCATTTGACTAGACACTTTCTGACAAACCATAAACCATTTGACTAGACCTTTCCAGCAGACATAGAACTGGGAAAAAGGAACTGAAATCTCAACCATATGCATTTGTGTACCACACATGGAACTGGATAGTGCTCTCGCATCATTATTCTACTGTAAGTGTTTGTCTCATCAGCTAAAACTGTACATGGTGAAGAAAGAGAACTTAAAGACAATTGTGGACAAACTACACGTCATTTGACTAGACATTTCCAGCAGACAGAGAACTGAGAAAAATAAACTTAAGGAACTGAAATTTCAACCATTGCCATATAAAAATATCAAGTCAAGTACAATCATCAGTATGTTAATCATAAATAATGTTTTTATTATCGTTTGATAAAAAAAAAACTGCCCACAAAAAGTTCGGAAACTTAACTTTGGTCGATAATTTTTCCCCTTCAGTAATAATAATTGATATAGTATTCTATATCATTTTTATCGTTGATTAGTCACCTTTACAACGAGGTACAGCTTGTAAGGATTGTGCAATCGTGGAATGAGCAACACAGCTAAACGTGTAGGTAGCGCCCCCAATAAATGTGCCAAAATCCCCCAATATGCTTGTGTTGATAATCGCTCTTGTTTTGAGTGAGAGTGACTGGCACCTGCAACTTGTTTGTGTATGCTCCAAGCAGCAGCACTGCCCCCATGGAAAGATGGCACGTTTGTCGTGCAAACATTGCAATAGGGCAAGTGGAAGCATGTTCCGTTATGCAGAGTGGCAGCATTATTTGGTTAGCCCTGGTACCACTTCCAAACGTAAGGATCGTGCAATCGTGGAATGAGCAACACAGCCAAATGTGTGGGTGGCGATTCCAAAAACTTGCCAAAATCCCCGGGTCTTGGGAGCATGGGTCTTGCAACTTTGTTGAGTTTGTTTGTGCTCCAAGCAGCAACACTGCCCCCATGGAAAGATGCCACGTTTGTCCCTTCAGGATAAGGCCTCTGCAATAGGGCAAGTGAAGCTGGTGTTCCGTTACGCAGATTACGCATTATTTGGTGTCAGGCAGCCCTGGTACCATTTGCTGCCAGGTGTGTGACTGGCACCTGAGTCCTAAGTTTGGAAGTGGTACCACGGCTGACACCAAATAATGCTGTCACTCTGCATAACGGAACATGCTTCCACTTGCCCTATTGCAATGTTTGCACGACAAACGTGCCATCTTTCCATGGGGGCAGTGCTGCTGCTTGGAGCATAAACAAACAAAGTTGCATGACCCATGCTTAGGTACCTGAGTGACTGGCAGATTACTCAAAACAAGAGCGATTATCAACAGAAGCATATTGGGGGATTTTGGCACATTTATTGGGGGTGCTACCTACACGTTTAGCTGTGTTGCTCATTCCACGATTGCACAATCCTTACAGGCTGTACCTCGTTGTAAAGGTGACTAATCAACGATAAAAATAATATAAAACACAATACCAATTGGTATTATTAAAGGGGAGAAATAATCGCCTGAAGTTAAGTTTCCGAACTTTTTGTGGGCAGTTATGTATAGTGGCTCAGTATTTGTGGCACTAGTGTTTATGCAGACGTACTAGTCAGTCTAGTCTAATAGTTTTAAAATGTGTAGCACACTATAGACACTATAGGCACATAGTCCATAAGTTTACATTTAGCACTAGTCATTTGGGTTTCTGGTAAAATTATTGATCAGTTTTTTGTATGTACGTGACAAAAATTCAATATTGATCAAAATGTCCGTCACAAGCTGGCATGGTGATGACCCCTGGTCTGTGGCCTTTTTTAGGAGTTTTAGTAGTAGATATAATTATACACGTAGATACCCTGTACCATACTGGCTGCTGCTGTTCATTGGAGTGATGCATCAACGTGACCACTTCTCATGTCGACCCCCTTGCTTTGCTAGGACACTGACACAGGTCCTTAGTTAATCCATTGCCATATTACTGAGAAATGCTGTTAAAATAGGACCAGATAGTACGACATCCTCACATGTTGAAAATGTCTGACTTACAGGCTCACAATCCGTAGCAGAGGTGATGTGTTGTGAGCTTGTAGATCGGCTATTTTCGATGACAAGAGTTAATCGAAGGAGAATCGAACATGGTTACAACATGGCCCTTGACCCCCTTGTTAAGCCTTTCTTTTACACTTCTTAGTATGGAAAATAAATGTATTTGATGTTAAATTAGTAATCATACTAGTTCAGTGTTTCGGTTTTATTACATCTTGTATGGGAGACAAATTATTTAGTTCTGGTTCCTCAGTCATTTCTATGTTTTTATAGGTGTTTCTGCAGGCTTTTGTATGGTTCTACAAGCAAAGCAAGCACATCAGTGCATGCAGTTACTTCTCTGAAACAAGAGTTACAAGGTCCTATAAATTCATTGTGAAAACATTACAGCAATTCATTGATATAAAAACTGAGAAATGTACTTCTACTTTTACTTTAAGTATTTTTAAAAGCATGTACTTTTGAATACTTAAGTATATTTAAAAGCAATTCGTTTTTACTCTTACTTGAGTAACATTTTGACTGAGCTACTTTTACTTGTAGTGGAGTAAATTTGACCAGGGGTATCTCTACTCTTACGTACTGGGGTCGAGTACTTCATCCACCTCTGGGTGTTGGGAATGGTGGTGCGGTGCACTAGCGACCTCTATGGACCGGCCGCCACTGCCGGCAGGGCTCTAGTTCAGCGAATGTCGAACATATTCAAATCGAATTCATGAACATGTTTGTGCTGTTGCAGTACAAAATCGTTTATCCAAGACCATGTGCAAACCAAGGGGCTAACTTCCGAGTTGTAAATTGAGGCTATAGAGAGGAAGTGACAGTTCATATGAATGGCCTGCAGTCGTTTGGCCTGCAGCTGTTTCACCCCTGCTGGTGTTAGAAGCAGTTATAGGCTCCATTCAAGCGTATGGGTTTTTGCCAAACTTGGTGGCTACCTTCTGATGATTTGATTGACAAGCTACACAACCAATAGTATTAATTCCCCACCCCCGCTCAACCAATAGCATTAATTTCCGAGTCCATAGGATTTAGAAAAATACAAAATAAATACAAAGTAGTTTAAACCCAAACCCACTGTGTGGTGCAGTGTGCAACACCACTTTTAGTTACTCTGTGAGTGTAAGATAGAGTTCTACTTTGGGTCACAGGATATTGAACATCACCATGGTACATCTGCAAGAATGTAGGACAACTGAGTTCCGTTTAAGCTATACATTTTCCGTTGCACACATGAGCATTTGAGTGCATGAGTAAGGAGTTGTTGAGGGTGTTTCATGGTTATGGTTTTTACTATAAAGAGACAGAAACACATTATTATCATACAATTCAACAACACATCAACATTTAACATGAACAATTATGATACCATAATTAATACTAAATGCACCAGAGTAGGCTACTAAACACCAAACAAACATTGCATAATATTCTCTAGAATTACTGCATCTCCTTGATTACTACTAAGTACATTATGTGCACTGCGTATTACACACAATCCTCTCTATCCACACATTTCCTAGGGCGTTGTGGGCATCAATTCCTGTCGATTTGATCTCTGATACCTGATCAAATTGACAGGAAGTGATGCCCGCAACGCCCTAGGAAACTTGTGGATAGGTTTCAAGGCAAACAGGTGAGGATTACATTAATCACAAATAACCAGCAAAATGCAACATAAGAATCATGAACGAACTGAACTCACTTTAGTGATGCATACCCGTAGGTTGCTGAGACTCCAGGAGAGAGGGCTTTCAGGTGGAGTTGTTGCTACTGCTTCTGACAAGCAACAACTGAAGTGACAGGCAGCATATATCAGGCCAGTAATGAGGAGTGAGTGAGGACAGATGAGATTGGGGATTGAGAGTGAGTGACAGCACATGAGAGGGGTGGAGCCAATCCATGGGAATAGGCCAGAGGGAGGGATGCTGTTGCTGCCTGCGATCACTCTTGAGATTGCACAATAATATCCCACCCCTCTGTGCAGATTAGTCAGTCAAACAGATTTCCAGCTCCTGATCCACCCCGTCGTTACCACCATAAAAGACTCAGATATGGATGGACAAAAGCCCAACAGTTGTATTGATAAAATATAGGTAAGTAAATGGGTATGTTTCTTTGTTGTTAGACTGAAATCGAAATTTAAATGAAATACTTTGGTGAGTTCCAGTTTAAAATTATTGAAATTAAAATGATTACAAGTAAACGAATGTGTAAGCATTTTAGAAAAAAAAAAAAAAAAAAGTAACGACAGCCTTCCTAGAAATCTGGATTCATATGTACAATATTTGTCTTTGAAATGTAGTGGAGTGAAAGTTATAAAGTAATAATAATAATAATAATAATAATAATAATAATAATAATAATAATAATAATAAGTGTAATAATAATAACAATAACAATAATAATAATAATAATAAAAAAAAGTAAAGTGCAGATACAAAACAATGCACTCAAGTACAGCACTCAAGTAAATGTACTACTGTCCATCACTGGGAAGAAGAGACAGAGACAAGACAGAGACAGTCAACGAATCATGCAATCAAAAGGCCAATTGATAATAATGATTATAAACTTTATTTGTATTTGTATAGCACTTTTCAAAAAAGGTTTACAAAGTGTTTCACAACGCAAGCAACAAACAAAGTGTGGGGAAAAGGGCAAAACACAGTCAATTCAATTAAAGCAAAGAAAACAACACAAAAGTGCAAAAAATAAAAATAAAAGACAATATAACAACAGTTTTCAAATGAACGCAGAGTCTATTGTCCAATTCTCTTGTTAAAAGCCATTCTGTAGAAGTGAGTCTTTAAAAGAGTTTTTTAAAGTGGCCAGTGAGGTAGCTTGTCTAACTTCCAAAGGAAGTTTATTCCACAAATGTGGAGATAGTGGCTGTATGCCCTAAACAGACCTTATCTACATGTAAATGACAAAGTGTGCGCTCGGGTGGCACAGTGGTAAAGTCACTGCCCACCACCACGGAGGTTGTGGGTTAGAATCCACTGTGGTGCATCCGGCTTTCGAGTGTCTACACAAACACAATTGGCCTATGTTCGAGGGAGGGAAGCCGGGCGGGAAGGGTGATATCGGTCATTCCATGTACTCCTACGGGCTGGGGCAGCACCTGTCAGCGGGGAGTGTTGGTCGGGGAGGAGTAGGACGAAGGCTCTGCGTCCTCCTGGTGGCCGGGGCTCCTCACTGGCAGGTGAGTCAGTAGGATACGACAGCAGTGACAACATAACAATGTGTGTGGGGAGGAATAAATTGGCATAACGACTAAATTGGGGAGAAAAAGGGTTAAACAATTAGAAATAAAGAAACTAAAAAAAAAAATACAAAGTGTGGGGGAAAAGGCAAAACACAGGCAATTCAATTAAAGCAAAAAAACAAAAAAGATAAAACAAAAAAAACAAAAAAGACAATATAATAAGAGTTTTCAAATGAACGCAGAGTATTGTCCAATCCTCTAGTTAAAAGCCATTCCGTAGAAGCGAGTCTTTAAAAGAGTCTTTTTAAAAGTGGCCAGTGAGGTAGCCTGTCTAACTTCCAAAGGAAGTTTATTCCACAAATGTGGAGATAGGCTAACAGCATAGTGGCTGTATGCCCTAAACAGACCATATCTACATGCAAATGCATCTGAACGCAATTGTCAAGTAGGCCTACTGTACTATGTGCAATTTTGAAATAGATTATAACTGACTCCCACCCCTCAACCCCTCTGCAACTCGGACGGTGCTGATTTAAGATGTATAAATAAAAAAAATGTTCTTGTAAATAAATTAATATTTATTTCATTAAATAAATTCAAAAGAAGTAGATTGACCAGCCTCCAAGTTGCACCCTGAAGACAACTTCGCCATTAGGTTGGGAATCATAATCTATTCAAAATAACACAATAGTACTTGGTGGACTAGTGACATCATCTGGCTGCTACTGTGTATCGTATTGTTAGTTAAGTTTCATGTTCATATAGTTAAGCTGTGTTGAGGATAAAGCTGAACATCCCTTGTTAAAATGCATTCATGGGACAGTAGTTATTATGAAACACTAACATAATGCTGTTGTAATTGTAAAATGAATCAATATTGAGCAATCTCATTGCCTATTTCTCAACTAAAATGTCAAGGAAAACTGGCAGAAAAAGACTCGCTCGCTGCATAAATATTAAGGAAAACTCCTTAGATAGAGACTTAAGAAAATATTATTATTTTTAAATTCTTTATTTTAAATGCTCATAATGTGCTCTGTGCTCATAGTGAGGGGTGAATTTTAAAAAGCGAACGTTTCGGTCCTGGGACCTTCGTCAGTGCTATCAACTAAAATGTCATCAGAATCAATTTTGTTATACTGTATAACATTATTTGAAAGAGAGGTAGAGAACTGGTGGTTTTGACATGTCACGTTAATTAAACTTAAACTACTCAGTGTGGAGATTGAACTTGTGGAGGCGATCATTTAGACAAAAAAAATCTGACATAAATACACGTGTCATGGGTGTGTCATGAGGTAGAAAGAGGAAAGCGGAAAAGAGGGGGAAATGGCGGAGCTAAGGGAGCTTCAATTTACGGTATGTAGATATTGTAACAAAATCTGTGATATTATAGGGCCATGTACATACTTGTTAATTATTGTAGGATGTTTTTGTATGGTATTGTCATGGGTGGGTAGCAGAGTCAAGAAATTGTATAATTTTCGAGCCAGCTGCTTCCACAAAAAAATGTCGGGCCTACGATGACAGCATTGTTTGTGGTGTTGAGATATTTTAATCAATAACGATGCATAACAAGACGTAGATGATTCTGCATCAATGGAGTGACATTACATAATTGATTACTGCTTACTAACATTTATCACTTAATATGGCCTCAGAGGGCCCACTGACTCATGCACAAGTGGACGTGTAACAGGTTTTTGGAGAGAGTTAGTACTCTAGGTTCGGACTCCTGTTCACACCAGTACAGAGGGAACTCCTGGTGGCACTATAATAGGGCAATGTTAAAAGGGTGGCATTTGTTCCTCAACGTAGTGCGAATGTGCGTGCAAAATGTCACCGCTATCAGACGCTGCGTTCATGATTTGCGGCCCTTAGTCAATCAGGATGGAATATGATAATTAAATAGATGCGTCTTGATCACATGACTGTAGAGATCATGTGTACCAATTTGCGTGAAATTTCGATAAAATCTGAAGGAGTAATATCAAACAATGTGTTTTACATAAGGTGGCCTCCTGGTGGCGCTATGAAAGGCAGATGTGAAAAGGTTTTTCCTTGGCATCTAGGGAGTACGCATACAAAGTTTTACACAGATCGTGTAGTTATAGGTAAAAACACGAATTGGCCTGTTGTAGCGCCACCATGAGGCTGATTTAAAAAAACAATTGGCATTTCTTCCTTGGCCTAGTGGAAATGTGAGTGAAAAATTCACAGACATCGCACGCTGTGTTCATGATTTGAGGCATTTTGTTCAAAACGGAGTACTCCTGCAAACTTTGGAAGCCAATCAGGATAGAATATGACAAATCTGAAAGACCCGTTTGGTTTAAGAACTATACACAAATCCACGGAGCGCTGCCCTGTAGGTGGCCATTGCTGCGGTGTCAGTCAGCTGGAGTCACTTTTTGCTAACTAAACACACACACACACACACACACGCGCGCGCACACACACACACACACACACACACACACACACACACACACACACACACACACACACACACACACACACACACACTAACTTTACAAAATGTACAGAAAATCGAGACGAACCACCTACATCAGGTGCCAGTAGTTTATGGCTGCTCTGCTAACGTCAACAGATGGACAGAACTGCAGCAGCAGCTGACTGACACCGCAGCAATGGCGGCGCCACCTACAGGGCAGTGCTCCGTGAATTTGTGTATAGACCATATTCACACGGCGGCCATATTGGAATTTAACATTGAAAGTGCCGCCACCCGGGGTGGCTACTTTCATTGACTTCATAAAAACATGGCCGCCGTGTGAATATGGTCTATAGAGATACTGTGTACCGATTTGCGTGATGTTTGGACAAAATCTGTAGGAGTACTGTCAAGAAATATGTTTTGCTGAAATCGGCCTCCTGGTGGCGCTATAACAGGCCCATTTACTAACTAAAACATACAATTATGCAAGGGTACCCTTTTTTGGTGAATCCGATCCGGGTTTTGCGTCTCACTCAAGGCCAAGGGGCTAGCATCCGAGTTGTAAATTGAGGCTATATAGGAAGTGACGCGTATATACATTTTGCAAACCGGTTATGCAAAGACCCGCCCCCGCCAGCCTCTGATTGGCCAGAGCTTGTTGCCTTGTCAACAACTTGGCAACGCCCCCCTCTGTGACACACGCGGAACGAGCACCAGCTATTGCCAACGGGTTGTAATGGCCTGGCCTACATAGTCCAGTACCTTAACCCTATTTTTTTACATTAACGATACGAAGCTGATAATAGCGCCAAATTTTGCATGAGGCTTCTTGAGGACCTACTGATGGATTCTAGCCTTGGGTACCAAACTTTATTTTGAATATTTTCCATATATCCTATAACTCTTGAACTGTAGGTCATAGCATAAAAAAACTTTATTCCCTGGATCCCTTGGATCATGACGCAACTTCCCATAGAGATCCCACCCCTTTTCCGATTTCAAGATTTTTTTCCAAACGGACCCTCCCACAAATTTCAGAAGCCAATCGTAGCCAATCCGAAGGGAATATGAAAAATCTGACTGATGTATCTTGATCACATGACCAAAGACAGAGTGTGTGCCGATTTGTGTGAGTTTGGATAAAAATGTGTAGGAGTAGTAGCAAAATATGTGTTGAAGATAACGCAAAATGGCGGAAAATCTTGAAATTGGAAAAGGAGCGGGACCTATATGGGAAGTTGTGCCATGATCCAAGGAGTCCAGGGGAAAAATATTTTTTTATATCTCACCAAGTGGGCCGAGTGGTCCGTCTCGCTGGGTGGCAACAAAAACTATGCCTAAACCTAACCTAATAAAACAATTTGTGACGCATTTTAGATAAATAAACAGCGGCGGGAGCGGAAGTATTGGGATTGGTATTGGGAGTTTAATGCTTAACGGTGCACGCCACGGAGACATCTGGTACTACAGGGGTTTGGGAGTTCTTTAACACGGTCAGCTCATGTGAGAGGCAGTTCCGCGTGTGTCACAGAAGGGGCCGTTGCCAAGTTGTTGAAAAGGCAACAAGCTCTGGCCAATCAGAGGCAGGCGGGGGCGGGTCTTTGCATAAACGGTTTGCAAAATGTATATATGTTACAGGGAAATTGGAAAACCAGTGAAATTGAAAAAGGAGCGTTCGTTTTCACCCCCCCTCGCTTCCCCCTTTGTTATCGATTCACTTTGATTGTGACTGGTGACGTTAATCTATCTATGTAATCAACACACCTGTTAATAGGCAATTCTGTAGAACCAACACTAGAGGGCAATGCAAGCCACACTAGACTTTAAAAACGAGCATACCTTTCCAATTTCCTAACGAATGCCAATTTCCCTGTAACATATACACGGAAGTGACAGTTCATATGAATGGCCTGTAGTCTGCTGTTTCACCCCTGCTGGTGTCAGAAGCAATTAGGCTCTATTCAAGCGGATGAGTATTTTGCCGAACTTTAAACTTGACTTTATTACCTTAACTCTTTGACTGTCAGATCAATAGTGTAATAGTGTGCCACTGCTGCCAGCAAAAACAGCGATTTTACTGTACCTTTGAAAGATTATGGAATATTCTCTGTGACCGCTGTCCTCACAAAGATGGGCTTGTTACACGCACAGGGTTGTCGTAGTAGAGGGGGAAAAAATAGTCCGGTCGCAATCCTCCATTCAAGAGCTATGGCCGTTTCAATGAGGCTTGTCCTTGCCGTAAAGCAGGAGGAACGGAGATCTAGCAGAGATATGGCTGTTTCACTGCAGGAAATAAACAGGAAGTAAACAAGCGTTTTTTGTTTTTTATTACGTCAGTTCGGGGTCTGACATCATCAGGCAGTGAAAGCATCATCCATAGGATAGGTAACAGCGCCATCTAGTGGAAAACCACTGAAAACAAAAACTTGTCCAAACTCATCGACGGCAGGCTGAGCCTTGACAGAATTTGATGCGCTAACGTGTCCATGGCAGTCAAATAGTTAATAAACATTGTCATAAATACGATATGCTTCCAGTCGCTAGTTTAAAGTGTTCTTTCAATCACCATGATATGCGTTTTGGTAAATTATGGTCCCATTTATTTAAAATGTATGATAAAGTAGGGTGTTCTGTAGGAGGGGCGTGGCTACCTTGTGGTGATTTTGATTGACAAGCTACACAACCAATAGCATTAATTCCCCACCCCCGCTCTGGTCCCAACCAATAGCATTAATTTCCGAGTACATTTTTTGAACCAGATATAGTAAGATGGCGGATTTGAAATCGCTGAAAAATAGGCTTCATTTACATCTGTAGAGTCTATGGGCGTAACGCTGTCCATATTTTTTACAGTTATGGTCTCTCCACGGCAGTGACGAGGCACCCAGTACAGTTCAGTTCAATCCACAATGTCGCCGACATTGACATTTCAAAATAAATGTTCTGACTTTCACAAATAGTCCATCGCACCGATTTCTATTTTCACTCAAAAACAAGTTGTATAAGTATAGGCCTACAGGCCAGAAGTTCCAAACAGAACTTGTCACAATTAGCAGAAAAAAAAAAGTAATAAAACATCAGGTGATAGGTATAATGATTGCTTTATAAACAGATGGATGTCTTTTTTTGTTTTTACAAGTAAGTAACATGAAATGACACAAGGATTAATATAAAACAACATGCTTTTTATGTTTCTGTAGTTGTCATGTGTTGACAATCAAGCTGGAGTGAATGAGGAGAAGACATTTTCCTTCTCGGTGGTGAGTTACCTGTCAAATAGTTAAAATTACTCAATCAGCCTTTCTGTGTGTGTGTGTGTGTGTGTGTGTGTGTGTGTGTGTGTGTGTGTGTGTGTGTGTGTGTGTGTGTGTGTGTGTGTGTGTGTGTGTGTGCGTGCGTGCGTGCGTGCGTGCGTGCGTGCGTGCGTGCGTGCGTGCGTGCGTGCGTGCGTGCGTGCGTGCGTACATGCGTGTATAATTTGGTGCTTTGTGTTGTGTGTTTACTGAATAGGAGGTCAATGAATCGCGGAGAACCTTTGGCGATGGACAAGGCAATCTAAGGTTAGTAGATTTGTACCATACTACTTTTTGCAATTACAGTTTGTACCATACAAAAAAAAATCATAATTGAAAAGGTCATTTAACATATTTTAAAAAACAATACAAAACAATGCATTTGAACCAAATCAAACCACACACAACTACAGTATATTGCACTAGTAGGACTCGTCCTACATTCTGTGTTCATTTATTGTCCTGTAAAGGTGATGGTTTTGTGTGTTCATGTATTGTAGCCCAGTGGAATGCTCAGTGAGAGCATTCCAGTTCCCTCATGGACATCATGAACAGACTCCGATGGAGGTGGATCCCCCAGACAGTGGGAATCATTCTAACACAGAGTGAGTGTCACCTCTCACACGTGTGTGTGTGTGTGTGTGTGTGTGTGTGTGTGTGTGTGTGTGTGTGTGTGTGTGTGTGTGTGTGTGTGTGTGTGTGTGTGTGTGTGTGTGTGTGTGTGTGTGTGTGTGTGTGTGTGTGTGTGTGTGTGTGTGTGTGTGCCTGTCTGTCTGTCTTCCTCATGTCCTTCCTGTCTGTCTGTCTGTCTGTCTGTCTGTCTGTCTGTCTGTCTGTCTGTCTGTCTGTCTGTCTGTCTGTCTGTCTGTCTGTCTGTCTGTCTGTCTGTCTGTCTGTCTGTCTGTCTGTCTGTCTGTCTGTCTTCCTCATGTCTGTCTTCCTCATGTCTGTCTGTCTGTCTGTCTGTCTGTCTGTCTGTCTGTCTGTCTGTCTGTCTGTCTGTCTGTCTGTCTGTCTGTCTGTCTGTCTGTCTGTCTGTCTGTCTGTCTGTCTGTCTGTCTTCCTCATGTCCTTCCTGTCTGTCTTCCTCATGTCCTTCCGGTCTGTCTTCCTCATTTCTGTCTGTCTGTCTGTCTTCCTCATATCCTTCCTGTCTGTCTGTCTGTCTGTCTGTCTGTCTGTCTGTCTGTCTGTCTGTCTGTCTGTCTGTCTGTCTGTCTGTCTGTCTGTCTGTCTTCCTCATGTCCTTCCTGTCTGTCTGTCTGTCTGTCTGTCTGTCTGTCTGTCTGTCTTCCTCATGTCCTTCCTCGTCCGTCCGTCCGTCCGTCCGTCCGTCCGCCCGCCCGCCTGCCTGCCTGCCTGCCACCAAAACAGAATTTCTTCCTGGAGGCTGAAACCTTGAGGGTCAAACGCATAGATATTAGAAACCTAGATACCTCATTGGCCTCTGCAGTTCATTGGGGCGACTGGTATCGCAATACACGGCGGCACTTCCGTCTTCCGCAGGGAACCTGTCACTCAAAGTGACTACTGGCCAATCACAGCGCTCACAGTGCGTTGACTACTGGCCAATCACAGTGCGTCTTTTCCGGGACTTGTCAGTGCAATGGTTCTCAACCAGTGGTCCGGGAACCACCAGTGGTCCTTGGGGGGGTTCCAGGTGGTACCCAGCTAAATGATGGAGAGTTGATAACCAAATGGACCCTTATAGATCTTTAAATCTTGAGTATAACATTTCACACTGTCAAGAGTCAAATTGTTAAACATCTGCATTACTTACTAAACAAGTACACAATTAGAGAACGTAAACAATTGTTATTTTGACAACATCTTATCGAACGATAACATATTCTACGTTTTGGGTGTGAGAGGCTAAAGCTTATCAAACGGTGTTCCGTGACTCAAATGCTGAATAAATAATGGACCTTGATATGAAAAAGGACCATGTCTCTTATTTGTATTTCACAAATAGAGTGTGGAGTTTGCCAAGTTCCAACTAACTAGATGCTGTGCACAGCTGCTGCCTCTTAAAGGGTTAAAAGCTGGGTTACAAAATGACCCGCCCCCACCTGCCTCTGGCCTACCGAACTTCCGCGTCTGTGATGCACACGGCAGCCCTGCGGAAGCAGGAAGCGCGCCCGAGATACGGACGCTTCAGAGCCGAATGAGGCGTCTACCTTTATATGTCTATGGTCAAACGTGCCAATAGAAAAACAGCACTTTAATGACACAGTAAAATTATACCATCCCCCTCATTATCATAACACAACAGGTGTGGGCATGAGGAGGAGGAGGGACTAGGACAGGTGGGTGGTGCTAAGGTGTTGGAGGAGGTGCTAAGGTGAGAACCAGGTATACTTAATGAACTGGAGGCGTGTCCACATAAAAACATAATTTTAACAATTTCTGTACACTTTTTTAAAAAAAATCTTCCTCCTAGTATAGCCATAATACCTGATGATTATGTCTGGGGGGGGGGGATCACTGAAAATCACAGCACCCCGTCTTTAACATAATTCAGTCCCTCTGACCCATACAGTGCATTGAGATCCAGATGAAAGCCTAACAACCTAAACTGACACTTGACACTACATATCCTGCCTATGTATTTATACATGTTTCATTGTCTTCTTTTCAGTGAAATGGAGGTTGACCAGTGAGTGCCATTAGGTAAGCAAGAACGAATTCCCTGTTAAGACAGTGGGGGGGGGGGGGGAATGCCATGCTCTGTGTGTCGATGTGCTCTTGGTTAAAGAGGTGGTGCCATGGTTTTGCACTTTTTCTGTTTTTCATGTGTCTATGAGGTTGATAGAACTTCATTAAGCCCCCTGGTGGTGTTTTTATGGTGTTTTATGTCTTCTCTGACTATTTTGAGTTTCTACCTGGAGGCTGAAACCTTGAGGGTCAAACGTGCCAATAGAAAAACAGCCCTTTAGTGACATAGTAAAAATATACCCTCCCCCTCATTATCATAACACAACAGGTGTGGGCATGAGGAGGAGGAGGGACTAGGACAGGTGGGTGGTGCTAAGGTGGTGGAGGAGGTGCTAAGGTGAGAACCGGGTATACTTAATGAACTGGAGGCGTGTCCACATAAAAACACAATTTCAACAATTTCTGTACACTTTTTTGAAAAAAATCTTCCTCCTAGTATAACCATAATACCTGATGATTATGTTTTAAGGGGGGAAAAAATCACTGAAAATCACAGCACCCCGTCTTTAAGGGAAAACAACAAAAAATATTGTACCTCGTATAGAGGGAGTAAAAGAAATAAAGAAAAAAGTTAAGACAGAAAAGAAAAGTTGCAGGTGTTTCAGCCTTAATCAGTGCAGTCTGCACATGTGCTTTCAAAATATAGGAGTAGGTGCTTCCAGTTTGAAAACAATGAAAGTTTCCACTTATAATAGTACATTATAACATGGAAAATGTATCCATTTGCAGAGACAAATCAATTTGCAGTGATGAATGGCTTCCGTACCAGAGCCGTTCCACATCTGGTTTAATTAATTCATCAAGGCTTCATTGGACTTTAATCACAATCTATTCTCATAACAGTAAATGTTAGTGGCACTCACATGAAGAATGAAGTCATTTTTCCACACTGAATGATAACTGTGTTCACTGAACACCGCAAGGCATTTCTATGTTTGTAAAGAGTAAATCTAACATTATACTTACATGTTTAGGTTGGTGTCTGTCCATCCAGTGCTCATCCTTTCATTGTAGTGTCTAAGAGCACATGTTTGTATTTTATCTCAGTGTCTAACTGTTGTGTGTGGCCATGACATCATCCTTATAGGATAAGGATAATTCCTTTTAACAGGACGTTCATGAAAGTCCTTGCGGGCTTGTTTCCAATGAGGGCCTGTGAGCAATTGGGGGTTAAGAGTCTTGCTCAGGGACAAATTTCATTTCATCGACACATATGCTGGCCTGGCCTGGAATCGTACCTGGGGCAACCAGGGCCTCTGGCTCCCTAGGCGGGCTCACTAACCACTCAGCTATAACCGCCCCCTTAATCAATCACTAACCCCAAATGTCTCTCCTCTCACTCAGGCTGGCACACCTGTCCTGCAGCTGACCTGGAATTGCTGCCGCCCTAATTACAAGCCACTATAAAAGCCAGCCAGATTCATTTCCACTCCAGACACAGACCCAGCAACATCTCAGAACCCACACCGTTCAGGCTAAAATGCCTTTTCTTTAAGTTATTTAGTTTGGCCGGTAATTCCCTCTTTTCGTTTAGTTTTTAGTTCAGTAGAACCTGGTTTTGTTAGTTAGGGAGGGGGGAGCAGCTTCGGCGTCCCTATAGGGGGTGGCCTGGTCCCCCCTCCATTCTATTTAATTTGCCAGCATCTCCAGGCCCCCTTTTGAGTTCCTTCAGTTGGTAAAGTATCTGCATTTTGTTTTCATTATGTTTGTTCCCCAATATGTATCTTTCTGTTGTGGGAAGTTAATAAAAAACATTTAAACCTTTGCCAATGTTTGTGGTGTCCATCTTTATGTTGGGGTCTCCAATTTGAGCCATTGGTTTTTGTATTATTGTTTGGAGACCGTAACATAATGGGGGCTCGTCCGGGAAGACAATGCTTGTCTTTTATCTCAGTGTCTAAGACACTGAGATAAATCTCAGATACCTCCATGAATGACCTTCAGCCTCAAACATCCATTCCATAAGTTGTATTTCAGAATGATTCTGTACGGCATACAATCAGTCATTTGTCACATTTTTTATTTTAATGTGAAAATAAAATGTGTAAATGTTGTAACGTCCATCCATGAATTTAATGTTGGGTTCTCCTGTGAAAGGATCCAAAACCATTTATTGGTAAGAGTGTCCAGCCACAAGCATTATATTCTCCAGATTTGTTGTACAATTTATAGCGAAAATAGCCAATCTACAAGCTTAAAAATCTGTGAGCTTCAAATCAAGATAATTTATTTGTCACTACTTGTACAAGTAAGCAGTCAAATGCTAGTGTGGCAAGGTCAACAACACCACAACAAGAATATTGGATATTATATAAAATGTAATAAAATTAAGTAATACTAATAAGGAACGATACAGATAAAGTCCCCTAAGGAATCAGGGTATGCCAGGTTGAAAGTGGCTAATATGTATCTTTTCAACCATTCTGGATTTATATCCTAAATATATGTTTTCTTACTCTCTAGGCCCGTGGTTCTCAAACTTTTATATTTCAAGGACCCACAATTTAGTACGCATTAGGCCACAGACCAATAATAAGTGTGTACAAATGGAACCAAATTTGTACACACTCAGAGTTACAGACCGGTAAAGGTCCGTTTAGTAACTGACTATCAATCATTTAGCTGGGGACCCCTGGAATTCCCTCAAGGACCCCTGGGGGTCCCCGGTCCCCATGTTGAGTGTCTCACTGTATAATCTGAGTTCCCAAAAGTTCTCCCCAGCTCTCGCATACAAACGAGAAAATTCTGTGTATCACTTTCCAATAGTCTTTGATAACAGACCATAACAGACAATCCCAGATGAAGTTTGCTTTTTGGCTTACAGTTTCTTTCCGTAGGCTGTCAAGCTTTTTCAACCAACTTCCCTTCATTTGTGAACTTCCACTGACTGACACACTACTGATTAAAAGTAACTAGTAACTAAGGTTTTCAAATTATTGTAGTGGAGTAAAAGTATTATATTTGCCTCTGAGATGTAGTGGAGTAGAAGTAAAAGTACAGAAATGGGAAATACTCCAGTAAAGTAAAAAGTCCTCAAAAGTGTACTTAAGTACTGTACTAGTTCCCTTATTCGCCACAAGAGAGCACACTAGCCACGTGAATAATTAAAGAATAAAGGAGAGAGGAAGACAGACATCTCTGTTCATCCACAGTGGTGTGCATCTCATCACTTTGTGAAAAACATGAAAGATGTGCTTGTTTTCTTTGCTTGCCTCTACAAACATTATATTCCACAGTATATTAACAAAAACATCAGACAATGCGGAACATTGCACCAACATTTCATGTGTACCTGCATGAGTGAGTGATAAATAAACCCCTCTTCTCTTGACATCAGAGAAATCAACTAACTTGAGTGATATAGGTGATATAGTACATAGACATTATAACCATAGTATATGGTTATTATACCACAACTCTCAGCCAATCCATCTTTACTATTAAAGCCAGCATATGCAAAACAATATATTTTTAATTAGAATGCTATCCATCCAAAAATAAGTAGGACGGTTGTTCATATAATAATTAAGGACTTGTTATTTTATGATGTAGTCATACTTACAATGTGTAGGCCTATTCCTTATTTCATTTTGGATAGTAAGGCAAAATAAATAGACGTTTTTGTCTGCTGTAAAAACATTTGAACAGTTTTTAAACTAAATAGACAACACAGAAGAATGCTTTTAGAGCTGAATCATTGATTCATTGATTGAATACTTTATTAGCAGTTTGGGGGGGGGGAAGCACAGGAAAGTACTGTTCAATACAAGGTCTGCTAAGAGGATTTTAAACCCAAGAAAGCCTATGGCTTGTTTCCATTGGGGTCCTTTGTATTCACTTCATCCACCACCTGTTCTCTCCCCTTCAGATAGGATTGCATCCAGCTCACCGATGTGCTCAGAACAGATTGCTTTTAGTTTATCAATCAAAATAGAGTGATTAACTGTGTCAGCATGACCATGCTGCAGTACTTGCCCAAGTCCACCTCTTGTTTGATGTGGCCATTCAAATAGAGAAGGCATGTGTCAGTGGAGTGGGAATGTTCTGAAGCCAGATTGGAATTTGCATTTATTTTTTTAGCAAGCTACTTTTCAACCTATTCATAAACGATTTTTTTCCCATTAACTTTCGAGATGGAACTAAGAATAGAAATAGGGTGGTAGTTGCCGGGGTCTAATTTGCTTCCTTTTTTGTACAGAGGGGTTACTCTCGCTATTTTTAAATCATGGGGGACGTCCCTGTTTGATGGAGAGGTTCACTATGGGTGATGATTGGAGCAATGGTGGAGTAAACATTTTGGAGGGAATATTGTCATGGCCAGTGGCCTTGTTTTGTTGAAGAGCGCTCAATTTTTTAAAACATCTCATTTGTTGTCACCATGGTGAGTTTAAAATCATCTTTGCGTACCCCTAGATTTTTGTAGAATGCTTGGATGTGCTCTACACCAAAACGGCCAGAGTGGGAGGGCAGTTTGTTAACCATTATTGTGGCTATGGTTGTAAAGAAGAAGAAGCACATCCAGCTTAATAATCAAAATAGGATACTGATCATTAATGTTCTGGTAGGGTTGTAGTGATGCCAAAAGGTCACTAGGGGGTGTCAGGACTATGTACAATTTATGCATTTAACATTTGCTCTTATCCAGGGAGTGTGAGATCATTCCATGACATTTTACTGTTACTGTTACAACAGGAAAATGTTGTAAAAGGCCGGATTTACCATTGGGCTAGGCTAGGGAAATCACGCCAGGACGCCAGTGGAAAACATGTCCTGTAGAAAACAGGAAATTGCTTGTCGGCTGACTAGTTGTCTGCTGTTGTCTGCTGCTGTTGCACAGCAACAGTATAGGCTACTGACTGACTTCAGGTGCACTAGACTAGACCAGTGGGTCTCAACCTGTGGGTCGGGACATGATTTTGGGGGGGTCCCCAAATGACAGTCAAGTGACAATTTAAGGACTTTTAATACCTTTTAATACCTAAAAAATCACACCCAGTGTGAAGTGGGCGGTGTCTTGCTAGCTAATCACAATACTGAATGGAGTCAACCAATCATGTACAAAAAATAAATATATTTATTGAAACACTCTTTATGAAGTGTGGTCATCACGGTGATGGAAGCTCACTTAAAAGAATAATGTGTTTTTTTTAATACCCTTTCCACCCACAATGTGTGATTCACTTAAAAAAAAACACTAAATGTGTTATTTTTTTTTTAAATCACACCCTGTGTGAAGTGGGCGGTGTCTTGCTAGCTAATCACAATACTGAATGGAGTCGATCAATCATGTACAAAGGATAAATACATTTATTGAAACACTCTTTATGATGGACAAAACCATAACTTGAAAAAAACAAATTTATGTTTTTTTTCAAGTTATGGTTGCTTATATAGGGCTATGCACATGTGTCATGTGACACTGGCCAATCACAATTTCCAAACCTCACTTTTAGGGGCGGTTTCACTGCCCAAGATATTTGTACATTTTTCCAAATCTCACTTATAGGGGCGGTTTCACCGCCCAAAAAAGAAAGAAAGAAAAAAAAGACCATTACTGCATCAAAAGTAATCAACACACTATATAACTGGTCAAACATTTGCCAAATTGTTAAATAATATAAAAAAGAGGCAAACATTGTGAAAATAGCTGACGTATAAGCAGTAGGTCCCAAAAGAAATAAAGACCACATATTGAAATATTGTACAACCACACTATTGTGCGTCATGTACAGTTAGATTTACCAAACAATTTAAGGTAGCCAAAAGCCATGTGGTATTTGTTGTTGTTGTTGTTGTTGTTGTTGACAGTAGCCTAAATAACTATATTGTAGTCAGGCCTGAATCATTCTGCACTCAACTGTACATTATCAATGTTACAGAGATATTTAATACAAGTTGCTCATTGATGGACAGCAAGCAGTCTGTGTATGGTCCCCCTTTGTGTGTCGATGGGATGAGACGCCATCAAACGATAAGTTGACTTGCAAAAATCATTGTCATTAATGCCCTATATTTGTTTGTCCTGTCGTTCTAAGTGTACGGCCTTGCTTTTTCCTCTTGTGCTTTAAATTATGCCAATAATATGCATGTGTCATAATTCCTAGTTCGGGTAGTTTATCATCATGTGGTAGGGGGGCCTCATCAACTACTCAAGCCCAGGGGCCCCCACGCAGCATTAAAAGCCGGGTTTTGGTAGGGGTGGGTGATCATTCTTCCTTTTCCCCTCTCCTGTTTTGTTGTTTAGGTAGACCCTCCAGAAAAACGCGGGTAAAAATCCTTGATTATGCGGGCTAAAACTCTTGATTATGCGGGCTGTCGACAAATGAACCCTATGATCTGAATAGTCATTCTTAAAGTGGCTCCCCATCAAACCGACGTTGGCGGTGGTAAGAGTTGGAAAGCGTCTTGTTGCCGAAAATCTGCTGTTGAATGGGCGGTGGGTACACTGTTGTAGGGAGGCGCCGAAAGCCGACCAAGCTTGATGGATAGCAGCGTGCGGGTGGAGAGGAGAGGAGCTCTCTGGTTGGCTGCTAGGAGGAGCTGTAGCGGGGACCCTTTCTAAAATGCTGAAAGAAGAACACAAGAGAGAGACTCAGACATAACCTGTTATGGGCTGGCTGTTTTCTCCTTTTTTCCTTTTTTCCTATGTGTCTGGTGTGTGCTGTGTGGGCGTGGGGATGGCCTGCCTGGGCGTTACCTTCCAATTCCATCATCGGGCTGTGGAGCTGCCTGCTCACCTGGGAGTGATCTGCTCATCAAGCCCAGCAGATAAAAGCCCTGGCTCTGGACTCCAGCCCTTGCCAGATTATTCAGTTGTCGACCGGTAAAGACCTGTGCCTCAGCTCCTCAGTTTTTTCCTGTATTCGGCAAATCTCTAACTCCTTGTCTCCCTGTCTCAGATCCTGTACCTCCACGCCTACCGCCTGCCTGCCAGCCTGCCTGCCTTTCAGCCGCCTTACCAAAGTTATTATTTTGGATTTTTGAATTCAACGTTAATAAAGACGTTTTGCTTGTAAACCTGGTTCGGCTGTTCTACTTTTGGGTCCTATATACAACACACCCTAACAGAATAATCTGGCCAAAACAATATGGACCAAGAACAGCCAGAACCAGAGTTACGTAAGGTTCTTGAGAACCAAGGAGTACTATTGGGACGACACAATCTAGCCTTGCAAGAACTCTCTAACAGTAGTCAAGTCCAGGTAAATCAGATTGCCCAATTAGCCACTGCAATGAACCTGTTAACCACTCAACTCAATGCAGCAGCACTTCTCGCTCCTGCCGGCCCACAGCAACCTCCACCACCTGCGGCTCCACCCGCTGACAGAGATTCATATGCTCCGGACCCAGAGCCGTTTTCCGGGGATCTGGATAAGTGTCGGGGGTTTTTCCTCCAATGCTCCATGGTGTTTTTGCAGAGACCACTTACCTTTCCTACAGATCAAACTAAGGTACATTATGTGATGGGGTTACTGAGAGGAAGGGCCTTGGCTTGGGCAGAGGCAGCTAATTCAAGTCGACCTATGACCTTGCTCACCTTCAATGATTTTGTGTCAAAAGTAAAGGGCGTTTTTGACCACCCAGATCACAGTGGGGATGCTGCTAAGGGTCTGCTAAATATTCGTCAGGGTTCCAAGAGTGTGGCAGACTTCTCTGTGGATTTCCGAATCTTGGCTGCAGATGCTGGGTGGTGTGACCAGTCTCTACGTGGGGTGTTTATTAATGCGCTCAGTGAACAAATGAAGGATGAACTAGCCTCCCGTGATGATTCCACTGATTTTGAATCTCTTGTCACCCTTGCCATTAAGTTGGATAACAGGCTGCGTGAACGACGCAGAGAGAAAGTGAGCCGTCCCCATCCTCTGCCTCCCTCTCGCTCTACACCACCAGCTGTGAGACCTCATCCCTCGCCTCAATCAGGTGTCACTGAGGAGGAGCCCATGGAGCTGGGTCGGGCCCATTTGTCCCTCGCTGAGCGCACTCGTCGGCTGAGGGCGGGTGAGTGCCTGTACTGTGCTCAAATGGGTCACCTGCGGGCTACCTGCCCCATTCGACCAAAAGACCCGGCTCATCAGTAGAGGTGGGGGTACTGGTGAGCCATGCTGATTTTTCAACCCTATCCAAGACCAGAATGCAGATCCAAGCCACTTTATGTGTCAATCAGGTGTCTTTGCCGCTTTTGGCTCTAGTTGATTCAGGCGCTGATGACAGTTTTTTGGACAGTAATTTTGCCAGTTCACCTGGAAAGGCCACTCACTGTAAATGCATTGGATGGGAGATTATTGGCCCATGTTACTCATCAAACTGCACCTGTGTCTTTGATCCTATCTGGTAATCATAGGGAGTTGATTCAGTTCAAGTTAATTGTTTCTCCTCAAACACCCCTTGTGCTGGGTTCTCCTTGGTTAAAGCAACATAACCCTCACATTGACTGGTCTGCTGGAACAATTATTAGCTGGAGTAAATTTTGTCATTCGTCCTGCCTGCAATCTGCTCTGCCCCCTGCAGAGGTCACTGTTTCCCCTGATCCTGAACCTGTGGATTTGTCCTCTATTCCTGCTAATTATCATGACCTGGGACGTGTTTTTAGAAAGGATCTGGCTCTCTCTCTACCGCCACATCGCCCCTATGATTGTGCAATTGATCTACTCTCTGGTGCCCCTTTTCCGTCTAGTAGACTTTACAATCTGTCACGTCCTGAGCGGGAGGCCATGGAAAAATACATTAAGGACTCTTTAACTGCAGGAATTATTCGACCATCGTCCTCTCCTGTGGGTGCAGGGTTTTTTTTTGTGGCCAAGAAGGATGCTACCTTGCGCCCTTGTATTGACTATAGAGGGCTTAATCACATAACTGTTCAAAACAAGTATCCTCTGCCATTAATGAACTCTGCTTTTGACTTTCTCCATGGAGCAACGGTGTTCACTAAATTGGATCTCAGGAACGCCTATCATCTGGTCAGGATTAAGAAGGGGGATGAGTGGAAGACTGCCTTTAACACTGCATTGGGACATTTCGAATATCTGGTAATGCCTTTTGGACTCACCAATGCTCCTGGGGGTTTTCAAGCCTTGGTGAACGATGTGTTAAGGGACTTTCTGAATCATTTCGTTTTCGTATATCTTGATGATATATTAATTTTTTCCAAGAACATGTCTGATCACGTTTCCCATGTCCGCCAGGTTCTCCAGAGGCTGTTGGAGAATAAACTCTACGCGAAAGCCGAGAAGTGTGAGTTCCACGTCAGTACGGTCAGTTTTTTGGGCTTCATTGTGGAGAAAGGACAGATGAGAGCAGATCCAGGGAAGGTCAGAGCAGTAGCAGAGTGGCCTACACCTACTACCCGTAAACTTCTTCAAAGGTTTTTGGGGTTTGCAAATTTTTATCGCCGCTTTGTGAAGAACTATAGCAAAGTGGTGGCACCTCTTAATAAGCTTACCTCCACACTTGTCCCATTTAGCTGGTCCTCAGAAGCAGAACAGGCGTTCTGTAAGCTCAAACATCTGTTCACCTCTGCTCCTATTTTAGTTCATCCAGACCCTTCTCTGCAGTTTATTGTGGAGGTTGATGCATCTGATACAGGGGTTGGGGCAGTACTCTCTCAGCGGGCTAGCCAGGATCAAAAGGTGCACCCTTGTGCTTTTTTTTTTTTCAAAGTCTTGACTCCGCCGAGCGGAACTATGATGTTGGTAACAAGGAGCTATTAGCAGTAAAACTGGCATTGGAAGAGTGGAGACATTGGTTAGAAGGATCTGAGCACCCATTTATTGTGTGGACTGACCATAAGAACTTGGCCTATATTCAATCAGCCAAACGTCTAAATTCTCGCCAGGCTCGTTGGGCCTTATTTTTTGGGAGGTTTAACTTTACCATTACCTATCGTCCTGGGTCTAAGAATGTCAAGCCTGATGCTCTGTCCCGCCAGCATACTCCTGATGAGCAGTCTACCAGTCCGGACACCATCGTCTCCCCCTCCTGTGTGGTGGCAGCTGTTTCCTGGGAGATTGAGTCGGCAATAAGGGAGGCTCAGCTAACACAGCCAGACCCAGGGAATGGTCCACCTAACTGCCTGTTTGTTCCTGATTCTGCTCGTTCTCAGGTTCTTCAATGGACACACAACTCCAACCTTGCCTGTCATCCGGGGAGGAACCGCACTGTCTCTCCTCAGACGTCACTTTTGGTGGCCTGCCATGGAGGCAGATGCCCGGGCATTCGTCTCCGCCTGCTCCGTCTGTGCCCGAGGAAAATCTTCACATCGTCCACCTGCTGGTCTGTTGCATCCTTTACCCGTTCCAAGTCGTCCATGGTCCCATATAGCCCTTGACTTTGTCACTGGGTTGCCCACCTCTCAAGGTAACACTGTCATACTCACCATTGTTGACCGTTTTTCAAAGGCAGTTCATTTTGTCGCCCTTCCAAAACTCCCTACAGCCTATGAAACTGCTGATCTGTTAGTGCACCACGTTTTCCGCCTTCACGGTATTCCATTGGACATTGTTTCAGACCGTGGCCCCCAATTTATATCTCAGGTTTGGAAATCGTTCTGTAAAGCATTGGGTGCAACTGTGAGTTTATCTTCTGGTTTCCATCCTCAGTCGAACGGCCAGACAGAGAGAGCTAACCAAGATTTGGAGGCTGCCCTACGGTGTGTTACTGCTACCAACCCTGCATCGTGGAGTTCACATCTGGTTTGGGTGGAGTATTCTCATAATTCTTTAACCAGTGCTGCCACAGGACTGTCTCCGTTTGAGGCCTCTTTAGGCTATCAGCCACCGTTATTTCCCTCCCAGGAAAGTGAATTGGCTGTTCCTTCAGTCCAGTTGCACCTCCGCAGATGTCGTAAGGTTTGGAAAGAGGCACGTGCTGCTCTGCTACGCTCTGCTGAAAACAACCGTCGTGTCGCTGACCGCCATCGGGTACGGGCTCCCGAATACAAACCAGGTCAGAGTGTTTGGCTTTCATCCAAGGATATTCCACTCAGAGTTGAATCTAAGAAATTGGCTCCACGCTATATTGGGCCATTTGTGGTGGAACGTGTCATCAATCCATCTGCTGTCAGATTGAAGTTACCTAGCACTATGAGGGTTCATCCTACCTTTCATGTGTCTCGACTTAAACCAGTATCCTCCAGTCCTCTCTGCCCTCCATCCAAGCCCCCTCCACCCGCCCGGATCATTGATGACCACCCTGCCTATACGGTCCAACGGCTGTTGGATATTCGTCCCCGTGGCCGGGGTTATCAGTATCTTGTGGTTTGGGAAGGATACGGTCCAGAAGAGAGGTCCTGGGTTCCTCGATCCTTCATCCTGGACCCTCAACTTGTCAGGGACTTCCGTTTAGCCCATCCTGACAAGCCTGGTGGGTCGCCTGGAGGCTCCCATTGAGGGGGGGGTACTGTTATGGGCTGGCTGTTTTCTCCTTTTTTCCTTTTTTCCTATGTGTCTGGTGTGTGCTGTGTGGGCATGGGGATGGCCTGCCTGGGCGTTACCTTCCAATTCCATCATCGGGCTGTGGAGCTGCCTGCTCACCTGGGAGTGATCTGCTCATCAAGCCCAGCAGATAAAAGCCCTGGCTCTGGACTCCAGCCCTTGCCAGATTATTCAGTTGTCGACCGGTAAAGACCTGTGCCTCAGCTCCTCAGTTTTTTCCTGTATTCGGCAAATCTCTAACTCCTTGTCTCCCTGTCTCAGATCCTGTACCTCCACGCCTACCGCCTGCCTGCCAGCCTGCCTGCCTTTCAGCCGCCTTACCAAAGTTATTATTTTGGATTTTTGAATTCAACGTTAATAAAGACGTTTTGCTTGTAAACCTGGTTCGGCTGTTCTACTTTTGGGTCCTATATACAACACACCCTAACATAACCATAAACAAACCAGTTTAAAAAACAGTCACCCATATACTGTGTAGGCAGGACAACGGCCACTATGACTCAGAAATAACTTTATAACTTTTTAACAAACCCGTTACGCCCATATGTATATATCGTCACCTTGCTAAACTAATGGCCTAAGTCATTTTTTGAGGAAAATTATATATAAGTCAGCTCCTCATGACACTGGCCACCTCTGGTAAAATCGCCTATCTCCCAATTGAAAAGGATCATGCTGTTCACTCCCCTTTTAGTATAATGGCCTAACTCCCTAGTGTGACTTAGGCCAAAATAGGCCCTTTTTTTATAATTAATTATTTACTGATTTAGGCCATTAAAGGTATCATGACATTCATTTTCACTTTTTTTATTTTCAATGTTTTATTTGGGGTTTTATGACTTCAATTACACCCAAAAAACCTGAACTTAGAACATTCAGTGGATTTTCTGTGGTCTGGGGTTTTCTGAATAATTAGGCTGAAAAGTAATCTGAGCTTGGCCCTTCGACAGTGAGGTCACAGTCGATTAATCCCGCCCACTCTCCTCCTCGCCCCTCCCCTCCCCTATCCTTTCCTTTGGGGGGGGCGGAGCAGAGGCGATGATTGACAGGCAAAATCCCTCACCAGCGACACCCGCAGGCAAAGATTTCTTTTTTCATTGCAGTTGAAAAGGCTTTAGAAATGTGAGAGAAAAACACCTGCCATTGATCACTGGAATGGAATTTTCACTTAAAACTTTTTGTACACTTTTGAAGGACCAGGACAAAGACTTTGAATGTGGTGTAAAAGTGAATGTCATTAAACCTTTAAAAAAAAAAAAATGTTGGCCTAAGTCAGATTTAATCCTATTTAAACCTATTTAAATCTCTTATGTTATTTCTATTTAATTAGGCATAATTTGTTATAAACATTTTGGGTGAAATGGTGAAATATCAAATAGTTTTGTTTTGGATCAGTATTTATAAGGCTATGCACATGTGTCATGTTTCACAAGCCAATCACAGTCCTGAATAGACTGTGATTGGCCAATCACGGTGCAGGGTTAGGGGGGTACACTGGTGGCCAATCACAGCGCAGGGTTGGGGGGGTGCAATTTCCAAACCTCACATATTCACCGCCCAAAAATCACACCCAGTGTGAAGTGGGCGGTGTGGTCACAGTGGTCATCACAGTGATGGAAGTTCACTTAAAGAAAAGTAATATTGTGGACCAACCATTGTACACCCCTAACTTAAAAAAAAACCATAAATGTGTTTTTTTGTCCTGTCAAATGTCAAATCCTGCGCTGTGATTGGCCAAAAATGTACAAAAATGTACCCCGCCTATCCCTGCACCGTGATTGGCCAATCACAGTCTATTCAGGACTGTGATTGGCCAGTGTCACATGACACATGTGCATGGCCCTAAATAAGAAACCATGACTTTAAAAAAAAACAATACATTTGTTTTTTTTAAGTTATGGTTTCTTCCATCATAAAGAGTGTTTCAATAAATGTATTAATTTTTTGTACATGATTGGTTGACTTCAGTATTGTGATTAGCTAGCAAGACACCGCCCACTTCACACAGGGTGCGATTTTGTAAGTGCATAGTCCTATTACAGGGCTATGCACGTGTGTCATGTTTCACAAGCCAATCACAGTCCTGAATAGACTGTGATTGGGTGTCTGTGATTGGGTGTCGATGTCCAAACCTCACATATAGGAGCGGTTTCACCGCCCAAAAATCACACCCAGTGTGAAGTGGGCGGTGTGGTCATCACAGTGGTCATCATAGTGATGGAAGCTCACTTCCAAAAAAAATGGATTTTTGGAAGTGCATAATCCTATTTATAGGTTATTAATGTCATCATGTGTCTCGCTAGCCAATCACAGTGCTGAATAGAGTCAGCCAATAGAGTCAGCCAATCACAGTACAGGAAAGTGGGCCAAGTGGGCCAATCACAGTGCAGGAAACTAATACTAATGAGGTGTCCCAACCCCACTTATAGAGGCGGTTACACCGCCCAAAAATGACATAGGCCATTAGTTTAGCAAGGCGACGATATGGAGATGCGGTTGTCCAGAGCCACAGATCCAATCACTATGCCCATGCTCATGTACATACTGTATATGGAACCGACGACTTCGAACTCAGCGCGCACATCGGCAAGGACTCAACAGGGTGTTTCGTTTCCACAATCGGGAAATGACACATAATTCAGTGATGCACATTGAGTTCATTCCTATGAAAACTTCAGGGTTACACAAGTTCAGGGTTGTATAGTACAACTAGATGGATAGATGGATGGATAGATGGATAGATGGATAGATGGATAGATGGATAGATGGATGGATAGATAGATAGATAGATAGATAGTATAGTGCCAATTCACAAGTTGTCTCACGGCACTTTACATGTAGAGCAGAGACCCACCTTGAGCAAGCAATTTGCGACAGTGGCAACAAAAACTCCCCCTTAACAGGTAGAAACGTCGAGGCTCTAGGGTGGGTTTTTACAATAGTAAAAACAGTGAAACTATCACAGCAATGACAATTATACAAGTAGTAGCAACAGCAATAGTGAGAACAGTATAACAGCAATAGCAGCAGGTACAAAGGCAGTATGACAAATATCTTACAAATCTTATTTTTACTATACGGAGAGAATGAGGACAGACAGAGAGAGACAGCGAGGGAGAGAGATACAATATATAATATAATTTTATAAATATAATAGTGTAAAATAGTATGTCTGTACAAAACCCAAAGTACAAAAACATGTACGCGTAGCATTAGAGTCATGGGTGTATGAACATGAGTCATCAAGCTAAAGGCGAGGTAGAATGCTCAGTGGTTTCATAGCTTTGCGACTGTCAAACAACCATTACATTTCTGTCAATTGTATCGAATGCTTAGTTTAAGTGCTTCAAAACTGCTGTTGTGAAACCTTTACTGAAGAAGCCTACTGTTAAGTGGCCAGGTCGTGTCCACAGAAAGCCCTTTTGAGCGGAGGAGCGCTTTGGATATCATGTGGATACACACATTTTGTCTTCTGGGAGTCCCTGGCACAACCCCTTTTCAGATAGGGCGTCTGCGTTTGAGATCTACTGATTTAGAAGGCATTTGTAGAATTGGCCTCAGATCTTAATGGGTTAACAGGGTTAAAGGAGAAGTAGATGATTTTCTATCAATTACACGCTCTCACACAGCTGGGCCTGGATACAGTCCATGTATACCACCCCTCTGTGCTGACAGACTTCCTGTACTTCCTGTACTTCCTGTATTTCCTGCAAACTCAGTAGCTAGTGATTGAGAGATCCTGATCCACCCCATTTTAAGCACATACCATTGTAACATTTTAAAAGACAGAGGTCATCATTCAAGATATGAAGGACAATATCTCAGATATGGATGGACCCACATTTTTATTGAAGTAAATGGACACGTTTCTATGTTTTTTTTTAAAGGTTAAAGCACTGTATTCTGATAGTAATCATTGCCATAGAGTTTTTCTTCAGTAACAGGAGTCTCCCTCTCTCTCCAGCTCTTTAAAGTAATACTAGGTAACGTTTTCAACAAAACTAAAGTTAAATTGTATATCTTTTGTGAGTGGCAAAAGTTTCACAACACCCACTCCATGAATTTCACCCCCGGAAGCCTTTTATTTATATATTTTCTATTGAACGGTGGACGGGGGGGACTTTCCCGGGAAAATGACGTCATCTGGCCGGAAAACGGAGGCGGAAATGCACTGGTTTCCTGTTTGGCCAGGAACTACCGCGCTATAACAAAAAGGAACCTCACGCTGATTTTAAGAGAATGTAGGATTGGAAGATCGAAAAAGAACAGAAAAAGAAAGCACAGCTCATGGTAACTAATGCTCCACTGGCTAAGAGAAACGATCCACAGATAGTATAAAACAATTAAAAGAACGCTTTTTGAAACGCTTCCGGTGAAAACAAATGGAATTCTGGGTAATCGAGGACTATGGAAATTGTATGCAGTGACGGTAGTGACCAGCAGAGGTTGCTAAAAATCGTCATTTGTGAATCTGCATTGTACAACTTTAATAAACAGAAAATACATTTTCAGGTAGGTGACAAAATGTCAGCCAATCAGAAGAAAGTACCCATTTAGTGTTTAGTGTTCCAGTTTGTTTGTTGTTTAGTGGAGCTGCCTCTGCTGTTATGATTGTGGACTTGTCAAGTACTGTACTTTGTGCAATTTTGAAATAGATGATAACTGACTCCCACCCCCCTCAACCCCTATGCAACTTGGACGGTGCTGTTTTAAGATGTATAAATAAAAATGTCTGTATTTGGAATGAATTCATCTTTATTTCATTAAATTAATTCAAAAGAAGTAGGTTGACCAGCCTCCAAGTTGCACCCTGAAGACAACTTCACCCTTAGGTTGGAAATCATTTATAATCTATTCAAAATAACACGTATTACTTGACAATGATTATATGATGGTGCCTATACTGTATGTGTCAGGGCTGACAATATGGTGGACTAGCGACACCTGGCTGCTGTATCGTATTGTTAGTTAAGTTTCATGTTCATTTAGTAAGAAGCGGTGTTGAGGATAAAGCTGGATGTCCCTTGTTAAAATGCATTTGTGGTATAGTAGTTATTATGAAGCACTAACATAACACCGTTGTAATTGTAAAATGAATCAATATTGAGCAACTTCATTGCCCATTTCTCAACTAAAATGTCATCAGAAGTATTTTTTTTTAACATGACATAAATGTAAGGTGCTAAAAAGTAACAATGTAATTCAGTGAAGCCCTGAGCCAAAAAAGTTTGAGAACCACTGATCTAGAAAACTGTTGGTTTTGACAGGTCACATTAATTAAACTTCAACTTCAACAACATTTAGACCTCAAAATTCCAAAACATACAGACATAAATGGGCATGCGTGTGAGGTGGGGGGTGCATGGCACGTTTTGCGACAGATATGCGACAGTTATGCGACATACGGCGGTACGGAAATAATATTTCCATACCGCCGTATGTCGCATAACTGTCGCATATTTGTTGCATTTCGGTTATATTATAACCGAAATCATGGCTAAACTAGCTAACGTAACAACATGTTTTATATCATAGGGCCAAGTAGCCTACTTGTTACTTATTGCAGGACTTTAGTGGGTAGCAGAGTCAAGTGATTGTATCTTTTTCGAGCCAGCGCCATGCTTCCACAACAAATGTCGGGCCTACGGTGATAGCATTGTTTGTGTTCGTGTGGTAGTCTCAGAGGGGCCACTGACTCATGCACAAGTGGTCGGACCCTCGTCGCATCTTGGACAGAAATAGCAATGAATTGATTAAAAACAATTTGGTTGTATGTCAATCAATGTATGAAGTTAATGTGAATTAACATTCTTTTACTGCATGATCTTTTAAGTGTGAAATAATCACATAAAGTCACTAGTGGATCATGTGATAATGATCAACAACAATAAATGATATATCCTGCATTAATTCATGCATACATCTTCATGAGTCATGTAATAACGTCATCATTTGTAACCTTATTCTAAAGTGTTACCAAATAATTTAGTGTATCATAATAAATACATGAACTAGGTGTAGTAGCTATAATATTGAACCTGCTTTCTACCACCTGCTGTGTCCTTGCTGCTGGGTCTTGTCTCATCAGTGTCTGTTCGGCATCTCCCACTACCAAAAGCATCTGTCAATTTGATATACTACTTTTACATACTTTTCACAATTTTCGTTAATTACCTGTACAATTACCACAAAAGCTTCAGACAGATGTAGACTCTTCAGGATAGAAATTACTAGGCCTGTGACGCCCAATCAGATTAAAACAAAAATCTATCTAAATTAGGAGGGATGGCCTCTCAATATTTGAAGTAGATTGTCCCAGTCTGCTAGGCAGGTCCACTCTGTGCTGTCTGCAGTCTGTGAGGAACAGGCTCTGGCCCATCAGGCCACAGCCAAGGACCATACACAAACTGTCACTGTTGTTACTTGATAGACTTATGTATACAGTATTGTCTTGTCCTTTTTTTGCATTGTATACTTATGCTTATTCTAAATGAATGTTCTGGCTTTCACAGTCACATAAAGCACTTTGTGATACGTAGCACAAATTCACTCAAAAACAAGTTGTATAAGTTTAGGCCTACAGGCCATAAGTTCCAAATATAACTTGCAGCAGAACTAATGATGAACAGTAAAGTAGATAGCATGAAATGACCACAATGATGAGAATAAAACAACACACTTTTTATGTTTCTGCAGCTTTCAGTCCAATGTGTTGACAATCAAGCTGGAGTTCCTGGAGTTGTGGTGAATGAGGAGAAGACATTTTCCTTCTCGGTGGTGAGTTACCTGAAATACTCAATCAGCCTTTCTGTGTGTGTGTGTGTGTGTGTGTGTGTGTGTGTGTGTGTGTGTGTGTGTGTGTGTGTGTGTGTGTGTGTGTGTGTGTGTGTGTGTGTGTGTGTGTGTGTGTGTGTGTGTGTGTGTGTGTGTGTGTGTGTGTGTGGAATGGCGGCGGCAGCAGACGCTGCATCCACAGCGTCTCTATGCACTAAAAACCACATTAAAACACCCGTCGTTGCTGCCGTCGTTAATGCAGAGAAGAGGTGTTTAAATATGAAGGCTACCGGATTACTGTGTGCAATGTGTCTCATTGCGGTGATAAAGCTGGCCTTTAAAGCAGCTTTACCGACCGGTAGAATCTATCAACAGAGGTGGTGTGTGTATGACCCTACGCCAAAACATCCAGCGGGGAGGGAATGCACCAGACCAAACTTCGCAAACTACCTTCGACCACTGTCACCAGACGAGTGGATGCTATTCCAAAATGAGGAAAGAAGCTTTAGAAAAACACTGGACACTAAACGCCCGAGGACAGGCGTAGCTTTGCCTTTTCTGGCGAAACACCGGCAAAATGGATTAAACTGATCGGCATTCTTAATGGACTATACTTTAAAACCGGGACTTTTACTACTCACCACAAGGATGGAAGACCACTTGGGCTGCCCTTGCTGAAGTATACTCTGCGAGTATTGAAAAAGTTCCCATTGTTTAGTCCAACTTTCCCCGAAGTTTCCCGAGGCTCCCTCGGGGAATGGATCGAGGCGCAGCTACGATTCGTCAGAGACGTGATCCAGCCAGCGCTCAGGATGACCACCAGGGGACAACACCAGAGTGCGCCGAGACAGGTTGGCAGAGATAAACTGGCATACTTGTGGCAACATAGGAAATCGAAAGCAATTGAGATTATCCTAAACAAGAGCACATATCCAGACCCCCCACCCGCTGTCAATAATGTGGAAGTTGTGCAGGAGTATTACTCTGCCAAATGTAAAGAAATAAATCATGCCCCATTAGACGACGCGCCCTGGCAACAATCACTTGCCCTTGATCCACCCGCATACTATCCAGAGACTGCGCTCTTTACAGATAGGGAGGTGGAAGAAGTGATCACCAATCTGCCAAACAATAAAGCCTGTGGTTCTGACGGAGTGACCTATGAGGCATTTAAAGCTATTAAGCAATTGTCGACCCAAATCCTGGCACAAATCTTTAACATCTGCCTATTAAATGGTAAAGTGCCAGAGTCGTGGAAAGGTGCTCTGATACACAGAATCCCCAAAAAAGGAAATGTACCCGATGACCCCTCCACATGGAGAGATATATCACTTCTACCAACAATATATAAAATCTTTATGAAATGTGTGCTAGCCCGCATTCTACCATGGCTCACTGAAACCGGGACACTCTCACCTGACCAGAAAGCATACATTAGCCGTCGGGGCATGGACGAGCATGCATTCTGCCTGAAGACAGCTATTGATGACTTAAAACATGACTCAGCCAAGTTCTTTGGTGTTTTCCTGGATTTCCGCGACGCGTTCGGAACACTACCCCACAGCGTCATGCTTTACGCACTGAAGGAAATAAAGTTGCCACAGGAGTACATTAACATCGTGTCGGATGTATATGCAACATCTTACATCCCTGGTTATCTGTGGGAATACTTTAACAGATCCCATCTCACTAGATATTGGTATTAAAACCGGGTGCCCCTGGAGTGCCGTCAACTTCATCTTGGCTATCAACCACTGGTTAAAATGGATGCGCCAGTGCGCGCCGGAGGGCACAATATCCCCAAACCCAGTGCAGGGGTATGCCGATGATGTCATGATCGCATCAAGGGAGGAGAGCGTAATCCACTCAATGCTCTCCCGCACGGAGGAGTTTATGCAATGGTCAAGATTGGAGGTAAAACATACTAAATGCGCTACTTTCTATGAAAGACGCAGCGGTGGGAATAGGTGGTATAAAGCCAAAAACGACCGCCCCCCTTCCTTCACCATCCAGCAGCAACCCATCCGTGTTTACGCACGACACGAGACATACCCATATCTAGGCCATAACTTCAATGTTGCAGGGGACTGGGAAGAGCAGGTCAGAGAGCTGACTACCGACTATTCTGTCAGACTCGACCTCATTGATACATCTCCTCTACCCATCCTAATGAAATTACAGGCCATCACAGAACTGGCACTCGTCAAGATTCAACATCTGTTTGCAAATATCCATATACCACAGAACACTCTGGCGGAGTTGAACAACAAAACGGTGAGCCTGGTGAGGAAGTGGCTGTGTTTAAATACCCACTCAACTCGCGACATCATCTTCCAGCCCCGCGGGGAAGGTGGACTGGGTGTCCCGAATATCGAGTGGATCTACACTGCCACCAGAACCCACCATCTTCTCAACATGCTCAACAGCGATGACACAACTGTAAGAGAGATGGCCCGACAGTCTCTCCTCACGCACCTGCAGCGACGCAAAATACCACCCGCGGAGGAGAATGACGCGCAATTTCTCGGCTTCAAAATAAAGGAGAATGGAAAATTGGACATCAGAACCCCGGGGTTCGGTGTGCGTTCTGACTGGATGGACCTAAATGACTTGTGCCAGCGCTCTGGACTACAGCTGAAGTGGGCGGCGCACGACGGCTCCGCTGTTGCGCTTAACAACATCACAGACCCGCTCATCAATGCGCGCGCGACCTACGCGTTGGACGACGGCGCGCAACAGGAGCTGTCTGTCAAAACTGCGAGGGCCTCAATATTGACAATGAAGAGATCTCAGAGTGCCCAGCATTGGACTAGTTTAAGCCTGCAAGGAAAACTGGCTCATCTACCCTCTGCAAATCACTCTCTGTCACACTCCATCCTCTCAAACACCACCATTGGAGAGGACATTCTCATATTTACCATCAAGGCCCGCCTACAAGTTCTGCCTACAAAATACAACTTGGCAACCTGGTATCCATCCCAACATGAACCACACTGCATTCACCATCCACATCCTACCCCAAGCAATAAAGAGACAATGGCCCACATCCTCAATGGCTGCAGCTTTTACAAAGGACTGTGTGTGTGTGTGTGTGTGTGTGTGTGTGCGTGCGTGCGTGCGTGCGTGCGTGCGTGCGTGCGTGCGCACATGCATTTGTGCGTGCGTGCGTGCGTGCGTGCGTTCAAGTATGCATGCATGCATGTATAATATGGTGTGTATATGTTGTGTACTAGGAGGTCAATGCACCACGGAGAGCCTTTGGTGATGGACAAGGCCATCTAAGGTTTGTAGATTTGTACCATACTACTTTTTAAGGAAAGAAAAAAGTCATTTAACATGTTTAAATTACAATACAAAATGCAATGCATTTGAACCAAACCAAATCAAACCACACACAACTACAGTATAGAATAGTCCCCAGTCCTTGGGGTGTTTTTTTTGTCACTGTATATTTGCATATACGTGAAATGTGTCCTCTGCATTTACCCATCCTATAACAACTAGGAGCAGTGAGCCGAAACCTAGATACCTCATTGGCCTCTGCAATTCATTGGAGCGACCTGTATCGCAATACCTTGTATTGCTTCCGCCCTCCCTCTGGAAGTTTCCGCGTGCGTCACCGAAGGGGACGTTTGGTAGGCCTCTGATTGGCCTACCGAACGTCCCCTTCTGTGATGCACGTAGAAACTTCCCGAGGGAGGGCGGAAGCTGGTGCGGGCCCAAGATACAGATGCCTCAGAGCCGGAAGAGGCGTTTACCTTTATATGTTTATGGTTAAGAGTCTTGCTCAGGGACACACATCGACACATTGCTGGCCTGGCCTGGAATGGAACCTGGGACAACCAGGGCCATTAGCTTCCCAGGGGGGCTCAATAACCACACAGCCCTAGTAGGAGATTTCCTACATTCTGTGTTCATTTATTGTCTTGTAAAGGTGATGGTTTTGTGTGTTCATGTATTGTAGCTCAGTGAGAGCATTCCAGTTCCCTCATGGACCAAGTGTAGAGACTCCGATGGAGGTGGATCCTCCAGACACTGGGAAACATTCAGACACAGAGTGAGTGTCACCTCAAGCACGCACGCACACACGCACGCACGCACGCACAGGATGTGCGTGCGTATAGAATGTATAGAATGTATAGTATAGAATGTAAGGACAAGACTTTTAAGTTTCTTTCCTTTGTATACAACACAGTGGAAACAATAAGGCAGTGAACTTAAAGAAAGTCTGTTCAGTTCAAGTAAAACAAATCCTTTATTAATCCATAGCAAGGAACAAATAAAAAAAATGCAGGTGACCAACGCGTTTTGAAAAGAACAATTGTCCATGGTGTTAAGGAACCAAAAAGTTTTTTTTAAGCTTTGGAGCATGATCCAGTATGCAGACTTTATTTTTCTTTGTGGACCAACGCGTTTTGGCCAGAGGCCTTCATCAGGGTCCACTAATTATGACAGTGTCACACGTCATTATAGCGCCCACAATCATCTTTACAGAACAATCAGAACAGAATGCACCTTAACCCAATGCGTAATCACACATTACATACCAAGTAGAAAACGGAACAACAAAATACAATATACAAGTTTGGAACACAGAACCCAAATGGGGGGGAAAATAACTACAGTACACAATATGATTCACATAGCATCAATAACATATCAACATACTGGCTGAGTTGCCTGTTATTAGAGAAATGGGGAGAAGTCAATGTCATCATTAAGACCAGGGAATGTTGTCACTGTAAGCGTAATTATCCAAACAGCTGCTCTTTGGAGTATGTTGATATGTTATTGATGCTACGTCAATCATATTGTGTACTGTGGTTCTTTTTTTCCCATTTGGTTCTGTGTTCCAACCTTGTATATTGTATTTAATCTTTCCGTTTTCTACTTGGTATGTAATGTGTAATTACGCACATTGGGTTAAGGTGCATTCTGTTCTGATTGTTATGTAAAGATGATTGTGGGCGCTATTCAATGACGTGTGACACTGTCATAATTAGTGGACCCTGATGAAGGCCTCTAGCCAAAACGCGTTGGTCACCTGCGTTTTTTAATTTGTTCCTAGCTATGGATTAATAAAGGATATGGATTAATAAATGTTCTACTTAAACTTAACAGAGCTGCCTTGGACCTTCTTTAAGTTCACTGCCTTATTTTTTCCACTGTGATGTCCACAAAGGAAAGGAACTTAAAAGTCTTGTCCTGAAATTAAACCCCCTCCAAAGAGCACCTCAGTTTGGCATAATTACGGACCCATGCAGCATTTCATCTATTATCTGATTACAGAATGTAAGCTCTCAAATGATATCATATTGTATATCAGAAAATATGCTTATTTGAATGTTGTTAAACATGGAATCAGGAAGCAGAGAAAAAGCCTTCTAAAGGTTTGCATTTGTGTCTCTCGATCTGGCATTCTGGTAACGGGTGTAAATGGGTGTGTGACCGACCCCAAAAAACAGAGCCTTTTTAAAACACAAATGTAAACTATTTAAGGATGCTAAAAGAGCAAACTATTGTAATGAGAAGGTTCTTAAACATTCAAACTTTGCTGTTAATAATAATAATAATAATAATAATAATAATGATGATTTCAAAAGTCCCTACATGAGGAAACTTTTGTTGGAGTGAGTTATAAACATTTGTTGTTGTTTAATGACTTTACAACGCTGAGTAACATTAGATCAGCTGTTGAACAGAAACGTGGGAGTGCTAGAGACCTTTTAGGGTTGGTGGGATACAATCCAAACTGACTTATTTGCATAATGCGTGTCACCTTCCTCCTGAGTTAACATAATTCAGTCCATCTGACCCACACTAGAGCACATTGAGATCCAGATGAAAACAACATAACCAGAAACACTGACACTACATATCCTGCCTATGTATTTATACATGTTTCATTGTCTTCCTTTCAGGGAAATGGAGGTTGACCAGTGAGTGCCAGGAGGTAAGCAAGAACAAATTGTTAAGACAGTGGAAAAAAAACACTGGCATGCTCTGCTCAGTGTGTTGAGGTGCTCTTGGTTGGGAAAACGACAAAAAATATTGTACATCGTATAGAGGGAATAAAAGAAGTACAGAAAAAAGGAAAAAGAGAAAAGAAAGATTGCAGAGGTGTTTCAGCCTCTAATCAGTGCAGTCTGTTTGCACATGTGCTTTCAAAATATAGGAGTAGGTGCTTCCAGTTTGAAAACAATAATACAAATGGAAAATCCATTTGTAGAGACAAATCCATTTCCAGTGATGAATGGCTGATGGCTTCCGTACCGGAGCCGTTCCGCATCTGGTTTAATTAATTATAATCATGCTTCATTGGACTTAGACCAACTTCATTGGATAGTCACAATCCGTCTGTTCTCAAAACAGTAAATGTTCTAGTAAGGCACCGACATGAAGAATGAAGACATTTTCCCACACGTACTGAATGATAACTATGTTCACTGAACACTGCAAGGCATTTCTATGTTTTTAAAGAGTAGTTCTAATATTATCCTAACATGTTTAGGTTGGTTTCTGTCCATGGTCCAGGATGTGCTCATCCTCTCATTGTAGTGTCTAAGAACACATGCATGTATTTTATTTCAGTGTCTAATAACACAATGCATGTCTTTTATCTCAGTGTCTAATAACACATGCATGTCTTTTCCAGATACCTCCATGAATGACCTTCAGCCTCAAACAACCATTCACCTTCGCCATACATTCATTGTCATTCATTTGTTAGTGTGTCATCGATCGATATAAACATGTAATCTGATTTCTCCATTTTGTAAATGTCCATTGTAACGTCCATCCATGAATGTAATGTTGGGTTCTCTCTTCACTCTTACCCTTTCTTGGTAAGAGTGTTTTACCAGCCACGAGCAGTACATTGTTAAGCTTTGTTGTACAACTTAGAGCGAAAATAGCCAATCTACAAGCTTATCCACAAGTTTCCTAGGGCGTTGTGGGCATCACTTCCTGTCGATTTGATCCAATGAAATCCAATGAAATCCAATGATGTCCAATGAAATGGACAGGAAGTGATGCCCACAACGCCCTAGTAAACTTGTCGATAGATCTGTGAGCTTCAAATCAAGAATCAAGATAATCTATTTGTCACTACTTGTACAAGTAAGCGGTCAAATGCTAGTGTGGCAAGGTCAACAACACCACAACAAAACAACAATATTGGATATCATATAAAATAAAAAATTAAGTAATAATAATAAAATTAAGGAATGATACAGATAAAGTCCCCGAATACTTTATTAACAATTTGCAAATAGAACTGTGGTACGATTATACAAGGATGCTAAAAGGATAACACAAAAAGCCCTTAGGGCTTGTTTCCATTGCAGTCCTATACATTTAAAGACATACAATAACATAAGATATCATTAGCACCTGTTTTTGCTGAATGTTCATCTGAATGTTTTCTTTTTAACATGCAGTGGATATGTTTAGGTTGTGAATACATTTTGAAAAATTGTGAAAATTACCAGTGAAAAAGGGGGTAGGAGTTTATACGTTTTAGACTTCATCCTACTCCTTTTCGGAAATTGTTGTTGTTGTTTTCTTTTGTTTTGTATTCTATTTGTCTTTTTTAAACATTGTTTGAAATAAAACTCATTCATTCATTCATTCATTCAATGTTCACCTATTATGACATAGGTTCATGCAGATAAGGCATCAAGTCATTGTCAGGCAATTAGGCCATATAGTGCCCGGAAACAGAGATGACAAGAATGAAGAATCATTCACCAGTATCTTAATTATATGGGGGTGTTATTCATTTTATACTGCCAGCGTTTGTTTTTATATGAAATCCATAAACATTTGCAGAAAACTTTAGTTTATAATTAATTAATGTAATTATGCATTTTTACGCTGTAGCCTACTTCTAAATTTCTATTCAGCACATGAACACAAACATAATTTCAAGATGCCTACGCAAAATAGCTATAAAACTACTAATTTTTTAGTTTAATTCAGATCAAATGTTTCGGTTGCTCGGACCTTCATCAGGCATCTTGCCTGATGAAGGTCCGAGGCTCTTCTGACCAACAATGAAAATGTGTTCGCTTTACGCCGAGGCCATAGTCACTGCCTTAACAAGAATACTGATGCCTGATACGAGACACATTCTCCTTGCATTTATAAAACCTTGTAACTTGGCCTCTTGCTGTCTGGGTCTGCCTAGCTTGGGATCAACTCCTTTTTCGGTTTTCTGATCCGGTATACCCACGGCGGAAGCCAAGAGCGCCCTGCACCTCCAAAAATTATTCCCCTAGTTTAAAATGTGTTAAGTTTGGTATAAACGTTTTGTTTCTTTTGATATAATAATCTTTTGGTATGTCTCATAGCGCAACTAGCGAGACTAAGCCAATGAATTCTTATTATGTGGGGAACAAAAACAATACGACGCCAACCGGAACCCACCATCGGAACCCTCCCTTTTTTCATATTACTAGAACCGAAGTAAGATGAATAATACATGAATAATAAATGAATAATCAAAAAGAAATATAAATTGTACTTACGTTACAGTATCCTGAACATTCCTGGATTTTTTATATCTTTCAAACTGAGCTGCACGAAAGCCAAAGCAGACCTCAACCACTCAGTCAAAACCAGAGGTTCTCAAAGCGCGGTATAGGGACCACCAGGGATCATTGAGGGGGTTCCAGGGGGTCCCCAGCAAAATGAGTTAATGGCATCAATTATTAATTTCAACCCTATTTGAAAATAGCCGATTTACAAGCTCACAATGCATCCCTTCATATGTTGCGAAGCTTGTAAACCTGGTATTGGTCAAGCCGCCGACCGGGGAATGAAGTGAGGACCCAATAAAGGAGAGAGAAACCAGGATAGCAGCTCGGGAACTTTACTTAAGAAATAATAATAATACAAACACAGGTACACCACGAAGGGCAATCGAGGAACTTTACAGGTAACAGAACACTGGGGAATCAAGGTACAAACAGATGACAACACGAATGTTTAGGAACCATTGAACCAGCAAAGAGCCAACATAGGAAGTTCAATATAAAGCCAAGGCGCAGTCGTTAGGCCAACAGCTCGCATGTGAACCCGGGTGGAACTCAGTCTCTCAATCAAGGACTCACAGGGGGGAGGGGGTGAGCAGAGAGTGGTAGAAACAGGGAAAGGACAGGGGACAGACCCAGGACTGACATAAAAATAAATAAAAAGTATTCGATAAAATGTGAAAAATTAGGCAATTCTTCTATGGGGGTCCCTGGCACAAAATCTTTTCAGCTGAGGTTCCACACGCAAATACATATTAATTTGGGAGTGCTTGACAGGTAGGTAGTCAATCAGTCGTGCCGTGGGGCTCAGTGTGTGAAGTGACTTTGACCAGCAGGATGCAGAGGTGGTCTGTAGGGACCTTGGCTGTGGGGCTCCTTCAGTCCTCCAGGGGTTGCTCTATGGAGAAATTAAGGCTCCAAAATGGACTAAACAGTTCCACTGTGAAGGCAATGAGTCTGTTCTCCTGGACTGTGGAACCTCAGACTGACAGACTCTACTAGACACACCTGCTCACCTGACAGAACTGTTGGAAGCCAAACTACACTTATTAGCCTATTTTACAATCAAGGTAATCAATCTTTTTTTGTCTGTGAATTTTTACGGAGGCCCACTCAAACTCACGTCTGCTCGGAGGCAGACTTACATGGGACCAAAGCTTGGGTATGTCATTAAAATTCCTCATGCAAAATCAATTACAATAGTGTCAAACCTCAAATAAAATAGGTATGTGCCCAACATTTGTCATCAACACATATAAAAAAGAAAGAAAAAACATGTCAAAGATCTTTGTATGCATATTATAGACATGATGCAAATTCAACCGATTTTTATTTCTTTTCAGTTGATGCATTTAGAGATGAATTAATTCCCTCAGCATGTCTACCGTTTTTGCAAGTGTGGCCACAGTTTTGCCTATTGCTCTTTCATGCCAACTCCAATGTTGCTCTATTAATTTATAATATTGATCATCACATGAACAGTCTTACCTTGATGAGGATACAGTATGGATAAAATCTAGCTGTGTCCATATTACTCCATTTCCAATTCCGATGTAGGAGTCAGACAGTGGAGGGTTCGTCCAAAGGACAGATTCCCCTCAGTAATCAATAAAGCTCTGATAAACATTATTGGATATTGGCGGATTCCAGCATCATCTTTTTTTACCTCGGCAAAGGTGAGTGAGCAATAAATATTGTTCAGTAGAAAGGGCTTATATAATCTCCATTCCACGTTTTATTAGCCTTTGGTCGTGATGTTAAACTTTGTAAACTAACTTCTTATTCATTCATCCATTACACGTGAGAGTTCGCTATTACTTTATTAACCTTAAAATCTCAAAGAGTATTTTTGCATAAAAACAACACATTATCAAAGAAGTGTTAAAAAGAAGAAATTTAAATCACATCGAGGCACAAGGCCTAAGAGGTATAATCAGTGAGTCTATGGATTTTTTACGGTTGATGTTTTTGAGGTTTCTGAAACGGATATGGCACTTGGATTTGGTGTGATATTTCTCTCTAGTAGTTGTAAAAACACAGATGCAGGGTGGCAGGAGGGGTCAACATGAATATTCAGATCACCAAGGATTGCAATATTGACAGGTGTGGTGCTGAATTAGGTCAGACATTTCTGAGCTAGAAAATGAGTTTGGTTTTGGTGGGCGGTAGATGAGAAGTATTGTCTTATAGGGAAAGATGGTTAACATTTAAGTGTAAGACATTCAAATAATTTGCAGCCCACTGGGCTATCTCAGGCTCAGGGAAATTACAATAACTGCAACTCAAACGACAGACATGAGCTCCATTTTCCATATTCGCCACAAGGGGTCACAATAGCCCGATGAACTCACATAACAATATCTCAACTATTTTACATCAAAGTGCAAGGATAATACAAGGCATTGGAGCAGAACAAGATTAAATCATACTGATGATCACAGGATGTAAGTGGGCATGCAGGTCTCACACACATAAGCCTACAACAGGCAAAGGTATAGTCCTATACCATACACTAGACTTTAGACTAGACTAGGAAAAGAAGGATACAAAATGATTCCCTTTTCATAAGTCAATACATCATTATGTTCTGTTTTTATTAAGGTAAAACTCTCAAGACAGATTCAGAGCTGGGAATCTGGGAACCAATGGGTTCCCAGATTGTTATTAAGGTAACACCAATAACCATTGTGCTAATTGGGAGCTCTAGAAGTGTTTTTCTTTCTTTCTTTCTTTCTTTCTTTTTAACATTTTAACATAATTTCTGAGTCATCTCATAACTTTTTTTTGCTATTAGAATATAAAAAATGACAATTGGCTGTGCCAGCTAGATGATTGTGAACTCAAAGATCAAGGTCACAATCAAGGTCATGGGTAAAATGACACAATCTGCCATATGGCCCATATCTGAGCAAGACATATTGAGGGCAGGTTTTGTTTTTATTTATTATATGGTGAATAATAGCCTACTTAAAATCGTGTCTCCAGTAGACGTTTGATTTTAGTAAAGAATCATTGAAAGTTGTTACACTGACTTTTGATATGTGTCAAATAATCTACTCTGTATGCCGGTAGTTGTTTTACGTTTGTTTTTATACGTGTTTTATTTCTCCATCTTATAATGACCACAACAGGCTGACGGACAGACAGAAATAAGTGTTTTAGTAAGGTTTCTTCATTGCTTCTTAAAAGGGTATATATATATATATATATATAGGGCTTTTGAGACAGAATTTCCCCCAAAAATTACATAGTGTAAATAAATGAATAAATAAAAGATTTCACATTTTTAAACACTTTTAAACATTGTCAAAAATCCAATGGTTAAGTTCAATCTTCATCTCATTAAAATGGTTCTGTCTACTCTACTGTGTTCTGTCATATTTTCCGTTAGTTGTTTATTGTTACCCTGACAACAACCAATCACAGCGCGACCATCCCATAGATAGATACCAGCGTTGCCAGATTTTGCGAGAGAAACAAGCAACCAGGTCTAGGAAAACAAGCCCAAATGATTAAAAAGAAACCTATATATTTTGGCTATTCAAAAATAGCCGATCTACATCTGCCATTTTCCAAAGAAAGAAGAAGAAAATCTTCCCTATTTTAGAGACATTTTAACAACACACACCTGGCACAAAACATTTTCAGATGGAGGGGTCTGTGGACAAACAAATATATATTATATTGCTGGTCCTTGACCTGAAAATGTTTGAGAACCACTGGTTTAAACAACATTAGGAAACAAGCCCCAAATAAGCAACCCGCAACCGCCATTATTTACAAGCAACTTTACAGAAAAACAAACCCAAAGTCGCTTATAATAAGCAGACATGGCAACACTGCTACAGAACCCAGAGCCATATAAGAGAGTTACGACACTAACGTTGACTCCCATGAAGAATGGAATGCGAAAGTGATCTGTCTATCTCAATAAGATAGTTCCAATGTTTGGAACTATATCCCATAGCAGCCCGCTTTGCGGCGAGATCAAAGCGTGACGTTACTCTCTCTTCTACACTCTGACAGAACCTAAGTGGGCGTGCGGTACGTTGTTGGGTTTTTCCAGAGTGTAGAAGAGAGAGTAACGTCACGCTCTGATCTCGCCGCAAAGCGGGCCTCTATGGGCTATAGTTCCAAACATTGGAACTATCTCATTGACGTAGACAGAGCACTTCCGCATTCCATTCTTACAATGGGAGTCGACGCTACTGTCATTACTCTCTTTCTAAATTACTCTGGGTTTTTCTATTTTCAGCCAATGGGAGGACGAGCGCGAGTTCAACAGGCGGGGTGTCGGCGGCGGTTCCGTGATGTGATTCGACGGGAGGCCGGTGTCCCGCCCCCCTGGCGGAGACAGACAGACGGACAACAACGGAAGGGTTTAGTTGCACGTTGACAGGAGACAGGAGTGTCATTCATAGCGGTTTATGGAGGTCGATGAGGCGCTCTGTTACACACTGCTGCAGACACACAACAACACAGACACCTACTCATAACTGAACAGTTGACGATAATTGACGTTTACATTATTTGTCTCATATCATTAGTCGCCGAGTGTAGCACGAGGAGGGCCCGTCAGTAGACAAATATAAGGTTTCGTTCAGCTGGCTAGCAAGCTATTATATAGCTATAGTAACTATAAACGGTTACACCTGTGAAATACATACCATTGATTCATAAAGTGTAAGTTAAGTTAATTAGCAGCTGCTTGCCTGCTGTCTGAAGAGGTGATGGACTTCCTTGCTGGCTGCATTGGAGGTGAGTGACATTGATTGATTGATTGATGATTGATTGATTGAATACTTTATTAATAGTTTGCCAAAAAAAAAGCACAGAAAGTACAGTTCTATACAAAAAGATGCTAAAATGATTAAACCCAAGAAAGCCCTATGGCTTGTTTCCATTGGGGTCCTGTGTCTTGTGCTTGATTTGTTGTGATTAGTCACTGATAATAATGAAATTAAGTTTCATTGAGTATTGGGGCTGCAACTGTCGATTATATTCTTAGTGATTATTCTATTGATTAGATATAGTTTGGATAGTAATAATAGTAATAATAATATAAAATAATTAAACAAATTATATTGTTATTATAATCAACCATACATCCATTAGTCTGATTAATTTTGATTAATTAATTAGCCCTATTTTCGTACAACAGTGTTTTGCATAAATAGCGAAAATACCTGAACGTTTATTATTTTATATTAAAATTGATTATTTTTATTTTGTGATTAAATTACTAAATTCCATTAACCGTTGTACCCCTTATTGAGTTGGTTAAGGAACACTGAAATTAGAGAATTATTCGCAGTGTTTTACTCTGAGAGTGTAATAACGGACCAGTCACTGTCTAAAGAGTTAAAACACTGAGGATTATAATTGTTTTGGTATTGGTATCCCTTGATACAGGACAGTTATGCAGTACAATTCTCAATGTTCATTTAACTCTGAGAGTGTACACATGGAACCAAATGGACCCGTAAGGGACGGGCCCATTTGGGTTCCATTTGTACACTCTGAGAGTTAAAAATGGATGAATTAACTATGGATTTTAAGTTTCAATTTTGTTTGCAATTTGTTTGAGTCCTACAGCCCCACCTACAACAAGGAGATGGATCACACTTGTCCATTAAAACCGGGAAAGCGCCTGTGTCATTTTCGATTTTTGCTATTCAAAAATAGCAGATCTACAAGCTCACAGTGCCGTGCTGTGCTGCGAGCTTGTACATCTGCTATTTTTGAATATTTTTGAAAAATCTTGATAGTGTGAGAACTACTGATTTTGAAGAATATGCCTCAGGTCTTAAGGGGTTAGTTTTAATATATTTGCATAGAGCCAGACAGCACCACCCACAACAATGTGATGTATATCTCACTGTTTAGTTTTAATGTGTTTGCATAGAGCCAGACAGCACCACCCACCCACAACAATGTGCAACTCCATCGCATGAATACAAGTGCATTTTCTAAATTCCACCGCAGGACGGCACACTAAGCACATTACCTACATTCCTTAATCGCTGTTTGTCTGTGTTTGACTTGCAGTAGAGCTGCTGGGCGATATGGACAGTCACAGAATCAAATATCACAATGTTTTCGACCAAATACCTTGATAGTCGATATCGATATTGCGACGATATTGTGGGGATGACTATTGTTGCTTTCACAAAAATATTTCCATATTGAGATGGAACAGCAGCTAGAACAGTCGGGTATAAGTTTAGAAAAGGACATCGCATTGCTTTAATTACAGCCTTTAAAACCTGGAAAAGACAACACCTATGCGATATCACGATATTATAGTATCCAACATTCTCAGACAATATCTATTCTAGTCTCATAGCATGTTATCAATATAATATTCATGCATTTCCCACACATAACTTGCAGGCCATTTTGTTTTGTAGCGCAGGTGAAAAGCTGTGAATAAGAGAATTTTTCACACTTAAAACATAAGTTCTATACTGTATGGGTCCAAGTTTATTGCCTGTTCCTGTTGCAGTGTTTGTGTCAGTAGCTAACAGGAAATAAACTTTGACGCAAGCTGTTCCCTAGCAATGCAATTACACTGACAACAAGTGACATGGTCCATAGTCATGCCTGTCTGTCATCAGGATAAAACACAATAAAGCTTGAGAGCTTATTTTCCATTGTGGTCCTTTGAGAGTGTGTGTGTGTGTGTGTGTGTGTGTGTGTGTGTGTGTGTGTGTGTGTGTGTGTGTGTGTGTGTGTGTGTGTGTGTGTGTGTGTGTGTGTGTGTGTGTGTGTGTGTGTGTGTGTGTGTGTGTGTGTGTGTGTGTAAACTGTGAGTGTTGTGAGTGTTGTGCATCGTGATGTGTATTGTGTTGTGAGCTTGTACAATAGATCAGCTAGTTTTGAAAGATTTAGAAAGAAATACATGCCCAAAATAGTGACCTGAAGTGGTTAAGTCTGTCTGACTGTGGGTTTAATAAATATCTAATAAACAGGCGGATAATAAGCACGCACATCCATCCATCTATAGTGCCAGGTGCAGGGCAGATGTCAAAATGCATGTACTGTATCATGCTCCAAAAGTTTTAAAATGTATTAGCTTCCACCATCGTACATGACATATCGAGCCTAAGTTGCTGAGGAGGAGCCACTTAGGCTCGATACGTCACGTAATAATAAGTAATTGTTTTGGACATACAACGTTTCCACCTGAGAGCGACAATATCCGGTTGTTATGATGGCCTCCTGCACGCCCATATGTAGCTATACATACATATAAGGGCGTGCATACTATACATACTTTGCTTTCGGGGAAAAGATAACATTAAGTACAGTACCGAGGTGCTTCTAGCATGGCTGAGCTAACGTGCGGACAAAGAATGCTGGGTTATTCACAGCGTTATGTTCCAAGCAGTCGTATTTCTCCCGGACGTCCTCTAACGTCTTGGGAAGAATGTAAAGCACGTGTGGTGCGGGACACGCTCTGCCTTGTAACATTAAATATTGAGGCATGGCAACCGAAGATAGACAAGGCGTTTGGAGCTGGCACCCCCAAGTGCACACATGCCACACTAAACCCTGCCCACACACACACACACACCCATTCACAGACCAATCAAATACTTAACAGTCAATGATGCGTAGCCTGCAAGCGAGCTAGTTCAGGCAGATATACTTGAAAGGTTTACACGCACACACGCGCCACTATGTGGGTGTACACTGTACACAGTATATGTGAAGTGTCATACTACTGACGTGTCAAGCAGTTGACCAATCCGACGGCCTGTTCAAGCTCACCTTATTCTCTGTTGTTCCTCTTGCTGTCAGTGTCACCGAGGTGACACGGACAGCTGACGTGCGTGCGCGTTTGTGTGTGCGTGTGTGTGTTTGTTACCACCACCACTGACTGCAACACCACCAGTGTGGGATCTGCTTCCCGTAAGGGTTCTATTTTCCCCTCGGTAGGGGTTGTTAATAACAACCCCTCCCGAGGGGAAAATACATAACAACTTGTTGTGTATATAATGTATCTCCCTGCTCTTAAATGGTTGTCCTCTCGTGCGCTCAAAAGGGAGCAGATCTACGAAAATATCATAATGATATAATATTCGCAGTTTCGCACGTATATTTACATTTTAGAAATGAGATGTTTTCAATCTATTTGTGAGTTATCTGACTGAAATGGGAGTTATAGTCGTACCCATGTCCTGTTCCATGGGATAAAAATCAACTACTTTCAACCTCCCTATTTTGGCCATGTCATTATCGGCAAAAAAAAGAAGAAAAAAAGTATATTTAGCAAAAATGGCAGATCTAATAAGCTTGTCGTTCTGCTAGTTTTGATATTTTTGCGTGACACTGCAGTTCGCAGTACCAGAGGAGTAAAGGCAAGGGGTTAGCTAAAGAGTTAGAAAAGCTTTAGTTCATTCAGGCCTATTACCGTACAGTACAGTGTAAATGCCTCAGCGTAAGTTAACATACAGTATAGCCTCTACAACCTACAATGACACATTTAAAACATGTGCGGTGTGACATTCAGGAAACCCCAATATGACGTCATCATCAATGCTCCCCATCTGCTATCTTCTCGTTGTTGTGACCTGTGTTCAAGGTTGTAAATAATAGTACTGCAGTTCAACGAGGATAACGACCCACCACCGCCCTCATCGTCTCAAACTCACTGCATGTCTGGCATGTGTTCTCTCTGCCAAGCTTACTTACAGCCAGGGCCGTGTCCTGATAGGCCCAGTTTACCCTGAGTCATGTGACCAAGCAGGTGATTAGACAGGATTAGCTGGCAAGCTAAGTTTACTAGTTTACTACTAGAGTGATGTCATTGTGAGCAGCGTTTTACCTCCAAATCAATAGGATGGTGCAACAGTTAATCCAACTGATCAATTTAGTTGAATCAAAACATGCAAAAATATCTATATATTTTTGGATTATGTAATCGAATAATCGATTTGGGGGGAAATAGAAATTGGAAAATGACCCAAAAATAGCAGATGTACAAGCTCACAATAGATGATGTATCCTGAAGTTGTGGGTTAGAGACAGTCAGTGGAGCTCCGGCATGCTGAGTGAAGTTTTCATGAGGCTCTCGGCGAGGTCAGAGAGGCATGTCGTATTGGGTTACAGCAAAGCGCAAAGAGTCACGAGTGACAAGTTCCAACCTGGCACCAGAACACGGGTATAATGGCATGAGACTCTCTAGGTTATGTAACGTCCAGAGAAGTGCTGAGGGTGGTTGGTGCTGGGCCTTTATTCACTATGAGGATGAGGCAGCGTATTCCCTGCGGCAACAACACATTTCTCATGCTGCATGATTATACTGTACTGTGCTGTACTGTACTTGCTGCTGGAAATTCTTTAACCATATGGCCGTTCAAATTCTGAGCCAATCTAGCCAAGCTTGTAGATCGTCTATTTTCGGTGGAGAGATTTGGCGTCAAGATCTGAGGCCGATTATTCTACAAAATTCTGTCTAAATCAGTAGTAAATCAACAGTTTCATGATTTTCCCCCAAAAAATATAAAATAGTAGATGTACAAGCTCACTTCGTGCCACACTGTGAGCTTGTAGATCTGCTATATTTGAATAGCCTACACAAAAATCCAAAATGACAATTCCCGGTTTTAATGGTTTAAAGTATACTGTATAGCCTACTGTGTAAAGCTAGGTTTTAAGTCGTTACACTGGTTTGATGTCACATTTACATTTAGAAGGTCTTAACCACATTAACCCTGTCCTGGTGTCCCTATTTTGGGCAAAAAAAAGTCAAACATTTTCAAAAATAGCATGTGAGCTTGTAGATCAGGTATTTTTGCTTTTGCTTTAGATTTATAGATAATGTGTGGACCCAGTTTAAGTAATTTCAGTTGAGTTTTTGAGTTTTATTATTATGTATTAATGACCCGTCATTCACACATCTCTCTTCTCTGTGTCCAGGTGCCGCTGGAGTTTTGGTTGGTCATCCATTTGACACAGTGAAGGTAGGCAAAGTTGTCCTAATATTGAATTGCCTAAATGATCTGTAGTAATAGTATGTAGCAGTTTACACAATTAACAGTTTGGTACATATTGCAGCTTTGGGTCATGGTTCAGTTGTTGAACAATACGTGCCCTGATATGAAAATAAGAAAGGAGGCAGTAAACTCACTATATGGATACCTCCGGCGGGAACGTATCCTATTTTAAGGTCAGTTAATGCTTCCAGAGATGTTGGTCGAACGACACATTCCAGTGCATGTCTCATGACATTCTGAGACGGAGTCGCCACAAAAATGTAGACGAGGAACAGGTATTCAAACTTGTCACTTGTTTTAATTTGATATATTTGAATATGTGCGTGATTCATGCAGATCCGTTGAGAAAATGTTTGGGGGGGGGGGGGTGATGAGTGAGAGCAAACTCAAAAATAAAAGGGGATGCGTGTTTGGATGCTCTACTGATTCATTATTTGACTGTCAACCAGAGAGCTGTCAACAAAGGCAGCACACACCTGAAGAGATGGAGCCAATCAATTAGTGTGTGCGTGCGTGCGTGCATGCGGAAAATAACTGAACAAATACTCACGTATCTTAACACAAGGTGTTTTGAGCTTGTAGATCAGTTATATTCTTTTCACAGGCCACTGTTGTTGCACTATGGAGTATGCATTTGGCTGTAGTCTCGCAGACCAAATGTACAGTGTCACAATGTATGTGCATCGTACAATCTGGCCAGGTTGATCTTATGATTATAATCATGTGGTTATGATTACTATGGTTAGTATATAATGCAGACGTCGGTACATGATAACACAACATTGTAATGTGACATGTTATGAGCTTGTAAATCTGCTATCTGCGATCTCCCCAGACATTCCTGTGACCCTGTGTCTGTTTCCCAGGTGAGGCTGCAGGTCCAGAATGTAGACAAGCCTCTGTACCGTGGGACCTTCCATTGTTTCCAGTCCATCGCACGTCAGGAGTCGGTATGTATCTCACACGTGGATCTAAATGTGAAAATGCCAATATAGTCCCCAGAGTTTGAACGTTCTGGAACCTAACAGAAACACCTGTTGACCTGGGGTTGTGTCCCACCAGAGCCTCCCCACCAGAACCTTCCCTATGCTGCATTCTAGTGATACGCAGGTTGACCCACGATCCACGGGCACCTCTGGTTGACCCCCGGGTCGGGCGGGTTTGGGTAAGCGTCAGTTCAGACACAATTGCCATGTTTGGCGTGCAGGTCGGGTACAGTAGTTCTCTCATAACGGGTCAGGTGGGTTGAGTTTTAAAAAACCCAGACCTGTGCAATGTGTGCATCACTACTGCCTATATCTCTCATCTTCTAATATGTGTCAATGAAGTCGCTCAGTCCCTTCTCCTCAATACGTAAATGTATGACATACAATTAGGGGCTCAAACTATTTCAAAGCCTTTTTTATTAACAAGGTGCTAAGTACAGAATGACTATTGTTTCGAGGTCAGTGCATCTCCATCAGAGTCAGCCATCACTTTGCTGACGATGCACTGACATTGAAACGTTAGTCATTCTGTACTTTGCACCTTGTTAATAAAAATGAATTATAATAGTCAGAGCTGCTCTAGTGCTTTCTTTCTCACGTTTGGAGCTGTGTACCGCTCCTCTGATGCACCGGAACTGCCTATAACTAGCGTGTGCAGTGTAACTACTTTTCTTCTTGATACATTTAGGGATGTAGGGAATATATCAATAAAAATTACATTTCTGTTTGCCTTTTAGGCTTTGTAAACAACAATTGTGCAGGGCAGATATGACAAATAACTGTAATACAAAGGCTGTTACTGAAATATGCAATGAAATGACCTCAACCTAAATAATGTACTGTGACCGCAACAGGCCCTATCCTTAATACTTGTATACCTTGAAACGATTATGTAAAATATAAAATAATAATAATTGGGATCAGGTGATTATGTAATAATTGTGGCAGGCCTATATACAATATGTATCGTCTCTGTTGGGTGGAAACCTCATATGTTAAAAACTATGACTTTTTATTGACATGTGTTGACATTGTAAGGGGCAGTATGTTTGCTCGTAAACTACAGTATCTGAAGGGTTTTAGCCATTACACTGCTCTCTTGAATGGTTCATATGAAACAAGAAATTTTTTCTATGTAACTTCTGGGAGAAGTTCCCTTTAGTGATGAGCAACTAGCAAAGACAAAAACATGCTGTTGCAGTCAATTACTAGCTTGGCAAGTAGGGGTGCAACAGTTAATCAAACTAATCGATTATGAAAAAAACAATTCATTTTGATTAAAAAAAATTCGATTTGAGCTTTGAGAGCTTGCAGACCGGCTATTTTTGCCTGACAGTCCGACAACGTTGTACAACAAAGTATACGATAGGGCTTAATTGGTTAATCAGACTAATACATTTAATCAATTATAAAAACGTTTCTCGATTATTTTATTACCCAAAAAATAAGAGCTTGTTTTGTTTACCTGCTGCTCGGATATCGAGAACCCTGCTTTTCAAATTATGCCACTAAGTATGGTTGTTGCTGTTTCCTTTTCAAGCCTTTTATTGTCTCCGCCAGGCCGAAAGGCATGGCGAGAGAGTATGTTTTGCCCAAAACTTTCAAATCAGCCTCATGGTGGCGCTATAACAGGCCGATTCACGTTTTTAGCTATAACTGCACCGATCTGCGTGAAACTTTGCACGCACGCTCCCTATGCCTTTTAGAGCGCCAACAGGAGGCTGAGTTTTGTAAAACATTTTTTTTTGCTCTTACTCCTTCAGATTTTGTCCAAAAATCACGCAAATCGGTACACAGTATCTCTAGTCATGTGATCAAGATGGATGTGTCCGATATTTCCTATTCCATCCTACTTGGATAACATTGGCTTCCAAAGTTTGCAGGATAGAAAACTGGTCCGTTTTGAACAAAATTCCTCAAATCATGAACGCGGTGTGCGATTTCCAAGAAGAAATGGCACCCTTTTCACATTGACCTATCATAGCGCCACCAGGAGGCCATAATAACCTACCTGACCTGGCGGAGACTTGTGCTCCGAGGAGCACTTTTTCTAGTTGATATTGGAAATAATAAAATGTGTTAAGATTCTTCTTTCAAGTCGGTCTTTGGTTATAAGGAAAAGGAATAAGGAAACTGTTTAGCATGTGTTTAAACAATAAGGAAACACCTGTTCAGCATCTGGTTAGATTAACAATCCAAGGAAAAGCAACTTATCAGGGCTCTAGTGCCTGATCCGTTGCTCTCTCTGCCTCGACTCTAACTCTTGATTCTTTCCCCTTCCAGATGTTCGGTTTGTACAAAGGCATCGGATCCCCCATGATGGGCCTGACCTTTATCAACGCCATCGTGTTCGGCGTCCAGGGCAACGCCATGCGCATGCTGGCCCAGGACACGCCCCTGAACCAGTTTGCGGCCGGCGCGGCGGCGGGCGCCATCCAGTGCGTCATCTGCTGCCCCATGGAGCTGGCCAAGACGCGCATGCAGATGCAAGGGACCGGCGAGAACAAGAAGTCGTCGGCGAGGAAGCTGTACAAGAACTCCCTGGACTGTCTGGTGCGCATCTACAAGCGCGAGGGGGTCCGGGGGGTCAACCGCGGCATGGTGACCACACTCATCCGCGAGACGCCGGGCTTCGGCGTGTACTTCCTGACGTACGACGTGCTGACGCGCTCCCTGGGCTTCGAGCCCGACGACCCCTACATGATCCCCAAGCTGCTGTTCGCCGGCGGCATGTCGGGCATCGCCTCGTGGCTCTCCACCTACCCCGTGGACGTGATCAAGTCCCGCCTCCAGGCGGACGGGGTGGGCGGGGTGTACCAGTACAGCAGCATCGCCGACTGCATACGCCAGAGCGTGAAGAAGGAGGGTTACATGGTGTTCACGCGGGGCCTCACCTCCACGCTGCTCCGGGCGTTCCCCGTCAACGCGGCCACCTTCGCCACGGTCACGCTCGTGCTGATGTACGCCCGGGGCGAGGAGCAGTGTCCCAAGGACTGCGAGCCGGCTCCTCCCTCCAGCCACCATGAACCACAGCTACAGCAGCAGGTGCAGCCCTCCAGCCTCCAAGTTTAAAGGGATAGTTCACCCAAAAAAAAAAGACTTGAATTCATGGATTATTTTTTTTGTCGCATTCCTAGGCCAATAATTTGATGACCAGCGGTAGGCAGCGGTTCCGGTAGGAGATACAAAGGAGACTATTTGTGTCTCCTACCGGAACCATCGGTCATCAAATTATTGGCTTAGGAATGCGACAAAAACAAAGCAATATCCATGAATTCAAGTCTGCATGGGGTGACTAATCGATAGAAAAGGGTCATTTTGGGGGTGAACTATCCCTTTAAATCAGCCGATTCATGTTTAGTAGCGCGTCGTTGTCGCAGGCCACAAATAGCAGATCTAAAAGCATGCGAGCAGCGAGCTTGTAGATCGGCTGTTTCTGGTGCGCGACACGGCGTGCGACCAAGTAGAAATCGGGCATAATGGAGGTAACGGAGTTGGTCGACTACTTCAACTGAGGCACTTTATCACAGAGCAGAAAGACATGGAACACACAAGCCTGTCAATTACTTTCAACCTGGCGTCCCCGTTTTGGGGAGTGTCATTACTGTAGAGGCGAACGTTTCTAAATTATTAATTTTCTAATATAACAAAAATAGCACGTCTACAATCGCACAACGCTGCGATGCATTGTGAGCTTGTAGATCGGCTATCATTGTAGGGCTGGGCGATATGGACAAAATCTAATATCACAATATTTTTGACCAAATATTGTATCAATATTGTGACAATAATTTATTGTGATGATATCTCATTTATTTAAATGTGTAAAATGTTCTGAAATATCAGAATTTCTTTAAGTAGCCTATAAAATAAGGAACCAGGAAAAGACAACACTTATGCCATATCATGCTATTACAGTATGCATTATCCAAAATCGACTCCAAGTCTCATATCACGATGTCGATATAATATCGATATACTGCATTGCCCAGCCCTGATTTCGTTGTACAACGAAAGTATAGGGCTTAAGTGGTTAATGTAGTCTGGCTCAGTTTACATACAATACCAGTCGTTCCCAATTATAATACTCAAGCAGCCCGATTTTTCAGACCTCCAAGATAATTGTGAATGGTTCATTTGAACTGTAAAGGCAGTTCTGCAGTTATAAAAGCTACTGTTATGGTCACAGTGATTCAAGGTAGAGAAACCGTAGAAGCACCATACAGAATCCTGTATCTTGTCTCTATAATTTATTTGGGAGCCATTACTCAAGATTTGTTACTGAGCCAGTGTAGAAACTGAAAGTTGATCTGTCTATCTCATGTGTTTCTTTATCTTTGCAGAGTTATACTGTACTGCAATTGTCGGTGTGTGTATATATCTATAGATTGTTTTATTTTATATCTTGAAAGAACCATTTTATCCCTGCCTTATATTAATGATGTGTTCTATACAAGAAGTTGAAGCATCAACACTTTACTGTATTTTCTGAAAAGCAAAGCAAGAGAGAACTGTTGGATGTAGCAAGTGACAAGGAATATACGAGAAACATGTCCGCTCCATAAAGGGCTTTTCACAAGGGAAGCAAGCGACTGACGCATCTAGTAATTGGTTTTAACCCATTTAGACCTTAGGCCGATTCTAAAAACGTATTCTAAATCCTACCTAAAGTTTTCTAGAAAAATTTCACAAAAAAAAAAATATATGTTGCTATGCATCGTCTCTGTCGGGTGGGAAACCTAATATGTCCAAAACTGTTACTTTTCAGGATTCAAATTCAAAAATATTAAAGGAGTAGTTCACCCAAAACATTACTTATTTTCCATCCATTACACACCCCATGAAGCATTGAATTCACAGAGATTGTTTAATTTTTGTCGCATTCCTAAGCCAATAATTTGATTACCGGCAGAAGGTGCTAATGTATCCGGTAGGAGACTCAAAGAGTCTCGTTTGAGTCTCCTACCAGAGAGACCGTCCGTATCAAATTATTGGCATATAAATGCGACAAAAACTAAAAACAATGTCATGAATTCAAGGCTTCATGGGCTGAGTAATTGATAGAAAATAAGTAATCTTTTGGGTGAACTACTCCTTTAAAAGTAGATCCGCAAGCTCAAAACGTGTCGCTTCGTACTGCGTTTCGAGCTTGTGGATCTGCTACTTTTGATGCTTTTGTGTGACGCTGTAGTATGACCAAGTAGGGCGTTAATTTACGGGGAAAAAAACACAAAAAGTTAGAATATGGAGATAAGAGGTTTCTGTCCGACAACAGCGATATATAGCAACAACAAAAATGACACAGAGGCGTTCCCAGCTCTAAAGGTATAACAACATATAGGTGTATCAGGTCGGAGGCATGGGCAATCTGACCGGTGTTGCAACAAGCGGGCACAATCCTGTGAAACTGGCGAGTTCCTGCACGTCTTACGCACACACCACCACACTGCCAGACTTCAATTGTGTTTATCTGTTTTCTATGTGACACATATAGAAAACGTCTATTCACACGAGGAGCGCCGTGCGACCCTGCGGAGCCAAACGAGTAGGCAGGCATTGTGTCGCTTCCCGTGGGAAAAGCCCTTTACCAATAGAAACACACTGGATTATTTGATGATTAGCACATACTACAGCACTTAGTAGTTTACATTGCACATATCTTCAAGTCAACCTTACTGTACTAGAGAGAACCAAATGTTATTTTAGTATTGGAGTGGGATGTTTGAGATGCTTGTAGTTATCAGTTTGACTGTGTCCTGTTTTACTAACTGATAAGTAACTGAAGTTTGGTGATTCTGGCTTTAGCTGGGTATTAACCATATGAACCTCTACAAGTTCACGAGTTATTCATCGTTGGTGTAAATGTGCTATCTTCGCAGAATGTCCGCCTATTGGCTTCTGTGCATGACTATAGTCCCGGATTTCCAAAAGGTGGCGTACCCGCTAACTGTTCCTGTTCAGTTTCCCCATCTCCTCTATGATTGGCTTGGCAGGTTTGAGCTGTAAACACTTATGAAGGTTTGATGTGCTTCCACTTCCAATTCTGCTGCCAAGCCAATCATAGAAGCTATGGCAAACTGAACCGTAACAGGAAAATTGTGTTTTGCTAATGGTTATGACTTATGAACAAAAATGACATATGTTTTCACTTATTGTGACAGGACTTTTCCGCCAGTGTGTTCTAAACTTGAAATATGTGTATGCACAGTTCTCATAACTTTTAACTTTAATGTGAGATTTATTTATTTGAAGTTTCTTGTTATCATCTAAAAGTATTTAAATGTTCCTAATTGCTAGAGTGTGGGGGTTGTGTGCTCTGTGCATGCGTGTGAGTTCAGTATCAGATATGTATCCGTTTTCTGTCTTTTTTTGCCTGAATGTTCAAATTATTCCTGCAAAGCAATCTAGTCTCATCTCAAAAGAAATCAACCCTCGTAATTCAATCCCCTGTCGGTAAACCTGATACTCTGCTCTCCATGTTCTATGGGTGAAAGCAGAGAAATCATTTGAACAGATTTTGCAAGCAGCTGTACGTGGCAACCTTTTTGCACAGTGACATACAGTATGTATGTATGTATGTCTCAAAGATTGTGAATGAGATGATGTACAATCTGCCTAAATAGGAAGATGTGAATGGTTTGTAAATAAGACTCCAAAGTGGTGAAACGGCTAGTTAGTTGTGGACCTAATGACCACTGGATAGTTGTTCTCATTTGTGTGCTAAGACTAAAAGTCTGAGGGGAAAAGACAGATGTCCCAGTTGCACTAAATACTGCAGCATGTTGAATGTAATGCCGCTGGCTGTACTCTTTAGCTCTGAGAACCACAAGCACTTCGAGAAAACCTTTGTTGATTGCAGCCTCTTGTTTGGAAAAGTCATTGATGCTTGACCACTTGAACCCTAGTGTCCCTATTCTGGGCATATGTTTAACCTTTAGTTAACCAGTAAAATCACATTGAGACAAAGGTCTCTTTTATGAATGCGAACTGATCAAGAGGCAGAGCATATTATGCAACTTTGCAAAACATACAGGACAGTACAACAGCTATAAAGCATCTGTTATGTCATAATAGGTGAACATGTGTCAAAAATAGCACATCTATAAGCTCACAATACATCCCGTTGCGATGCATTATTAGCTTGTTGATCTGCTATTTGACGTACAAATTATATAGGGTTAAGTGGGTAAAATACCCCGATCACACACTCCTAGTAGCTCGTTCAATTGTACTAGATAATGAATGACGTTCACCTGGTGTCCTTGTCTTTCTAGTTGGCTAATCAGGGACTAGTACGACCTGGGACAACAGGTAAATGCTGTTATCTTCTTGTTATAATAGCAAGACGGGCGGTGCTGATGACAAAATGAAAGTATAAACCACTGTACATGGATGTTGTGATATATCCTCTTTAACAGGGACTGTTCTCTATGTAAGGTCATTGTTACATCACTGGATTTAACCTGTGGATGTTAGATTCAAGTGTATCTATCATTCTCACAGAGGTGATTGGCATTTTGCAATTATACAGCTAACAGGAAAGATGCAATATGTACAGAATTGTAATTAAAAGATGTGTGCTAGATTGTTTTAAAGTGTTGGGAAATGTACATATATTTATAATATAAAATATTTTTCGGTCTACTGTAGCAGTGTGGTCACCTGAATGTTTAAGTTTAAGCAGTTTTTAAAGTCTCTGATTGCAGTTAGTGGTTACACAATTGAGATTAGAATGCAAGAACTGAGACAAACTGATATTTTTGTAACATACCTCAAAAGCTGAAACAGTTAACCTGTTTGTCTGGATTTATTCATCATAATCTCTACAAAATGGTAAATAAAACATGACTGACTTCAGATTATAGTGGTTGGTTGTCTCTTTTTTTGGTCCAAACTCCCAAGATTATTGAAGCATTGCTGTGGCGAATCAAGAACCCTAAAAAAGGTAATACTTATTGTATTTCATTATACAGCCATGTGTCTCAACACATACAAACACAAATCACAGTACATCTGATATGTGAAAACACAATGAAAACAAGCTATACGAAACAGTTATTAACAAGAACAAGTAACAGTCAATAAATAAAAACAAAACAAACAAATCAAGGATAATGATTAAGAAGGGATAATGAAGAAAAGTGCTGCAAGATTTAGAAGCAATAGACACTTATTAGTGTTTGCACCATGGCCACAGGGAGTCTGAAGAAACTTCCATCCTGAAGGGAGCCACATGGGGGTGCTGTAGATCAATATATAGACAGTAAGTAGCAACAATGCTTTGTGTGTAGACCTACTGCAAAACTTGAATGTACAGTGTGTACATGTTAGAGCTTGCCTTATATACTGTATATTTTGAGCAAAGAGATAAACCGATGATTAAATGTTAGAAATTAATATCAGACAACCCTTCATTATTGTTTGATGAGCAATAGCCAAAGAAATCGATGAACACTTTTCACCCCATACTTATTTATAATTAACCCCATACCTATATTATTAATTGTATTAAATGTGTGTGTGTGCGCGTGCGTGCGTGTGTGCGTGCGTGCGTGCATGCGTGTTTTATTACTCACATGCGCCCTCTACAGATCTGGTCAATGGTAATTTATATTGACCAGATCTGTAGGGGGCGCAGGTGAGTTAATAAAATAATTTCCGTCTGGCGGACATCATTTATTTTCTCCCCAAAAAGTGTATTATACAGAGAAGCTGGGGTCCTGATACGTTTTCCACCGTGGAGGATATACTTTCAACAACACAAAACAGCCTTTTTTTATGAGTAGTGAAATCGTTTTCTTTATTTTTTACTACAGTTACTGTTGGACACCTCACAGAATAGTGGAATTTTCAGTCCACGGTAGGAGAACAGAGCGTTAGCGAGCTGAGCGTTACGTGTGCTGCAGCATCGGCTATCTTCGGCTAAACTCGGAGTCAGTCGGGCGTTGCGTTTCGTAACAAAACAAGGGCTGTTGACACGTGTCTTCAGTTTAGCAATGAAAACAGGCGGCTCACAGAGCCATAGCAGCTCAATGGCAAGAGGTTCAAGGTTATGATGATTACGGGGATAGAATGGACTGTCCGAGTAGAGCCACAGAACTGTGACCAGCAGGTTTAAGGACAGAATGCATATCGCTGACTTTGTGGCTGGGTCCATTGGAGGTAACTGGCAGTTATCACAATATGCGCGTGTTTACAGGAAGGCAATGTGTGCAGAGTAGAGATGCCATATGCCCTGTTAGAGTAGCCCTAGAATGTCTGGATATAATCACACACATTTCATGTAATTCCAAATACACAGATAGGCTGTGTATTTGGAATTACATGAAATGTGTGTGATTATATCACAGCCATTCTGCTAGAGATGCCTATATGCTTCAACTAACAAGCATTGCATTGCAGACAGACTAACTGATTATCATAGCTATATAGCCTAACTATCTCTGCTTTATCATAATCTGCCTGCAGTCCCATGATTATGAAATAATATTAGACGTTTCTTTTTTTTTTACCATCTATCTATCATAGTCTTGATCCAAGGCTATATTTGACCTACTGTATGTAGGTCTATCATCTGGCAGAATAATGTTCCAAACAAATCTAAAGATAGAACCGGTTTCCTAACCTCGATCTGGACCACATGTCTGGTAAAGGTCTCCACCTAACTCATATTTACAGTAATCATAGAGTAGGCCCTAATATTTTACACAAAATACAACATGTAGGCTATTCAAAATGCATTGTCCACGCTCTGTGTGAGTTATATTATAAGCCTGATTGATAGCCTAATCGTTTGATAAGTTAAGCATGATGAGCAGAAGGAATCTGTTGATTGTATGCAAGTCACTTGTTATCAGTCTTGTTATCAATGAAGCAGTGTGTAGCTGTTGCTGTTTTTCCATTACTGTTTATGTATTTAATGTGTGTTATTGGCCACTTCTGCCACCATGTGGTTGTAATAATGTCTGCAGTGTTTTCATTCATTGAATTACTTGTGGTTTTGTTTTTATGTGTCAGTGTCTGTACATTGCTGTATGTATGGATACATTGCTGTATTGATGCGTGCGTGCGTGTGCGTGTGCGTGTGTGTGTGTGTGTGTGTGTGTGTGTGTGTGTGTGTGTGATTTTGTCACTTTGTCATTTTATAGTGATTGTGATATTATGTAACCTTCAAAGATGTTATGTGTGTTTTTGTCATTAGGTGCATTTGGAGTTGCAGTAGGCTACCCTCTGGACACTGTAAAGGTCAGTGCAATGAATGCATGCAGCCTAAATTAAACCAGATATCACAAAATCTGGAGCTCATATTGATTTATTTTTCTCTCTGCTGAATTCCTCCATACTCAGGTCAGAATACAAACACAGAAGCAGTTCACAGGAATATGGCAGTGTACAGCAGCAACATTTGCAAAAGAAGGGGTGAGTGTGATACACGATAAGGTCTTTCACGCGAATTCCTTTTGACGATGTAGAGCACCGGTTCTCATCTTGGGGCCCGGGGACCCCTAGGGGTCCTTGAGTGGGTTCCAAGGGGTCCCCAGCAAAATGAGTTAATATAGCATCAAAATCAGTTTACGGTAACACTTTAACTGAGCATTGCACTTAACAAAAATAAGGTAAAAAGCTAAAAAGTTCATTACTAAAGGCAACAGATTCTTTCAGTCTGTAGCTCCCAGACTCTGGAATGCCAGGTCTCTGTAGCCTCTGTGGAAAAGTTTTAAGAACCACTTGAGGAACTGTTTGTGGAATGTCTTTTTCCTCCAGGTAAGGTGTGTTATGTGTCCACTGTTTTGCATCCTGAGATTAATGCTGTGTTTTTATGTAAAGCACTTTGTGAGCTCTGTGAGAAATGCTATACAAATGAAATTTACATACTTATTGACTTACTTCACGTGTTCATAAGGGTTGTTTAACATGTTTAACCAGATAGACCATGCAATTTGTTGGTGTAACCGTCTGGGCACCTAGGCTGATAATCCAGCCTGACAACGTGTTGTGGGTTTGATTCCCGATCCCGACGACCTTTGCTGTGCGTCGTCCGCCCAGGTTCTCCCCATTTCCTGTCAGCCTACTGTCCTGTCAAATAAAGGCATAAAAGCCCAAAAATTTAATCTTAAGAAAAAAAAGAAAACATGCTATTCTTTCCCTGAAATAGAGTCAAGATATGCTTGAATCTTAATAACACCAATTTTTTTTTATTCCTTGAGTCCACATTGTGTGGAAAAAAATGTTAATTTGTATACAAAGATTTGCTATTTTTTCCATTTTGGGATTTGGGTATTATATGTGTAAGATAGGGTTAAAAATGAACCGGCAGAAAATATACACTTTAAGGATTAAGAAAACCAGGTGGCAAACAAAATCGAAACAAATCCACGTGTGGACCCCTCTTTCCATCTAGACTAAAGGGGTCCCCAGCTAAATGACACAACAAACATTGTATCAAATGGGGGTCCATGGGCTAATGCATAATCAAACTCGGGGTCAATAAAATAAAAAAGCTTCAGAATCCCTGATGCAGAGATTTCACCAAACTGCCTCTGAACACCTTTCTCTTGCTCTGTGCCTTCAGGTTCCTGGTTTCTTCAAAGGTATGTCCTTGCCCGTCACCACCATCTCCATGACGTCCTCTGTGGTGTTCGGCACCTACAGGAACTGCCTGCAGTGTTTCAGCCAGTTCAGAGGAGCTCCAGGAGGTTCAAACACCAGAATGGAGGTTTTCTTCTCTGGTATGGCAGGAGGCGTGGCTCAGGTAATCAATCATGGAGCCTGGATTATACATTTATCAATATACATAATGTGTAGCTTGGAACTCTTTTCTTAGACTGTAGAATGAGCCTTTGGCGGAAAAAAATTGTTTAGATCTCATAGGAAGAAGGGATACTGAGCATGTTCACGTGTTTTAAAAGTGTATTTTAAAGGTGATTTGTAGCAACATTTTCTGAGAAATAATTATTCCGCTGTCGTGCAGCAACAATATATTCCGCCATGAAACAATTCTGCCACTACCATCACACTGGATGACTAACACATGACTAACAGAACCGGTGCAATGTCTTATGTCGATAGGTCTTAGGTAGATACGTTTTCAACTTCATCCTATGCCCTTTTCGAGCACCCCAGAGTACATGTATTTGTTTTCATATTTTTATATTTCTTATTTTTAAGTGTATTATGTTTATTTTATGTATTTCTTTTTGTCTTTTAACAGTGTTCGAAATAAATAAACAATCAATGTCATACATCAGTTGTCGTAGTTTCAAAAACTAAAATCTCATCATGTTAATCTCGAGATCTACATGGGAACGGCTGTATGTGCATCGGGGACTTCATGTGACCAGTCAGTCGGGAAGCTTTTTAAGGGCGGTGGATTAGGACTCCAAAATCACAATCGGCACCGGACCCAAAAATCGAGCAAGTTCAAGTGATACTTTGCTCGTTGGAAGAGTGGACTGATGATTATGTTCTAATCACCATGTTTTTACTCAGTCCCTGTAATTTGCTTGTGGCAGGTATCGGTGATGTCGCCGGGTGACATTGTTAAAGTGCGTCTGCAGTGTCAGACGGAGTCCTTGAAAGGAGGCGTCAACGTGCCAAAACCCAAATACCACGGGCCGGTCCACTGCCTCCTGAGCATCGTCAGAGAGGAAGGGGTCCGGGGACTGTACAGAGGGGCACTCCCCCTCGTGCTGAGAGACGGGCCGTCCTACGCCACGTACTTTTTAACGTACAGCATCATTTCGGATTGGCTGAGGCACTCTGGCAAGAATGGACCAGGTGAGCCAGAGTCTCCCTTTTGTCTCATTCAAGAAAATGCTTAACCACTTAACACTTAATAGTGTCCCTGTTCTAGAAAATATTGTTGTAGTGAAATTGTCATTAAAATGTTGTTTTAATTGGTGTACAGTAAATGTCTATGGTTTTCATGTTGCCATCTTTAGTAACTGTTTTATGAAAGCAATAAGCCACGCAAGGCTGTCATTTGCCGTGATTTTAGAACAGCTAGAGCAATGGTTCTCAACCTGTGGGTCGGGACCCCCAGGGGGATCCCCACATGATTTTTGGGGGGTCCCCAGATGACAGTGAAGTGACAATTAGGACTTGTAAGATCTTTTTAACACATCAAAAAATGGCAAAACATTGGTCAAACAATGGCCAAATTGTCAAATAATACAAGAAAGAGACAAATATTGTAAAAATAGCAGATCCGATTGTGGAAACTAAATGTAATGCCTCAACTCCTACATTCCAAGTGCTTATCAGGGTGGGGGGGGGGTCCCCAGTTCAAATATGATTATTTTGGGGGGTCACAGCCTGAAAAGGTTGAGAACCACTGAGCTAGGGGGTTGTGGCACTTATCTGTTCAAAAATCAACAGTTAACCACGGCCTCTTGTACCTCACTGCTTTATTAAACAATAATGTCTGTTGATTTCCAGAGTGGAGTGGTGTGATGCTGGCTGGCGGGATAGCGGGAATGACAGGTTGGACTGTGGGAACGCCCATGGACGTGATCAAGGCCCGTCTGCAAATGGACGGAGCGAGGGAGATCAAACGATACAAGGGCTTCTTCCACTGCATCGCCGAGACGGTGAGGGTGGAGGGAGGGGCCGTGTTCTTCAGGAGCTTGGGCATAAACTGGCTCCGTGCGTTCCCCGTCAACATGGTGGTGTTTGTTACGTACGAGGTTCTCCTAGACGTTCTCCGAGCCAAACCTGAGGGTGGTACTGGTGGTATCCAACCCAGACTTGGGTTTGAGTAGTATGTTTTTCTTTTACATGCATGTATAATACATGTATACATTATGATAAGTACAACCACACGCATTGCAGGAAGCTGTCTGTTACATTTTGTCATTGCGTTTCTTGCTAGTTAGTCATTTCCACTGGATTTCCATGGATTAGGCTGGTATAATATTTATTTTGGGGATTAGTTTCCCATGCTCAGGGACACTAAAGGGCCTCGGTATACTTAAAGCGAAATACTATTTGGCGTATTTGCACAGGAAAAATGGCACATTTGCGGCTGAAACAGCATTAGGGTTTGATCCCCATATTGTGCACAAACTCGCCAGATTGATCCTGTACAGGTGTCACCAATGATACTAATTATCTTGCATTTCCGCATTTCTCAGAAGTTTTATGTGCAAACACACCAAACAACAATTTCAAAAGAAGTATACTGCCTGCTTAACGGACACTGTGTACTGGTAATCAAACCAGCAACGTTTTGACCACAAAGTAAATGTATTCTGTTTATTTATATACAATAATGTTGTCTTGAACTTATTGTTTTATGTTTTGATGCCAGAACTGTTGGCAGAAGTTGTTTTGACGGATGTGTTCTCATCATGGTTAATTATTCTCATACTTGCCTTAGATCAGTGGTTCCCAAACGGTGTGCCGAGGAACACCGGTGTGCCTCTGCCATTTTGGGCAAAGCGATTTGATGTACAGGGAATAAAGGAGGGGGCCTAGCATAGACTTGTCATTAGATAGCCTACACCACATCAACAAAGCCCCGTGATTGGCCAGTAGTCGCTGTGATTGCCATCACATCGTCAATGTACTGTAGTATATTGGGTTTAAGTGGTTAAATGTACTATATCAGTAAATTAATTACTGTTTTTGTGTGCACTAATACAGAGGCAAATGCTATACCTTAAAACAAAGATTTCAACCACTTTCAACCTGGCATCCCTATTTTGGCCATGTATTGTCACAAAGGTTTGACATTAAAATTATTATTTATATATATATATTTTCTTTCCTCACACATTTTCAAAAATCTGCAAGATCTGCAAGCTGTGAGCTTGTAGATATGCTGTTTCCGCTATGAATACGGGTGTGCCTTGAGATTTTGACTTGCCCATTGGTTGTGCCTTGGGCACAAAACGTTTGAAAACCACTGCCTTAGATTATAGACTTAGTTGCAAACAAAGAAACTAAGGGCATGGCTGCAATCGGAAAAATTGTGTATTTATGTTTAGGACAGGAGCTGTATATTCTGATCAATGCCTCGGGTATCGGCGGTGTCTACTCAAAGTAAGGATGGATGAATGTCAACATCCAATAAGGAGATTGCCCTTAAAAAGTTGCCTTCATTCAGATGGGAAAGAAAGCAATAATGTAATATTCACATGGAATACACTGGTAACTGGTAAGACTTATTGGATGTTGTTGAGTGTCATTGAGTCAACGCTTGCGGGCACAAATTTTTAGAAAAAAGTGGCCTAAATCATGTATTGTATTTTTTTTAAGTACAAGTTTTACTGCTATTTCTATTGTTATAGTATGTTGCTATTTTGTTACTTTTCCTTGTTGCTGTGATGTCGAGGAGCCTAAACCCAATAATTTGACTGTATTGTGTGTGTGTGTGTGTGTGTGTGTGTGTGTGTGTGTGTGTGTGTGTGTGTGTGTGTGTGTGTGTGTGTGTGTGTGTGTGTGTGTGTGTGTGTGTGTGTGTGTGCGTGTGCGCGCGTGTGTGTGTGGTGTTGAACGGGAGGAGTAGGACAGGGGGCGCTACATCTTTCCGGAGGGGGCTCCTCACAGGCAGGTGAACCAGTAGGGTAACACAGAATGTGTGGGGAAGAATTAATTGACAATACAACTAAATTGGGGAAGAAAAAGGGAATGCAAAATCAATTGTCTACTCTTAAAATAGCTGATAGCTTGTAGATCAGCTATTTCCGGCGAGCGACACCATCTTATGATGAAGCATGAATCAGTCTTCATTGTCCGGTGTCCAGACCAAGACACATCTTTAGGAATGAGATTTGAATCACATTTCAAACCACCTAGGAATGTGGTTCAAATCCTATTAGCAAAAATCAGTTTCCATATGTTTTTTTTTTTGCTTTTCAGACTTGATTAAAACAATCGGATTCCAAACTAGGACAAAAATCGGATTTGGGATACCAGTGACTCAGGCCCGGTGTGACTGTTTTTTCATGACATGTCATTTTCATATCGTCCCATCCCTGTAACAATAAAATAATTCTGAATCTTGATAAGTTAAGCACATACTGTTTTTGATTGATTGAATTGATTGAACTGTAGCATGATTCACAGCCATGGTAGTACTTATATGTGTGTATTTACATACGTCTTGCTGTATTTAATAAGCTGCAAAGCGCACAATTTTAACATGGACTGACAAGCATATAAATGTGCACCTGAAGTGCTGCTTAGATGATGAAAATGCTGTATACAATATCTCAGATTATTTATTCTCAGTTTTTAGACTGTTGAGCATGTGTACCAGTATTTTGTTTTCCTCAGATTAGTTTCACTGAGTTCTCTGATTAATCATGTCTCATTTGATGTGTTTGTGGTAAAGGCAAAGTTGTACATTTTAACATGAATGTATGCTATTTAAAATTGTCTTGGAATCTATGAATGAGTTTTGATTGATTGAATACTTTATTAGTCAGATATGTAAACAGCACGTGGTACAGTAAGACATTAAATCTAAAAGCTAATAACACAAACGTCCTGGGGACTTGTTTCCATTGTGGTCCTATGTATTAGCATACAGAATTAACACAATAATACATGTCATCAACAAATACAAACACTATATGTGCAAAAGGGGACGTTACATTTATCTCCCCTTTTGGTCTCCTGATAGATTTTCAGGCCAATTTAGAAAGAAACCAGTGTACACATCCTTTAACTGGAAGAAACGTCAGGCAGACCCTAGGCTCTAGGGTGGGGGCCTTCTGCCTCGATCGTGTCGGGGGAAAAGAAGAGAGAGAGAGGGAGGAGAGAGAGAGAGATACAAGTAGTAGAAATAACAATAATATCAAATATAGTAGTGTAAGATAGTATATGATAATATGATATAGTACAAAAATAATGTTTATACAGTATATAATGGTATAATATAAGAATGTTAAGATAATATGCAGTATAGTGGTATAGTGTAATGTAGTAGAAATCCACGGTCGTGCTCCATGGAGAGGCCCGGTCCGCAGCAAGGTTATTATACTTAACTAAAACTAACGAAATAACGAAAACTAAAGGTGAAAAAACATTTCAGTTAACTAAACTAAATAAAGACTAAAAGAAAAAAGAAAAACGATAACTAACTGAAACTATATTGTGTTTTTACAAAACTAACTAAAACTAACTGAAATTATAGACAAAATGCCCTTCGTTTTAGTTTTTGTCAATATTTATAAGCCTTTTAGATTTAAATTAATTTGATTCATTTCCCCTGCGCAGTTCTACGTCAGTTGCAGTCACCGTTGGTACGCTGACGTAGTCGCCCCAAAACACCGTCACCCCAGGGCAAATCCGGCGGTATTAGAATCACTGGTACGCGAAAGAATTGGGGGCGAGTTACTCCGGTTGTTTTCAATGTGCATCGTAGCACGTGAGCAGCACTGACTGACTGACTGACTGCACGGCACTGCACGTTACTTTATAATGGCGACGGAGAAACAAGTTGGGAGAAATATGGTCCTTATGGGATTTATTTGAATACAACAGCAAGAAAGACAATAACAATTGCCTTGTAGTGCAAACGGGTGATACAATGTGGAGAAATTATCAAGGGGAAAAACCCCACAGACCACGGTGTAAAGTAACTAAGTACATTTACTCAAGTAGCCTACTGTAGCCCACTTAAGTACAATTTTGAGGTACTTTTGCTTTACTGGAGTATTTCCAATTTTCTGTATTTTTACTTCTACTCCACTACATCTCTCAGAGGTAATAATGGTACTTTTACTCCACTACAATTATTTGAGAACTTTATACTAGTTACTTTGTAGGTATTTTGATTATTATTACAAAACATACATTATACCCACTTCATTTCGGCCATTTGAAAATAGCCGATCTACAAGCTCACAATGCTTTGGTGAGCTTGTAGATCTGCTTTTTTCAAAAGATTTGTTTACCTTTTATAGCCTACATTTTGAAAACTTGTGAAATGGGACATTCTGCATAATGAGTACTTTTACCTTTGTTTGTAATTTTGATACCAATACTATTGTGCTTTTACTCAAGTACATTTTGAATTCCGGACTTTTACTTGTAACAGAGTATTTCTACATTGCAGTATTGATACTTTTACTTAAGTAACAAATGTGAGTACTTTTTCCACCACTGATAGCGAGTACCTTGACAAGGCAGCCTCTCTGAGCACCTCAGAAACCTGAGACCCCTGGACCCTGTGTGTGTCATGAAAGGGTTTATGTTCATATATTGTATGGCTTTTTTGATTTATACCAGGCACAGTACATTTTGCACTTAAAGGGATATTTCACTTTCAAAAAAACTTTGGGTCATTTTATCGTCTACTCAGGCTTTTGTGAGCCCCCCAGACAGTTTTTAAGTCGCTTGATTCAGTATTTAGATATTTGATATTCATTTTATCAGACACGCCCCCTTCCTATACAAACCCATTATAACTTCAAACTCCATTTTTAACCTGTTAGATTCATCAAAAACACCCGTCCTTGGTTTTGGTGACTCACCCTGCCCTCCTAATACGCGAGGGGGCCGTGTTTTTTCAATAACTTTTTTCATTTATTTTTAATATTATTTTTGGAAAATTAAAACAATGAATACAATAAAAAAATAAAATAAAATAAGTGAAAAAAGATATCGAAAAAACACGGCCCCCTCGCGTATTAGGAGGGCGGGGTGAGTCACCAGAACCAAGGACGGGTGTTTTTGATAAATCTAACATGGTTAAAATGGAGTTTGAAGTTATAATGAGTTTGTATAGGAAAGGGGCGTGTCTGATCAAATGAATATCAAATATCTAAATACTGAATCAAGCAACTTAAAAACGGTCTGGGTTTTTTTTTTTTTAAGTGAAATATCCCTTTAAGGCTGCTATCTTGTGGACTGTTGTGTGGATGGTTGATTGTCAAACAGTAACTGAATAATATATATTTTTAAATGGTATCTTTTGTTTTAGTTTTTATAACAAAAAAAAAAAAAACACAATACTTACTTTGACCTTTTGAATCCTGCACCTGACAAAAAAACCAAAGTATGAAAAAAAAACTAAAACTAACACTAAAACTAACACTAAAACTAACACTAAAACTAACACTAAAACTAATAAAAACTAAACTAAAACTAAGCGTTGTCACAAAAATAGAAACTAAATAAAAACTAGCAAACCCGCTCTAAAAACGAACTAAAACTAACTGAATTAGATTTTTTTTGGTCAAAACTAACTCAAACTAACTGAATTAGAAAAAAAAATGTCAGAACTAACTAAAACTAAACTATAATAAAAAATCCAAAACTATTATAACCTTCACACACTTGGTCTGTAACTGGGGGTCCATAATAACAGTCCATGGAACTGCGAAGTGGGAGATAAAAGAAACTCCGGGGAGCGGGTCCGCGGATGTGGAATTAATGGCAGGCCTTACTGGAGCGTGAGTCCGTACAGTGTTAATTACAATTGCACCAGTGGGACACAAACCCACACAACCAAAGGGAAGAGAGAGGACGAGAGGAGAGAGGGAGGGGATGTAAGGAAGAGGGAAGTGGGAGGGAGAGGGGAGAGAGCATAGACATATAAAGGTAGACGCCTCCTTCGGCTCTGAAGCGTTTGTATCTCGGGCGCGCTTCCTTGTTCCGCAGGGCTAGCCAATCACTTCCTTCCGCTTCAGCAGGGGGCGTTCGGTAGGCCAATCAGAGGCAGGTGGGGCGGGTCTTTTCTTAAGAGGCAGCCGCACAGCAACTAGTCAGTTGGACGCGCTGTGATTGGCCAGTAGTCAACGCGATGTGATTGGTCAGTAGTCAAACAGCCCTGCGGAAGAGCCTTGTATTGAGATACCAGTCGCTCCAATGAACTGCAGAGGCCAATGAGGTATCTAGGTTTCTATATCTATGGGAGAGAGGATGACTATAGGTGACTGAGTACTGAGAAACACTATTCACCTGTTTCCTAGGCTGTGTGTTTTCCACTTCCTGTCGGATTTCATTGGATATCATTAGAAGTAATAATCCAATAACAAAGCAGTACACAAGCAAAACAATAGTCAAAACTATGAAACTATACACTATGGGATGCCAGGTCAACAATGACCTGGCATGGGGTGCTCCTTCCATTCCGACATCTCACTACTCCGACTAGTGGCTTCCGCGTGCGGTTAGGGTTAGGGTTAGGGTTAGGTATAGGGTTAGTAACCGTCGGAAAGGCGACATGTCGGAAAGCTGACATGTAACCACCTGGCATCTGTCTGCTTGTGTGTGTCTGCTTCATGGACTGAGAGTGGGAGAAGGATACACTGGTGCCTGTCCATTGCGAGCCTTGTAGGTGAGGAGGAGAACCTTGAACTCTATTCTGTATTTAACCGGGAGCCAGTGCAAAGAGGCCAGTGAAGGAGTGATATGATCTCTTCTTCTGGTTCCTGTCAGTATGCGCGCAGCAACATTCTGGACTAGCTGCTGGCTGTTTAGGGACTTACTTGGGCAGCCTGATAATAAAGAGTTGCAATAGTCCAGCCTGGATGACTTCTTCTGACTTCTGACTTCCTCCACGTTATTAGCCTACCCCGCAGGTGCTAGCAGCAGCCACCGGGCTCCACCAAACTTCGGTCAACTCAACTGTCATTGCATCTCTGTATGTATTTATTATTTTAATTTACCGACGACACAGGTGGGCCCCAAATGACTCTGGGCCCCAACGCAACTGTTGTCTGCGTCACGGTAGTTATGCCGCTGGCAAAAGGTTAAGCACAAAATGGGCTAGATCTGCAGAAAGGTGTTAGGACATAACCCTTCAGCTACTGTCAGCCACAACGAGGCCTCCTGCTCGGAGGAACTTTAAGAGTGAACATTATGCTCCGTTACAACAGCAGACATCGCTGCAGATGAACAAAAATTGCATTGTGTCAGGTTACAACAACGGCCCTAGCATGGCAACCCAACCTGGCAGAGATATGCACCCTTTCTAGTTACACATTATTTTGCTCACATAAAGTAGGCCTAATCAGATGAGCTGCTATCAATCAAGAGTCCATTTGCTAGGGTTTTCACTGTGACCTTTTGACTGTTGTTCATAGACTGTAAAAAATAAAATGTGTACAGACTGGTAATCAGAGGTGGAAAGTAACTAAGTACATTTACTCAAGTACTGTACTTAAGTACAATTTTGAGGTATTTTTACTTTAGTGGAGTATTTCCAATTCTCAATACTTTTACTTCTACTCCACTACATCTCAGAGGAAAATATTGTACTTTTACCCCACTACCTTTATTTGAAAACTTTAGTTAAGTACAATTTAAATTCTGCATTTTTACTTGTAATGGAGTATTTCTACATTGTGGTATTGATACTTTTACTTAAGTAAAAAATTTGAGTACTTTTTACACCACTGCCGGTAACGTTGCATGTCTTTACAGATGACTTTCTCTACAATCCCTGCCCTCCAACCGAGAGAGAGAGAGAGAGAGAGAGAGAGAGAGAGAGAGAGAGAGAGAGAGAGGTTTTGGGGGTTTTCACTGTGACTTTTTGGTTGTTGTTCATCTAGATTAGTAGAACAAAAGGAGAGATAAAAAAAGAAAGGATTGTACGGACCGGTATTGTTGCATGCCTTAAGGATGACTTTCCCTACATGTCCTACCCACCAACCTAGAGAGAGAGAGAGAGAGAGAGAGAGAGAGAGAGAGAGAGAGAGAGAGAGAGAGAGAGAGAGAGAGAGAGAGAGAGAGAGAGAGAGAGAGAGAGAATGGGAAGTCCTAAGGGCCATTATGTATTCATAAGGTTGTAACCAGACTGACACAGGTGTGACGTCGATTTGAAAGACAGACCTGTTTGTCTGTCAATGTCAAGATTAAACCCAGAAACTGTAAGTATAATTTACCACCTTATTTTTAATGCTGTTGTTACGCTACAGGCAGTTGGAATACACCTGAGCAGTTGTCACATTTCTGTATGTATTTTATGTATTTATTTTTATTTAGTATGAATAGGGTATGATTTGTACAATTCTGAATTTTGTTTTTATTATTCTGTGAAAACAAAATCGGCATCAGACCAGTATTTTATCTGCTGTTAAACAGTTCTGCCACATCCAAATGATCTGTTCATAACATTTTAAACAGAGCTAGTGTTGGGCAATTAATTCAGGAAGAGTAAGATACCAGTTACTTACGTTTTCTTTTAATTCCGGACTTTTACTTGTAACAGAGTATTTCTATATTGCAGTATTGATACTTATACTTAAGTAAAACATTTTAGTACTTTTTCCACCACTGAAGGTCAGGGTCATTACTTATTACTTGGTATCAAGAGTAAGATACATTACATTACTTTTACATGTTCACATTACATCATCATTTTGTGAAAGGGTGCAAGCTTAAAAAGAACAGATATACAAGCCATCAATGAGTTGCATTGCAACATGTTGATAGCTTGTAGATCTGTTCTTTTTTCCCAGCGTGTGACAACCTCCTATGGAGCATAAATGATAGGCTTAATATCAAAAATGTGTTCATTCTAACCTAGTAACTCAGACTTAATATTATTACTGTTTTGGCAATTGTAATAAGTTACGCTACTAGTTACTGGGAAAAGTAATAGTACTGTATAGTACTGTAGTAATAGTACTGTATATTACATGAATATATTAGTTACTGCAGAACACTGGCTATATCTATTAAAAGGCACAGCATTATGTAACTGACCATATTATGGAAAATACCCCTACTGACCATTTTCCAAACAGCTTTAACCCATTAAAAGTTTAAAACCGGGAACGCATCTGTGTAACCACTTTAACCATTATTTTATACTTTGGCTATTCAAAAATAGCAGATTTCTTATAGTGATCATTTTTAACTCAAATCTTTGCTTATGGGGGACCCTGGAATAACATATTTTGAGATAAAAAAAAACATAATTTTTTTCAAAAAACTGTTTTATTTAGAGGAGATTTGTAGAACCCCCCAGAAGCAAAGATTTGAGTTAAAAATGTTCGCTTTTAAATGTATATATATTCAGATTTGCACAAAATGTTCTACAAGCTCATAGTGCGGTATAGCCAAAGAAATCTAAAATAACAGATGTGTTCCCGGTCTTAATGGGTTAAATAAGAATATCTGCTTACAACAAGGTGGTGAAACATTCAGTTTGATTAATGTGTGCTGTGTTTGTACAGTATGGTGTGGCATGTACAGCTCTCTTATCTGATAAGGAGAAGTCTCTTAAGGAAGTTCAAAGTCCAATCTTTGCTCTACGATAATATCAATATGTGATTGTGCATAAAGATGAGCTCAATTACCAAATTGACAATCTGTCTACTTTTACTGTAGTGTTCATGCATGGCCATAAAAACAGACTTTGGACACTTGATTTAAATTGCAGGTATTTCGAATCAGTCATGCTGCTTTCAGGCTGTAGCCAAGTAGCTTGTGACACCAGGCCCATAAAGATATTCACTTCAAAGTAGGGATGGTTGGAGTAACCCAGAGACAGTTCTAATATAAAATCTTACAACTTTTGTTGGCGCTTGCCAGATTACACGCAGTGGTGGAAAAAAGTACTTACTTACTTACTTACTTACTTAGGTACAATTACCAACACCACAATGTAGAAACAAGTAAAAGTCTTGTATTAAAAAAGTATACTTAAAGTACCAAAAGTAACAGCAAAATGTCCCATTTACAAAAGTAAAAGCACAATGTCCCATTTCAAAAGTTTTCTAAATGTGTCAAAAAATCTTTCAAAAATAGTCGATCTATAAGCTCACAGGCCACATTTCAATGTGCTGTGACCTTGTAGATCGGCTATTTGTGATAGCAAGTATAAAATAAGAATTAATTTGTTAATATATGTTTTGTAGTAATAATTTAAATCTACAAAATAACTTGACCACTTCACCCATTTTCAACCTATCTTCATATAATTGGTCCTCACTAATGCTCATAATATGGTACCATTTCTGTTTACTATGTCTCAGAGGACGGGTGTGGACAGTTCAAAATGATAAACCTGCTTACCAAGTGACATCATCAATGGGGAATCCAAGCAAATAGAAACTGCAGGCTTTATGTTCCTGGAAAGTTAGCATGATATAATAGAAGCCATTGTTCTCATATTATTGCAAAAAAGATAATAATAATAATATTATTATTAATAAGGGTAATAATAATAATAATAATTATTATTATTATTATTATTATTATTATTATTATAAAAATTTAAATCTAGTTTGAAATGACCAAACCTGCCTACCGATGATGTCACTGGTAGGCGGGTTATTGAACTGTCCACAGCCCTCCTCCAAGACACAGACAGAGTAAACAAAAAGGGTACCATATTAGAATGAGCATTAGTGAGGACTAATTATATGATGAAGGTTGAATATGGTCCTTTAAGTAAATTTGCCTCTGAGATGTAGTGGAGTCAAAATATGAAGTATCGAAAAATGGACATCAAGTAAAGTAAAAGTGCATCAAAATTGTACTTAAAGGGATGTTTCACTTTCAAATATGTTTGGGGTCATTTCGACGTCTACTCAGGCTTTTGTGAACACCCCAGACAGTTTTTAAGTTGCTTGATTCAGTATTTAGACACGCCCCATTCCTATACAAATCCATTGTAACTTCAAACTCCATTTTAACCATGTTAGTTTTATTGAAAACACCCGTCCTTGGTTTTGGTGACAGATATTGTCCTTCTTAAATAAATGAAAAGAGTACTGGAAAACGGCCCCCTTACATAATATTAGAAGGACAATATCAGTCACCACAACCAAGGACAGGTGTGTTGAATGAATCTAACATAGATAAAATGGAGTTTGAAGTTACAATGGGTTTATATGGGGGCGTGTCTGATCAAATTAATATCAAACATCTAAATACTGACTCAAGCAACTTAAAAACTGCATGGGGTGCTCACAAAAGCCTGAGTAGACGTTAACATGACCCCAAACATGTTTGTGTTACAGCACTTGAGTAGATGTACTTAGTTTCTTTCCACCAATGATTACATAAGAATTTTCTACAGCTCTAACGCTGTCCCTTCTTTATCATGTGTAGAACTTCGGTTAAATATATAACACATGCACTGAGCAAATGTATTGAAAACTCTTTCTTTTTTTTGTCACCACACAGTTATTCTGAAGCAAAGAATCTGCTTGCACAGAGCATGAATATTGAGTTCCGATTAGTTCCTCCAGGGACCACAGCTGTCCCAAGAGAAACACATCCTGTAATACAGTTCATTATGAATGGCAACCTCAAGAAGCTCGAGAAATCAATCAGAGACAAAGACATTAATGGCCTTTACCCATCCAAGGAGTTCAACGATGATATATGTCCTTTGACTGCTGCTGTGGCATTTCACAGTGAGGACATTTGTGTGTTTCTTCTGAGTAAGCGTGCAAACCCAGATCAGTTATCCACGAATAACAATACCCCTCTGCATTATGCCGCTCTTTCCAAAACACCACTTGATTTTGTGCAGAGACTGATTAAAGCAGGAGCAAATCCAAATGGTATCAGAAATACTCCCTTCGCTATGACACCACTTCATACTGCTGCCCTCAATGACAGGGATGATATTGTTAAAGTCCTAATCAAAGCTGGAGCGATTTTAGATCAAGTCCCTGCTACACATCCTCAACATGTTAGTTTTAATGTAAAACTATCTGAAATGATGCGCATGCTTGCATTGAGCGGTGGTGACTTTTATTCTAAAATAAAACATTTTCTAGATCTGGTCATTGCTATTCAAGAGAAAACACCAACAGAAGTGTTCCACAGTTTTGATCGTAATATGCTGGAGGAGAATCCTCAGACCCATCTGACCATGATTGACACACTCTTTGCTGTTAGCGGACCATCAGCAGAAGACTATCGTCAGAGAACTATAAAGTGGTTGAAGGACAATGGAAAGCTGAACTGCTATATTGAAAATGCAGACAAGCGGCTTCCAAAAATGCCCAATACACTGCAGGCTTTAGTCGTTCAAAGTCTACATGCAGTTTTCTGCACAATGAAAGAGATATCCAGTGAGGTATCACTGTCTATGATCCCCAAACTGCTGAAACTCCTTTCCACAAGCACTCAATTTCCTCAAATACAGCAAGGAGGTCTGATCCGAACACTATATGTGATTGCACAAAAAACTAAAGTTAAAGATGACTGGAATCAGAACCTCATGCACACATTATGCACAACGTTGGTTCCTTTTGTGAGGAAAGAGCACTCCTCTGATATGAGAGTGTATACATATGGCATACTGGCAAACCTGCTTCCATGTGAACGTGCCACTGACATCTTTGCATCAGTGGGAATAGATCATGTGCCTGAGGATATAATTACAACTGCAGAAATGCGGATGGATAATAACCTGAAAGAAGAGCTTACAGAAATGCAAAAGTGTCTAAACAAGCCAAGCTCAGAGTGTGAAGTTTCCACAACTGCCAGTACAGAGCCATCAGGATCCAAAAAAAAGAAGAGAAGAAGGAGAAAAAAGTCAGGAAAGCAAGAGGAATTGAAAGATGAAGTTCATGTTGATGCAGATAAGCCAACAACTGTTCCTGTTGAGGAATCTGGTTTGACTGAAAGTTCACATGTGCAACCTGTCCACCCCATTGCCAGTGTGTCACCAAAACCCAGAAAATGGCACCAAATCAGTCAAATATGGAAGCAACAGTTAGAGAAGCTTGCAAACATAGATGAAAGTAAAATTAACAAAGTTGGGAGTCTTGTGTTTGTGAAAGATGATGAATTCCGCATCGCGAAGGGAAGTGATGGAACTGAGGTCTTCTTGGGGTTAAGAGATGACGGCACTGAAGTCGCAGTTAAGAGAATGTCCAAATCCAACTACCAAGTGCTGAAGAATGAGGAAGGCTTTTTACGTCTTCCAAAGCTTGATCATCCTTCGATTGTACGATATGTTGACTTTGCAGAGGATGAGAACTTTGGTTACCTTGGGCTTCAGTTATGTGAATATACACTGGAAGAATATATCAAATGTGACTTCACTGAAGACAGCCTTGGTGAAATGAGGAGGGATCTTGCAAATCAATTTCTCAATAGCTTAAGTATTCTTCATTGTCAGAATCCTCAAATTCTCCACCGGGACATCAAGCCCCAGAATGTCTTGATTGGTAAGATACCGAGGAAATTAAGAGCTCACCGTTTCAGAGATTGAAATAATATAGAATATAAATTATTTCCATCAATCTCACTGTTAATTATATTGATCTACACAATTTGTCTTGCAGATGTTAAAAATAGGGCAAGATTAGCAGATTTTGGAATAAGTCGCCGATTACCCAAAGGACAAACAACCCTACGTACAAGCAGTGCAGGAACAAAATGCTGGAAGGCAAAGGAGACTTTGAATGAAGACAGTGATATTGCATATAAAAGAAGCACCGATATCCAGGTAATTGTTTTTGTGTGTGTGAGAAAGGTTTAATAAATGAAAACGGAAAACGTGATAATCTTATTCATTTTCATGCTCCTTTTTAGGTGGCTGGGATGTTGACATATTACATTCTTTCTGGAGGACACCATCCATTTGGCACAGGCGTTAAATGTGAATATAACATCTACAAAGGAAAGTACAACCTGAATGATGTTCAGGATGTGGTTGCCAAGGATCTCATTGAGTGGATGATCCATGCAGACCCAAAGAAAAGACCCAAAGTGGAGGAATGCTTGGCTCATCCCTTCTTTTGGTCAAACGAGAGGTACAGTATGACAGAAAGTAAAACATTTTCTGTTCCATTAGTGCATTTTGATATGTAAAAATTGTTTCTGCTAATATTAATCGGTTTTATCTAATGTATAAGGTACTTATATTCTACCAATATATTTTAAGATTAGCCTAAGATTTTCAATATTATTATAATTTTTGCACAGGAAAGTAGACTACTTGAGAAAGATTGGAAATCTTAAGGAAGTTGAGAATTGTCGAAATGCTGACATGGACCTCATGGGGGCGCTAGACCAGTATGGTGAGAAGGGACAGTTCAATACGTGGAAACACAAGGTACATGAGCTTCTTGCAAATACTTTGATGTTTTTTTATCTGTATTTCTCTATGTTATTCCTTCTATTCTTTACGTCTCTCAAAATGCTTTTGCACAAAACAAACTTGCTTTGCAAAGGCAACTAAAGCATCATTTCAGGCTCACATCCATCTTCATGTTTCCAAGTCCATTAAGATCTTTAAAGGGGTGGTGCCATGGTTTTGCACTTTTTCTGTTTTTCATGTGTCTATGAGGTTGATAGAACTTCATTAAGCCCCCTGGTGGTGTTTTTATGGTGTTTTATGTCTTCTCTGACTATTTTGAGTTTCTTCCTGGAGGCTGAAACCTTGAGGGTCAAACGTGCCAATAGAAAAACAGCGCTTTAGTGACATAGTAAAAACATGCCCTCCCCCTCATTATCATAACACAACAGGTGTGGGCATGAGGAGGAGGAGGGACTAGGACAGGTGGGTGGTGCTAAGGTGGTGGAGGAGGTGCTAAGGTGAGAACCAGGTATACTTAATGAACTGGAGGCGTGTCCACATAAAAACATAATTTTAACACTTTCTGTACACTTTTTTTAAAAAGATCTTCCTCCTAGTATAACCATAATACCTGATGATTATGTTTTAGGGGGGGGGGATCACTGAAAATCACGGCACCCCGTCTTTAAGTTGTATGTTTGTTTGTTTGTTTTTCCAGTTCCCACCCGAGTTGGTCCAGAAGATGGATGGCAAGAAGAAGGCCTACCCTGAGAACACATTTGGATTGCTGCGCTTCATACGCAATCTCCATGAGCACTAGTAAGTCGAATTAGATTTAAAAAACGACACAAAGAGAAGTCCATGTATAAATGAATTGATGTATTTATGTATTTTTTTTTCATGGAGCTGGCCAATGGCCAACAAGTTGCCAGTACACAATTTGAAATTCAGAACTATCGTGGATGCAATACAAAGGCACATGCACAAATTGACAAGGCACCATGCATGGGCTGCAAAGTATTGAAGCTTGTGTTCTAAAACAGCGAGTCTCAAACATGTATTGAGCAATTAACATACTCACGTGAAGTAAAAGTAACCAATTATCTTTTTTTAAGTAGGCTACAGTACTTGAGTAAATGCACTTCGTTACTTAGTTTCCTCCACTGCAGAATTGTGAATTTGTGACTTATGACTTAATTTCTGTGTTCACAGCACTGAGGATGCAGCTGACATTGACCTGATGGAGATGTTTCCCGCTCTGTTCGGCTGTGTTTACAAGTTTGCCCAAGATCAAGGCTGGAACTCAACGACCACCCTGAAGAAAATGTGTCCCAGAGAAGATCTGGACAGCAGTTCTGTGTGCACGTCCACACACCCTGACAGAAAGACCAGTGTCAGTCTACCAGTGCAAGAATCTGGACTTAAAGACTCTGGTTCTCAAAGTGGGATCCTTGAGGGGGTTCCAGGGGGTCCTTGAGGGAATTCAAGGGCAACCCGAGCTAAGTGTGTCAAAATGTGTCATCTGCTATTTTGGAAAAATCTCGGAAAATGATTAAAGTAGAAGAAGTCATTTGTAATAATTTTGATTTTTAAATTTGTTTAACCAAAAAAAATATTTCATGGAGGTCCCTGCCACAAAATCTTTTCAGATGGGGGTCTGCACTGCAGCCAAATACACATATATGTGGGGGTCCATGACATGAAAAAATAGTGACTGATCTGACTGGTGACTTGAAGGACAATTTGTATCAGCCTGTGTGCTGTTGTTAAAATGATTTAACATAATTGTCATTGACATTTTGTTCTGTAAAAAGCATTGATGGAAAGTAATTAAGTACATTTACTGAAGTACTGTACTTCAGTGCAATTTTGAGATACTTTTACTTTACTTGAGTTGAGTATTTCCATCTTTCAATGCTTTATATTTCTATTCCACTACACCTCAGAGGCAAATATTGTACTTTTTACTCCACCACAATTATTTAACTTTAGTTACAAGTTACTTAGATTAGTATTACAAAACATACATTAAAAAAAGGAAAACTTTTTGGGGAAAAACGTGTGAAATGAGACATACTTAGTATTTTTACTTAGTACTTTGAGTACATTTTGATGCCAATACTTTTGTACATTTCTCAAGTGAAAATTTGACTACAGGACTTACTTGTAACAGAGTATTTCTACTTTTACTACTGTGTAAAAAGGAAGCTACATTTACTTTCTTAGCAATTGTTCTATTGATTATTGATTACATATTGGATTAATTGAATAATCAAGTAGTATGTTCTTCAATAATATCTATAAATCAACTTTAAAAAAATCTAATTGGTCTTTTTCTTTAAATTATATATAATAGATTAAATGGATTAGTGTTGCAGCTCTATGGTCCATTGATATTATTTAACGACTTAAACCAGCGGTGGGCAACTTTGATGATGGAGAGGGCCACTGTATTTCCACACTCACTCCAGGGGGCCACATTGTTGACACCTCTTATCTCCGTATTTCTTTTTCCTCGTAAATTAATGCCGTACTTCGCCATTATTTGTCACGCAAAAGTAGCCGATCTACAAGCTCAAAAAATATAATTTTAGTACTAGTCATTAAGCTATACTAATATAGACTGAAGTAATTAAAGCGGGTCATGTTTGGAATTGTAACAGCTGAAATCAATAACATAGCTGTATTCCGGCCCCATATTAACCTGTGGGCCGCATTAAGTGAAGGTGGGGGCCGCATGTGGCCCCCGGGCCGCCAGTTGCCCATGTATGACTTAAACCCTATTCACCTGTTTCCTAGGCTGTGTGTTTTCCACTTCCTGACGATTTGATCCAATGAAATCCAATTAAACTGGTCAGATGACTAATGATATCCAATGAAATCGACAGGAAGTGGAAAACACACAGCCTAGGAAACAGGTGAATAGGGGTCCCCCAGGGCTCTAAACCTGGCCCCATCTTTTTCCCCTCTAAACCAAATCTCTTTGCCAAAAAGCTGTGTCGCAGCTCGCAACACAACGCGGCGCATGAGAGCTTGTAGATCTGCTATTTCTGATGAATGTTAAGCTATTGAAATACCCGGAATAGGGACCATAGGGTTTAATGGATGGTGTCAGGGCATTCCACATTTTGGTGGCAGAGCAGTAGAATGAGAGAGTTCAGCAGACTTATGCTGGATTTTATATAAAGAGTTCAATATGTAATTAACCATCTAAATTAATCTGGATATAACATATTCACCTACATTACACACAAGGAATTGCTTTAAGGAATGTGTCTGACATATATGTGTCTTTCTATAGAAAACTGGAGCCTCATGCGATATGCATACTGTGTTATATCTCTGCTGTCTGGCAGGAACCAGCTAACTCCAAAATGTTCATTTTTCAGGAAATGAAAAAAACAAAACAAAAATGGAGTTGGAGGAGGTTTTGTTCATCATTGATAAGAACAGCTAAATGGACCTCCAAGCTCACAATGAGGTTGGAGGTCAAAAGAGGGTGGAGCCTGGAGTCAAAACCAGCTAACTCCACCCCCCTTTGCTGGAGGTTTTTTGAGGATCCAATGGAGTTAGCTGCTTTTGTCAGAAGCACTTTTTAATACTTTTCTTTGGTTCAATATGTTTTTTTATACCAACACACGGGTGTAAAGGGTGTTCAAGAGCACGGATTTATGGAAAAAAATGCAAAAGCGGGAAAATGGAGTTAGGTTAGGAGCTGGTTCCTGCCGGACAGCAACGATATGCTAATTATTACACCATCATACAATAAATCAGGCTTTAGGGTACAGTGCGTGTTCAATATAATTTGGAGAAATGTTCACCCACTAAATAACAATGATTTACTTACTTGATGTAGCATACTGTACCTCTTATGGAATACATTATACTATACATGAGTGTGACAGAAAATCCTTTTACAGTTTCCTTACACAAACTCATACAGGCGTCAAATCAGTCAGTATATTCCTTGGCTGCCTGGGCCACAATTAATCAGTGGGATTCCTATTAGGATCACATATTTATAGTATTTTGTCACCCTGATAGGCTTTATGCACAACAGCCACTTTGGAGAGAAATGTGGCCTCTTCTTACTTCCTTCACAGGTGTTACCAATGATACTAATGAAGGCTCTGTTCCATTCTGATCAAACAGAGTCAGGGTGCTGATGTTGTGCATTTTGACTCACTGGAAACACTCTGCTACACCAGTGGGTCTCAAAGTGTGGTCCAGGGACCCTCATGGTTCCTTGAGGGGGCTTAAAAGGCGTGTAACTCTGAGAGTGTACAAATACGGGTCCATTTGGTTCCAGAGTACACTTTCAGAGTTATGGGGGTTCTTGAAATTAAAAGGTTTGAGAACCACTGTGCTACACTAAATGCAACAGAGCCTTCATTAGAATAATTGGTAACACCTGTGAAGGAAGTAAGGAAGAGGCCCAATTTCTTTACAATATGGCTGCTGTGCATAGAGCCTATTCCTCTTTGTGCCATGATTGTTTTTTCTAAAGGTTGTGTGTTTGTGAAATCACTAAACCTGTCTTGGCAGGATGTTCATACTACAGGCCAAATCCCTTATCAATCTGCAAATCGTGCTGAAATGAGTGTAAAATAATTAAAACAGCTGCTGAGCCTAGGAATGAGTGACAGGTAGGACCTCTAATGGCAAACTAATTCCACACACCAAAAGGGATTCAGGACAGTGTCATTAACTAACTTACTTTGTCACTTTTTCATTTGAGCAAAAAAAAAACATAATTTTACACTCTGGCTATTCAAAAATAGCAGATATACAAGCTCGTAGCGGTGCCACGCTGTATGAGCTTGTAGATCTGCTATTTTTTTTTAATCGTGAAAATGTGTGCAAATATTTGAATATATTATTTTTAAAGCGAACATTTGTAACTCAAATATTTGTTTCTGGGGGTCCCTGGAAAAAAATATTTGGGGATGGGGGTCCACGGCCAAATACATATACATTTTGGGGTCCTTGACATGAAAATGTTTGAGAACCACTGACATAGTACATACGTTTTGTTCAAAAAACTGTGACAAACTGACATTTTGTAGACTGCCTCAGGTCTTAATGGGTTAAGTGTGGTGCTGAAGCGACACCTAGTGGGTTAAAAGGGCATCATTAGTGTACGTCACGCAGGGTTCCCCACATTTGCTGTTATGCAAAGTTGACGGGGGTAGCCCCTCCCGCCTACTGTATGCATGTTATACACTGACACTCAGGCTTCGATTGTGACCACTGAGTTATGTAACATAATATCATACACACCCAGCCTGTTTGACGCAGCCAATTACAGCCAAGACGGCTATTCAACTGAATGACTGTGATTTGTGGAGCCAAGACAGACACTGACCTAAGTGCTGTGTTACAGCATGAATGCCTACAACAGAGTGACATAAGGACACAATCATAGTACTACTTGTACACAGAAGGTGGCAGTGGTGTAAAGTAACAAACAAAGTACATGTACTCAAGTACTGTAGGCTACTTACTGTAAGTAAAATTTTGAGGTATGTTTTTGCTTTCTTCAGTAGGCCTATATCCAATTTTAAATACTTTAATAACTCCACATCTCAAATATTGCACTTTTTACTCCACTACAATTATTTGACAGCTTTAGTTACTAGTTACTTTGCAGATTTAGATTATTATCACAAAACATACATTAACCACTTCAGCCCTATACATATTTCAACCATGTGAAAATAGCAGATCTACAAGGTCACAATGTGTTGCAATGCAACACATTGTGAACTTGTAGATCAGCTATTTTCATAAGATCTTTTATACATTTTGAACTTGTGAAATGGGACATTCTGCATAATACTTTTGGTACTTTAAGGAGTATTTCTACAATGCAGTATTGATAATTTTACTTTAGTAAAACATGTGAGTACTTTTTCCACCACTGCAAGGCGGGACTCTCCCAATCTCCACGTGATTTCAGAGCAAGCTTTTGTTTAATGGATAATAACAGGTGCTGCTGTGGTGAATCCTTCACTAAACATGTTCTGCTTTTCCGTTGGGAGGGACCATATAATTATGGATGGAATATAACGTAATGCATAATGATGTATACAACACTCTTAAATTATAATAGACTATAATATAGCTTGCTCTATGGTATATACGTCTATAGGTCCATATAATTGCGTATGCCTATAATATAACTCTATGGGAGTGACCTGTAAAGGAGAGAGGGATACTTGACAGACAGCACACAGGCCAAGAACATTGTAGTTACATGGTTTAGCCTCTAAGGGGCTCCACTGGGTTGATGAATGAACAGTGGAGCTGGTGATGAGCATTGTCCTCTATCTCTGCAGGATACAAGGAGAGGTTGGAATGTTACTGTCAACATGTAATCCAAGTTAAACTTTATTACCCGCATAATTGTTATCGATGGATGTAATCGTAATCGTAGGATACTATTAAAGTCTGACTGGTTTGGTTTCATTCATTCATTAAAGATTGAATTAAAAGATTTAAACCGTTATCAATCTTTAATTAAAAGATTTAACTTTTATCAATCTTTAATTAAAGATGTAACTGTTATCAAACGCATTAACAAAGTATTCAATCACACACTGCACTGGATAGACAGACCGACAGACAGACGGACAGATCAGAAAGACAACAGAACAGAGGGTTACAACAAGTAAGATTAATAAACATAAAACTACAGAAATATAGTAAAATATCAGAATAAATACATGAATATGTATCCAAGGCCTAAAAAACTGTCTTTTTTCTCGTGTTGTCAACCCACAGCATTGGAACACCCATGCAGTGGTGGAAAAAGTACCCAAATGTTTTTGAAAGTATCAACACTGCAATGTAGAAATACTCTGTTACAAGTAAAAGTCCGGAATTCCAAATATACTTGAGTAAAAGTACAAAAGTATTGGTATCAAAATGTCCTTAAAGTACCAAGAGTAGAGTATACTAAAATGTTTGAAAATAGCAGATCTACAAGCTCACAACGTGTCGCGATGCGAGGCGTTGTGAGCTTGTAGATCGGCTATTTTCAAATAACCTAGGTGTAAAATAGTGCTAAGTGCAAAGTAACTAGTAACTAAAGTTTTCAAATAATTGTACTGGAGCAAAAGTACAATATTTACCTCTGCGATGTAGTAGAAGTAGAAGTGAAAGTACTGAAAATTGGAAATACTCCAGTAAAGTAAAAATACCTAAAAATTGTACTTAAGTACAGTACTTGAGTAAATGTACTTAGTTACTTTACACCACTAACACCCCTTCCAAATCTCTTTAGTGCTCAATAATAATAACAAATAGTTTCCCCAAATCTGTTAGTCACTCACAGCCAAGAGCACCAGTATGTTCCTCCCCAACCTCTTAGTGCTGCGGAGACAAACAAGGTTATTGTGAAATAATCTAACAAATCTGATTATAACAGAACCAATATGAAATCCAGGAATCCAGACAACATAAAGAGATGATTAAATTGAAACATGCACGCATGCACATGCACACACGCACGTACACACACAAACGCACAAACGCACACACACACACACACACACACACACACACACACACGCACACACACACACACACACGCACACACACACACACACACACACACACACACACACACACACACACACACACACACACACACACACACACTGCATGTCTATTCTTACTGCTCATTTCTGGTATAAAGAAGACCTTTTATTTTTATTTGGGGGTCCTCGCCAACAGTGATTGGAACTTGAGTGTGTGTACTGTACTATGGGATGCACGTTGAATTAATGCTTTCACATTTCCTGTGCATGCTGTTTCCTGTTATAAAGACTCACAGAACAGAGCTTTGGCCGTAATTAACTCTCCCAGACAACGGATTTAACTCAATGAATGACTTGGGATAAGCCTGACAATTACCTAGGATTACCTAGGACATACACGTATAGGCCTATAAGGGCATGTTTACAGTACACATACACTTCAGAAGCCTCAGCATCCCGTCTGCTTCCATTCTATGGAAGCAAGGGGGTGGAGCATTCGGGTGAGGCGTTTTGTCATGGCGCTTTCAATGCTCATGAGTTCAACATGTAGTATATAGGAAAGCAGTACCATGGTTGACCCCACTTGGTAGGCAATTCGTTTTCTTTCAGTGAGCCCACCACTCCAACGTCAGTTAAACGAACTACGCAACTCACAAGACAACATGGGAAACCGACGTATCAGATGCCTCAGCATGCGCACAACTCTTTTGACGCAGATGTCTGACCGAACCCTTATACTGTATATCGTCGCCGTCGAGGCAGAAACCTCTAATCTCCATATTCTAACTGTGTTTTTGCGTAAATTAACGCCCTACTTTATGAGACTACAGCGTCACTCAACAGCGAATGAAAAAGCTAATGAAATGCAATGTTAGTCTCCTTAAATAGCAGTTACGCTGTATCTCTGTATTGCTGAGCTGATTGATTAATTGATTGATTGGTTGGTTGGTTGATTGATTGATTGATTGATTGATTGATTGATTGATTGATTGATTGATTGATTGATTGATTGATTGATTGATTGGTTGATTGATTGGTTGATTTCTTATGTCAGTCAGGTTGGATTTGCGTTCACTCCATCCATATATACTAACATCTGGCGAACATGATGCTGTTCATTTGATTGTTAGTGGTTCAAGTAAACTAAACTTACCAGTGAGGATTTCACAGGGTTTTTTTCAGTCTGGGCCCCAAAGCACATGCCAAGCTTCATTAAAACAAGCAACACAAAACAAGAACTGTACCAACAGAGGAATGCTTTGTGAACTGCTAGGAATCACAGGAGTCTGTCTGCTACTAGAATGATGATGCCTTTGGCAGCTGCTATCAATGAACCCGTATTCCCCATGTGTTACTCTCTTATGCAACAACGCCTTCCAATTATGCAAACATCTAAAGATGTCGCTTCGCAGTGACTGTCCGTGACACCTTTTCTCACTTATTTGAATGGATCAGCCATGTGTGAATGGCCCGTTTCTGAGATTAAAGGCAATAATTTACATAAATCATAGAGCGTCATATTTATGCACTCTGACTGTCTTTATGTAAATCCATAGTCATTACAATTACCTCCACCAAGCAGGTAATGTTTTCCGTCTGTCTGTTATAGCAGGATATCTGGAGCTGCTACAGTGTGAAGGGATTTGCACAGAACTTGAGGTTGGACGGGATAATTGGCCCTGGGCCCAGACATAACGGATTAAGTTTTCACGCCTATTGGCCAAAAGAGGGGATGGTATAGTGGCTGAGGCTTATCACAAGAATGCACATAACATCTCTTTTTTTCTATTTATGGTTCAGTGCTCCTATCCGCTCTGAAACATATATGAATAAAAATTACATTTCTGTTTGGCTTTTAGGCTTTGAAGTTGCACAGGGCAGATATGATACCTAAATATACAAAGGAATGACTGACATATTTAATACATTTATACTTAAATAAAACAGTGGAAATAGCCAATCTGCAAGCTCACAACGCATCGCGATGCCACGCATTGTGAGCTTGTAGATCTGCTATTTCCACAATTGTTGAAAATGTTTGAAAATATAAGAACATTTTTCAACATGGAAACAATTATGACGATTATGCTAAATAATTGCTATTATCTCAAATCATTGCGATTAGGCAATAATGTAATAATTGTGACAGGCCTATCTGGTCATTTACACACACACACACACACACACACCCACACACGCACACACACGCGCGCACACACACACACACACACACACACACACACACACACAGACACAGACAGACAGACACACACACACACACACACACACACACACACACACACACACACACACACACACACACACACACACACACACACACACACACACACACACACACACACACACACACCGTTTCCGTATCACGTCTTTAGAAATCAGATTTGAAACGCATTTCAAACCACCTAGAAATGTGGTTCAAATCTGATTAGCAAGAATCTGTTTCCATGTGCTTTTTTTTTTGCTGTTGAGACTTGGAAAAGTCAGGGAAGCTGTCAGAACCTTCCCTAAAAACATACAGGCTGGGACGCTCCACGCGTCCCAGACTCTTCTCCATTCTGGCTCCCAAACTGTTGAACGAACTCCCCATTGCAGTTAGAAATGCAGACTCACTCCCAATCTTCCACGTAGTCTGAAGACTCACCTCTTCAGACTCCACCTTAGCCCGTAGCACTATCTAAAATGTAATTTAGATAGCAAGTTATGTAGACAGATGCCAGGTCATTTGTAGACCTGCCAGCCTAGTTTGTATAGTCTCAATGTACAGATTACAGATTTTCTTTATTATTAAGTCATACTGTTTAGACTGATGATAGGTTCTTGGCTTACCTATGATCCTAGATTACTATTTGTATGCATTGTATTCGGCCTACCTCGTGTTTTCCTTGCTTACTGTAAATCGCTATGGATTAAGAGCATCTGCTAAATGTCTAAATTGGAAAGAAAACAACAATTTGATTCCAATTTGGATAGGCCAGGGGTCTGGGTCAGGGGTTTTTCAGGGCAAGGACCCCTTAGCTGAGAGAGAGAGATGAAACAGGGACCCCCACTACATATTGGATTCATGTTTTCAGACATTTAACGAAACCCTCAATATTTTGTAAACTTGACCTTTGGCTCTGTACTTTCGCTCTGCACCAAACATCTTTACAGAAAATGCAGACACGTTGTCAGCTTGGAGATCTGATATTTTCGGCTAATGTTCCCCCCAGAATTGGGTTGCGAGGGTTCAAATAGTTAATGTTGAAGACCCCTGGGATTGGCCAAAAATGGGATTTGGGCACCTTGATGGAAGAGCACATGTAATAGATGTTTTCATCATGGACCCTCCCGTTCATGTGTTGGCAAGCTCAAATGAACACCTGAACATACACTCTTTTTTTATATTTCCTGAAAAGTAACGGTTTCAGAAATACAAGGTTTCCACCCAAATGCGACAATATACATCAACATACTGTGTGTGTGTGTGTGTGTGTGTGTGTGTGTGTGTGTGTGTGTGTGTGTGTGTGTGTGTGTGTGTGTGTGTGTGTGTGTGTGTGTGTGCGCGCGCGTGCGTGCGTGCGTGCGTGCGTGCGTGCGTGCGAGCGAGTGTAGACAAACATTTGGCAAAAATAGAACAATCAACTAAAATAGAACATTTGATGACAATAGCAGATCTACAGGCTCACAACTCATCACATTAAGACATTAAGCTTGTAGATTGGCTATTTCCGCTTTTTGACGTACAGCAAATTATAATGGTGGTTAGCAGCCTTTGTGTTGGAACCGGTACCATGTTGTTACGTTAAGCAGAGCAAGGAACGCAGCCTGGAAGCTTTTCACCAGTGTTGCCAGATTTAGCGAGAGAAGAGTCCAGGTCTACGAAAATGAGCCCAAAACAAGCAACCCGTTTTACTTGAGCCCTATAAGTCGACTATTTGAAAATAGCAGATCTGCAATCTCACAATGCGTTGTGAGCATGTAGATCTGCTATTTTCCAAAACAAAAAAAATTGAATATTTTTTAAACATTTTAACTACACAAATACTGTGGTGGTCCCTGGTGTGGTGGTCCCTGTGGTGGTCCCTGTAAGAAATTCCACAGAATCCAGGGAAAAAATATGTTGAATGTAAGACCTACAGTTCAAGAGTCATAGGCCAAAATGTGAATCTGCCTATTATAGCGCCAGCAAGAGGCTGATTTCTTCCTTGACCTACTGGGGATGTGCGTACAAAGTTTCACAGCAATCGGACGCTGTGTTCATGATCTGAGGCATTTTGTACAAAACGGGCCACTCCTGCAAACCTTGGAAGCCAATCCTAGGCAATCAGGAGGGAATATGAAAAATCTGACAGATCTGTCTTGATCACGTGACTATAGAGATAATGCCTACCAATTTGCGTGATGTTTGGACAAAATCTGTTGGAGTAATATTGGAGTAACTTGGTCTCCTGGTGGCGCTATAACAGGCTTAAAATAAATACCAATTACCCAAATGCCCTCGCCCCCCCCAGTTAGAAATTGCTATAATGATAGAAAGCAATAAATGAAAAAAATCTTTTATCCTTTAAGAATCAAGCCAAAAAAATACCACAACCCGCAACTACTAATAGGCTATTTACAAGCAGCTTTACAGAGAAACAAGCTTATAATAAGCGGACATGGCAACACTGCTCTCCACCCAAACTGTCCAATAATAAATGTTCTACGGTGGAACACACAACAACCACATTAAGGAATAAAACACATCCAGAATAACTGCTAGTCTAAACATGTCTGCCACACGTCGTAACCGTTCCATTAGATCAGTACAGTACAGACCAGATTCAAAACGCTGGCTTTGCTCAGCCAGCGCTGGTGTGTGTGAGTTTGTGTGAGCGTCTGTGTGTGTGCATAATACTATACTTGTGAGGGCCAAACGTCCCCACAAGTATAGCAGAATTCGAGAAAATGGACATTGTTGAGGAGCATTTTCCTGGCGCTCAGCAGAAAAAGTCTGTACCGTAAATTTAGGCTAGATTTACACTTATTTGTGCACTGCTGTCGCACACCCAAAAATAGATGATCTACAAGCTCACAACGTGTTGCACTGTGTGACTCGTTGTGTGAGCTTGTAGGTTGTCTATTTTTAGTTGTGCAAAAACCGGTGCGCAATTAAACTCACACCGGTGCAATTAAAATGGCACACAAAAATAGGAAACTGTAATAAAATGACCTTCCTAATTCTTCCTAATTCTTCCTGGTTCTTCCATTGATGTCCTCACAAGTATAGTGACATGTTTTGGTGTGTGTGTGTGTGTGTGTGTGTGTGTGTGTGTGTGTGTGTGTGTGTGTGTGTGTGTGTGTGTGTGTGTGTGTGTGTGTGTGTGTGTGTGTGTGTGTGTGTGTGTGTGTGTGTGTGTAGGAGACCTGTTAGGAGACGGGATGGGTTGACGCGCGCTCCCATCCAGCCTGAAAGGCCTCATTTTTGTTGTCAGCCGTCCTCTGTAACGACCACTTGGGCCCCCATTCACTGGGTTCTCTCGTCCGGGGCTATTTTGGGATGTCTGTCTACGCTGGCAGTGACGTGTGCTGCTGCTGGGGAAAATTTGCAGCTCTTCCTGTGCCTCCTGCTACCTCAGATAGCACCATGTGCACCAAGAGAACCAGGACCAGGGGGGGGGGGGGGGGGATTAGGGGGGCAGAATCAGTACCACAGAATATGCTAGACACAAGGAAATGGCTTCGAGAGGTGACAGAGAGGAGAGGAGGAGAGAGGGAGGGAGGGTGAGGAACACATCCCAAAATAACTGCAGGTGCACGTGTGAGGAGGAGAGGAAAGGAAGAGAGACTCATGGGAGAAATGGAGTGGGAAGGAGAAAAAATAAGTTTGCTTTGGGGTCCAGTTGAATCTTAAATGAGGGAGAGACAGACAGACAGACAGACAGACAGACAGACAGACAGACAGACAGACAGACAGACAGACAGACAGACAGACAGACAGACAGACAGACAGACAGACAGACAGACAGACAGACAGACAGACAGACAGACAGAGATGGACAGAGACAGACAGACAGACAGACAGACAGACAGACAGACAGACAGACAGACAGACAGACAGACAGACAGACAGACAGACAGACAGACAGACAGAGATGGATAGAGATGGACAGAGAGGCAGACAGAGTCAGCGAGTTCAGAGGAAAAAAAAGACAAAATGAACAGTGGATAAAGGAAGAGCACAGAGGGAGATAGAATGATGAACAGTGCAAGAGGAGAGAGGGCGCTGTTGTACTTTCTTCTGTCTGCTACAACAACAACACAGTCAGTGCACGTCAACAAACAAACAAACCGTCTCTCCAATGTTCACCTTCAGTCCTGACGCTGTCTTGGGTCATAGATTCTCTCTGTACCGCCGGCGTTGTTGTTTCTTTGCACAGGAGACACATTAACACCAACCAGATGTTCAGTTAAAATAAACCAAAACGTTGCCGTCAAAACTTCCACCAACTCGAAGACTAACAAATCTTTGGCGCTGGTAGTCGATGTGGACACACTGTGCCCGGAATTCTTGTTTTTTTTGCGAGCGTTTCAGCCAGATAAATAATGCACAAAGACATTCCAAAGTGTTTGCAGACATGATGTGGCTTTTTGTAACACCAAACTAATTGAGTGTCTTGGATTTTTATGGAGTGCTTGCGTTTATCCAATTTTATCAACAAAATTGAAGACACGTTGTATCTGAGCACACGTCAGACTAGATTCTCAGGCTTAGCTTTTATGGTGCAACAGGTAATTAAACATGTAAACACACACTAAAGTTAAAACAGCATTTCAAGCGCTTAAACCACATGAACCCTAGCGTCCCTATTCTGAGCATGTAATAGTAGGCGAACATACGACGAAAATAGAACTCTGTGAAAATAAGTGAACATTCTGCGAAAATAGCTGTACATTTGGTGAACATTTGGTGAAATTAGGCAAACATTTGGTGAAATTAGGCGAAGATTCAGTGAAAATAGCAAATCTACAAGCTCACGATGCGTCGTGTTCCGATGCTTTGTGAGCTTATTGATCGGCCTTGCAGAGAATGCCAGCTTGCCGTGGCATTCTGATGAAATGACCACTCGATTCCTATATATTTGATGTATATATGAGGTGTTCCTAATGGACCCTATGCATGTCTGTTCACTCTGAGAGTGTACAAATGGACCCTGTACACTCTCAGAGTTATGGTGGTCCTTGAAATTAAAAAGTTTGAGAACCACTTTGTAATTGTATAGCAGACGATAAGTCCACATACCAGCTCTGACAGGGTGAAAAAAATGGAAAAAGATATGATGGAACGGATTCTGGTCCCTCAATTTTGGATCTGGTTCCTCCGGGTTCCAGATCCCAACCCTAGTTGCCTCTGCCATTGGTATGGTGTGTGACACAGCACATTTGAATGGTCAGAAAGACTAGAAAAAGCTCTTTGCTTTGAGACACACATACCGTTATTTGGTATTTTTCTTTCTGTCCCAGCACAAAACTATGGTTATGTATTGTAGTGCAGGGACCAGCAACAACCACCATATTGTGAAAGAATAAAGGTAGGACGTACATGTACTCAAGTACTGTTCTTAAAGGGATACTCCACTTTCAAATAAAATAAACATTAAAAAAATATATTAAAAATAAATGAAAAAAGTAATGGAAAAATCACGGCCCCCTCACGCATTAGAGTGTCCTACTAATGTGTGAGGGGGCCGTGATTTTGCCATAACTTCTTTCATTTTTTTTAAATATTTTTTTTTAATGTTTATTTTATTTGAAAGTGAAATATTCCTTTAAGTACAATTTTGAGGTACTTTTACTTTACTGGAGTATTTCCAATTTTCTATACTTTTACTTCTACTCCACTACATCTCAGAGGAAAATATTGTACTACAATTATTTGAAAACTTTAGTTACTAGTTACTTTGTAGATTTTAATTATTATTACAAAACATACATTAACCACTTCAGCCCTATTTAAACTTTGTAGCCAATCTACACAACCGCGATGCAACACGTTGTGAGCTTGTAGGTCTGCTTATTTCAAAAGATTACTTTTACTTTTGGTACTTATATTTTGATGCCATTACTTTTGTACTTTTACTGAAGTCAATTTTGATTACCAAGTGTTTCTACATTGCATTGATACTTTTACTTAAGAAAACTATTTAGTACTTTTTCCACCACTGCCAAATATTCATTTTTCAACCCCCTGAGCCAAGAAAATGAGAGAAAGAGAGGCCTCGCTCTGCCTTGAGGGAGTCATCATGCAGGTAGGTAGGCCTACTGTATACGGCTGTATTATACTTTGTTGCATGTCGTGTCGCGCATCGAAAATAGTCGATCTACAAGTTCACAATGCGTCGCAGAGCGATGCGGTGTGAGCTTGCAGATCGACTATTCCCGGCGAGCAACACTGATGCGTAACTAAGTATAAATCAGCCTTTAGCAAGCCCAAGCAACCTTGATGTAAGGATCTCAGATCACTCTAAGATCTTGACAGCCCGGTGCAATGATAGAAAGTTCAGACCAGGTCACTCACTCACACACACGCATGCACACTCACGCACGCACGCACGCACGCACGCACGCACGCACGCACGCACGCACGCACGCACGCACGCACGCACGCACGCACGCACGCACGCACGCACGCACGCACGCACGCGCGCGCGCGCGCGCGCGCGCGCGCACGCACACACACACACACACACACACACACACACACACACACACACACACACACACACACACACACACACACACACACACACACACACACACACACACACACACACAGGAAAGTCTTAAACTCTGACAACACACTGAGAAAGGCAGAGGAGAGGAAGCCCAACAAGTTAAAACTCTGAACATAAACCGTTCAATTCTGTATGGAGCCCTGTGTGGCATTGCTTGTCCTTCACCCTCTCTGTGTCTACTCTCCTATCTAGATAAAGCAACAAAAAACTAGTCTAGTGCAAGGGTGTCAAATGTATTTTGGGTTACGGGCCAGGTTGGGCACAATTTCACTTCATGTGCAAAAAAAAATAAGTTGCTAGGGGTAGTCTTGCTAAGTTGGCAACACTGACCACTTGGCTGCCAGCTAAGAAAATAATTGTTTTAGCTAAATTTGGAAACTCATTTGAAAATAGTACTTTACAAACATTGCTGGTTTTTGGACTGCAAAGAAAAGCGTAGGCTGCTTTCTATCATTTGGAAGAAATGACTGTCCTCCATTAAATTTCGGAGGACAGGACAATTCAGTTTGGAAAAACCCTTAAGTCTAATGGTCCTTACACACCGGCGAATATGCGAATATACGCAAAATTCGGACTCGTTCCGAATAATTAAAAGACGCTTTTTCGCTTCGCGAAACTGATGTGGACGCTTGCATTGACTTTATAAGGTTTTAAAAAAAAACATATTTATTCGCATGAAGAATTCGCCCCGGTGTGTAAGGACCTTAAATCCTACTGAAATCTTATGCTATGTAATGTAACCAATCTACTTACACTGTGTCACATCACGACACATTGTGACATAGAGTAGATCAGCTAATTTCACTTATTTATTTATTTATTTGGTTTTTTTACATTTACATTTCTTGAAATTCTTTGAACATTTTTGTCATTTTTTGAAAATGTTTGCCCAAAATAGGGAGGCCACGGTTAATGTCGTTAAAGAGTCAAGGTTAGGCTTGTGTGTTCGTGTCCTGTGTCACTGCACATGGCTGAGCTCAGAGAATGTGGAGGCCGGTGAGACCATGAACTCCATCCATTCAGGATGTAGTTCACACATAATGCTGTGCTTCATGCCCGGCTCACACTCTTGCCAGCCAGAGAACATGACCGGATTCCACGAGGCCTGTCTGTCTTTATCAGGCACTTTATCTACTATTTGCTACTGTGATATTACATCTGCTCATTATTATCAGAGGCGTAATTTCAGAACAAATAAAAACGTGTTTTGAGTTTGTAGAGCTGGTATTTTCTTATTTATTTATTAATTTGAAAATGTTCACCTTGGGATGCCAGGTTGAAAGTGGTTAATGAAAGTGTTTAATCCATTAAGGCCGATTTAAAAAAAAAAGTCTTCTAAATCCTAACAGTTTTCTGAAAAACGGTTTCTAGTGGTGCACAAACTTTTTCATGTCAAGGCTTTTTTGGCCACTTTCCGGGGGTGGAGAAAATATCATAAAATAACAGAATTTGAGGTTAAATGCGAACGCTATAGGGGGTAGCAATTGCCATCTCCTGGGACCCCAAATGACACCCCTGATTATTATTAACATCGAGACATCGATTAAAATACTTTCAATAGAATAAATCAAGGAAGTAAATGAACGAATCTCAGTTCTATAATTGGTAAGCCACAGCACATCAGTTGACCAGTTGCCTTCAAAAGTGGCACACAAGTCTCATAGCTCATGGGTCTGGCCTTTGAACAGGTTACTTTCCGCTCCCCTTTCAATTCGTATCCAAATATGTACACTTTGCATTAACAGGGCCTTTCAGGTATGAAAGGGCCAAACGACCAAAGGGCGCTTTTTTCTAGTTTGCATATCATATCATTAAGACCCCAGTACAGATGGATGGTCAGAATAATGTGGCATTCTCACTATCCAAACTACACATTCTCATCCCCGCCGAGGCCTTGACTGACCAAGCTATAGTATCACTGGTAAAAGGTCTTGACGCATAGTGCGGACCATGCAGACTCAGCATCAAACACAGCATTAAAAACAACATTGAAAACAGTGCACCTTCAGTTGCAGGCTTGAGCCCTGTGTGAGAACCAGTGCACTACCATTTTCGCGCTTGCTACCTGTTACAAAGGAACTCTTCAGAAAAACTGTGTTGAATCGCAAATTCTATCAGCAACAGTGACTCATGTTTAAATTTGGAGTGGCCAGTCCCAAAATGTTCAACCAATAGAATACCAAGTAGGGCCTAGCAGGGCCTGTCCGATACGATCCGGTCAAATCGTCAATGTTATCATTGTTTGTATCTTAAATCAGACCTTTAACCACATTAACCCTGGTATCCCTATTTTGGGTACAGCGTTATAGCCTATTATGACATACAGTATGCCCAGAACTGGGATGCTATAGGGTAAGTGGTTAAATTGTATGCGTATGAGACCCAAATGTCACAGAATATTGTATGTATGTATATGTATGTATGTATTTATTCATTAATTCTGCATGTCTCTGCTACCCCCCACCTTTGGCGCTCAGTTTATACAAACTCGCACTCAAAGGACCACAATGGAAACTAGAAACGTGCAGGTCTCCGCCAGGCCGGGTTGCCTACCCAGGTCCCGTAAACTTTGGAAGGCAGTCATAGCCAGCTGGAATGGAATCTGGGAAATCTGAGTGATTCATTTTGATCAAATGACCCCAGAGATAATGTGTCCGATTTGTTAGCACTCAGCCTGAATTGCAATTTCGTTTCAATCCATATATATTTTCAATGGGCATGGCTAGCGATTCAGGGGCTGGAGCCAGGCTACCAATTTGTGTGAGTTTTGGAAAAACTGTAGGAGTAGTAGCAAAAAGTGTGTTTAGAAGAAAACACAAAATGGCGGAAATCATGTCAGGCATAAATAGGCATGTCATGTGTTGTGAGTTTCTTCATGATCCAAGGAATCCAGCGGAAATATTTGTTTATTGTACGACTTACGGTTCAAGAGAGCCAAAATGTGAAGCAGCATGTTATGGCGGCACCATTAGGGACCATTAGGCCATTATAGCGCCACCACTTGTGGCAAAGGTATTTCCTTGGCCTCCTGGGAATGTGCGTGCAAAGTTTCACGTCGATCAGTCCAACTGTGCCGGAGCTTATTCGCAGACACACGGATGGACAACGGACGGACAGGGACGAAAACATAATCTCCGGCTTTTGGCCGTCCGCCCTGGCGGAGACAATAAGCTCTCAAGCTTCATTGTGTTTCATCCTTTTTGACAGATATTTACAATTACATGTTCATGTTCAGTCAATAAGTAAAACGCAGAATCAATAAATCAAATACAAGTCACATTTTATGCTGTCAGAGAGAGTGTGGGTGAAATGGGATTATGTGGAGAAAAGTGACAGACAGGCCGGGAAAAGGTGACTCAGCCATTTTCTGAGTCATTTATAAACCATCTCGTGGGTCTGGTTATCCATCACACAGGCCCCGCCGGGCAGAATTCTACTTATTGCACAAAATCCCTTAGCAGAGCCTCTTGTGTAGAGGTTTCTCTCAGGTTAACTGTCGGCTCAGTGGCACAGGCAATGTACATGACATGTGAGCCCATGAACAAACACACACACACACACACACACCTACGCACACACAGCAAATTGACACAGCATGTTAGTGTTGACATGGGGGCCACGCGTCCGCCTCTGGGTAATTATTAGGAAGCTCATGGGCAACACAGTCCTCACATGAACACGCACTGGGCTAAACATTAAACACTACAGCCATACACAACATACAGTATGTGAGGCCGCCTGCTGAGGATGACATATCATCACTGTCGGGCGGAAACCTTGTATCTCCATAGTGCATCTTTTTTTTCCTTTTATAAATGAATGCCCTATTATTTATTCTTTGTAGTATGACAGTGTCGCACAAAAAAAGCGAAAATAGCCAATCTACTATAGCGCAAAACAGGGTGTGTCTGTGGGTTTTAGAAATATATATAGATTATATATATAATAAATGTAAAGTATTAATAAGAGCTTGGATACATTGGATCCATTGGAATGGTATATGTTTATTGTTTTCCCCTTTTTATGTTTTTGGCCTTGCTGGCCTCATGTTTTTGGCCTTTATTTTTTTTTAGCTTTATTATCTTTTTATTACCTAACCTGTTGTTGTTTTTATTAGCTGTTTTTTGTGTTCTTTCCTATGATGACTTCAAGGCAGCTGAATTTCCCTCGAGGGATCAATAAAGGTCTTTAGGGTATTTTTTTCCCCCATTTCCTGAGAAGTAACGGTTTTGTTCATACAAGGTTTCCACCCGACAGAGACGACTAACGTTGCCAGGTCCGCTTATTATAAGTGACTTTGGGCTTCTTTTTCCAGTAAAGTCGCTTGTAAATATTGGTAGTTGCGGGTTGCGTTTTTTTTGTGGCTTGTTTCTGAAGTTTAGATGCTTATTTGGGCTTGCTTCCTACATGTTGTTTAAATCAGTGGTTCTCAAACCTTTTCATGTCAAGTATTTGTCTGCACTCTGCAGACCCCCATCTGAAAAATATTTATGTGCCAAATATTCCACATTTCTTCCGAGATTTGTTTAGAAAATAGCAGATATACAAGCTCACAAGCTCATAGCCAAGCTCACAACGTGTCAGGGAACGGGAACATGACATCAGAGTTAAGATTCGGGGGTTAACTCCGCCCACTTTCGACGCAATTTTCTTGGTCACTTATGTATGTAGTTCTATGCTTCTTGTCGAGCAAGCTAAGCAGCAAGTCGTCGTGACGGTGGTGTGCAGACTGTATACATTATCTTCCATCTTTCTTCTATCTCTGTCGCTCTAATTTGGCAATGGTACGAATGTGCTGCGTTGTCGGATGCAATGCCACGTGTTCAGACGTTGGAGTTAAAATGTACACATTTCCAACTTGGAAGCAAAACTACTGAGATCAGATGTCGGAGATATCAAATAAATGTCGCATGGCTTGGGTGTCAGCTGACAAAATAACATAGCCTTCAACAACATTCCCAAACACATATAAGCTGTGCTCAAACGAGCATGACAGCACACAATAAAAGCATAAAAATGAGTCGTGCTGATCAGACGGAGTCTCAGGGCGCTTTCACACTATGGTCCCGGGTGCGCACCCCGGACCACATGGCAGATGTTGTGGTAGTGTGAACGTAGCGAACCGTTCCCCGTAACGCATCACCGTACCGTACCCGAAACCACCTTGGGAGGTAGTCTCGGGTCCGATTGCTGCGGAGTCGGGAACGGAACGCGGCAGTGTGAATCCATCCGTTCCAAGAGAAGGAAGTGGACTGCTAATCATATATCATTTATATATTTTTCATAATGACACATTATTTTAGCTGGGTTATACCTTCTCATAGTTCTACTTGAATGTTGACAAGAAATAATAATCCCGCTAGTGTTTGAGTAGCGCGAGCCGTGAAAAATAATAAACAAAAAACACATGTGTGGCGAACGTATTTATAAGGATAAATACACCAAGGATTAGTCCGTGACGTCACACCAAGGATGCGTCCGTGACGCCAATATCATATTAACAGGCGACGTTACATTTCGAGGTTTCAAAGACCAGTGCACACACTGCTTTGGTTGTGTATTGTTGATCTGTTGTTATTATAACTCAAGACAACGTCAGGAACACAGTCAAACTTTATTATTCACTCTAGAGTGACTTTTCTTCTGTGAATGACATTCGCTCTCCCAAAGCCCCATAGTCAACAGCGCCCCCATGAGGCACATATTTACCATTACTGTTCAATGAAAATGGTCTCGAGTGCGTTAGAATCTTGGCCAGTGTGAATGCTGGCCAGCCAAGCGTACTCGGGAACGGTTTGATTCAAACGAACCCAGTCTGAAACCGCCCTGCAGAGCTGAGCCCCGGCTAAGTGGCTAGTGGCTACTGGCTAAGCTAGCAGTTTGAATGGGAAGTTTGCGGCTGTAGTAGCTAATTTCTATCAAATATCTTAAATAAAATAAGATTGAGCTAACAGTAAAGTTTGGTTTCTATGTGTCCAGTCTGAGAAAAGTTGTCTAGCGTGGGTGCATGGCTCACAGTGGCTGAGTAAACAGGGACGCAGGGATCCACTTGTCTGTCTGTCAGACGGACCCCAGGATTGAGATAACACTCGCCGAAAGGTTGTTATTTTGAGAGAAAAATGTCCCGCAATATGAATGCATTTTGATGTGTTTTATTTTGATGGTAACTGTTGTATAATCGCAATATTACACTCAACGGAGGGTGGCTTTATCATATTATTGGCACAGCTATGTGTTTCCTTATTTATAACTGTCGTCACAGTCATAGCAAAGAAGATGGCGACCGGAACTATGTCATTTTGGGCAAGTCTCGGTCCAATGCCCGTTCCCTATAGGTTTAAAGTGCTGATGTGATGGTGGCCCAGTCACTTATTTTGGGCTTGTTTTTGTAGACCTGGTTGCTTATTTCTTTCTCAAAATCATGGCAATACTGGCGACAACAAGCCTCCACTGGATAACTGTTCAATCGAGGTCACACTGGATACAAGTAACACGTTAATACCTGTGGGTTAATGAATGCTGTGCACTGTTGGAACTGTCCCCAGCTAAAATGCACCATTGGTGGAAAGTACATTTACTCATACTGTACTTGAGTAAAAGTTTGAGGTTCTTTAACTTTACTAAAAGTATGTGAATTTTTTCCAAAGCTACTAATAGGCAAATATGGTACTTTTTTACTCCACTACAATAATTTGACCCTTTTAGTTACTAGTTACTTTGCAGATTTAGATTATTGTTACAAAACATACACTAAGCAATTAATACCTACTTTATACTTCGGCTATTCAAAGATAGCTGATCTACAAGCTCACAATCCGTAGCATTGCGACGAGTTGTGAGCTTGTAGATCTGGTATTGTTTTGAAAGATTTTAACACATTTGGAAAACAATACTGCCATACATTTGCTTTTGGTGCTTTATGTGTATTTCTACATTGTGGTGTTGTTACTTTTACTCAAGTAAAGACATTACTTTCTCCACCACAGAAAGTTCCGCAGGTTGTGATTTGACCTGCCACAGGGATAGCGTCTGGCCGGTCTGATAATGTTTCATAACCGCTTTCATAATCAGATAAGGAGCTATGCTGAATGCTTCTGGGGGGAAGGTACTCAAATAAAAGCATTTGGCAACTTGACAAATACAGTAGCGCACGGCGTGTGTGTGAGTCATATCTAGAAGCAGACGGTTCCGCTGGCTGCATGATGACTCATACAGTAATTAATCCGGCGGAGCAATCCCCCCACACACACACACACACACACACATGCTAGTTTGAGACACACGTGATACTGGAGCATATATAAATACAATATACTGTATACTGTACTGTGATAAACGTACGCATTACCGTCAGCAGTTTTGTGATTAAAATAAAGCATCACTAGTATGCAAATACAAGGCCGACAAATCTGACCACTAACTGTAAGCTGTACCTACTCTAATTTTGAAAAGATTATAGCTGAAACTTATGCTCTGCCTCCTGTTCCAGCCTTCGATATTTTTGTAACCTCAAGCATTTTTGCATACTAGGAACGCACTGGTGTTCTAGCAGGTTTGTAAGGCTTTGATGAGTTCTTTAAGACACAGTGGTGCCTGACCATTGAGAGCTTTGTAGGTGAAGAGGAGCATTTTAAATTCTATTCCGTATTTATTTAACCGGGTATGGTACCATATTGTAGATGGTAGGGTAAATGGATGGGTTTGGTAGAATGTACAGCTGAGACACTGGAGTTTAGCTGGGTGCAAATGAACCAAAACACAGCAGAAAACATCAACCTTCAACGGTTCACAGAATGGTGTAATGACGAGGCCGGCTGTGTTTGAAGCCAACTCCCTCACTCACTGTTGGGAAATCCAAGTGGGACTATCATTTCATCCACTAGGACAGTTCCTGTTTGATAGTATCTATTAATATGATGGGATGTAACCATGCACGACCTGGTCACAGTACAGAAACATGGTGTCCCAACCACCATGCGATCACCAACCACACTAAACGGGGGTTTCAAATATTTAGTTGTTAACATTTTTTCCCCTTCTTTTTAAACAGCATGCATCCTAAATGTGTGAAGAATCCATTGTTCATGAGTCCTACCCCGTAAACATCTCTGCTACATTCACAGTATACTGTGAAGTACAAAAGAAAATATTTTTTTAAAACAGTCACAAGACTTTCTTGGAACATTCAGATGTGGGTGGATTTTGAAGTGTGACTCCCAATAACGTAGCTGACCTCTAAGATTGGAGGGATTAGATTAGTGTTCAACTTTATTGTGACCAGATGCTTCAGAGACACCAGAAAAAGAAAACTGACAGAACAATGACAACAGTTGTTTCAACAACATATTTAGTTGAGCAGTATAATAATTATACTGTAGTATAAATATGTCACAGTACTGTACAAGTAGAAGTTGTAGTAGTAGTAGTAGTAGTAGTAGTAGCACCAGTAGTAATAAGTAAATAATAAAAATTCATCCTAACTATTAATATACAGCACCCGGGGAGCAGTAAATAATGTATTAGGGGAATAAAATTGACTGATTCTTGCTATAAATTATTTATATCAGAGAAACAGTCACTAAAGCTAATCATGTGGATCTCAAGATCCACATGGGAATGGTTTTGCTCCCATTAAAGTAAAATTTTTCAAAATTTTTCAGGAATGACTGTGGCCTATACTGGCAGTGTGTGCACAAGAAATGTGGCATTGATTAGTCCAACAGTTTGTGAGATTAGCTCCGGACACACAGACAGACAGACAGACAGACAGACAGACAGACAGACAGACAGACAGACAGACAGACAGACAGACAGACAGACAGACAGACAGACAGACAGACAAAGTTGCCACACTGCAATCTACGCCATTTGATTGGTCAGGGGCAATCACATGGTTATAGCATGCAGCTGGTTCAGGTTAGACTACACCTTTAAGTCTAATAATGTAATGCTTTGGCCAACACAATGTTGGCAAAGGAGGTTTTGCAGCACGTGTTATTACTATAGTATAAACATCAACCGAGGTAAGGTTTGTTTACATAAGGCAAATATTGCCACCACAAACTTTTTTGCCTTCGTTTCAGCCATCCAGTCACAGTTTGCGTAACAAATATGACAGCATATGCGACCTTCTGTAATGTCGGCAGGTATGGAACAGCCTTCACTGAACCTTTAATGCATGTGGTTCAAAATGTTTTAATTTCAAGGACCCCCATAACTCAGAGAGTGCACAAAATCCATTTGTAGTCTCTCAGAGTTATTTAAGGGTGCACTGAATTGCTGTGTAGCGTATTTCTGGATTTGTTTCAACACCTTACTGTTCTGTTGCATTTCATATAATGTTCTCAGAACAGCCCTATAAAATCTATCTCTATAAAGATGCAAAATCATTGTGCGAGTGAATTCATCCTGTATCTTGAGAACCGACCGACTGAACAGCTTAAAACTTGGTTTAAGGACATACGACAGAAGAAGTTACAATGGGTATTGCACTAATAACGGGTATTAAACTAGTTACATTAAAATGAAAATGATTGTATAAGAACAGGTGTGCAAAGCTGCATTGCAAAGTAGTGACCGTCTATTTAGCTGATAGATGCTGCAGTGGGAGTAAAATACTTTTTGAGAGTTTCCTTTTTGGCCAGAGGTGTTCTGAGGCGACAGCCTGATGGGTGTATCTGAAAGGAGCGTTGAAGGGTCCTTAGTGATGCTGTCTGCCTTTTCTTTCTTTGTACTGCATGACCGCAAAGGTCTGAGATGTGCCGGTGAGTCTGGTTGCTTGCTTGACAGCCTTGATTCTTGTAGGTTTTGTAACTTCTTGCTTTTCTCTTTGAAGAGGTCACCCTGGCTGGCCTCTGTGAGGCATGTTATGTGCGTTATGATCCTTTAGATTGAGTGTTACGTAACAGCCATTACCTCTCGTAAGCGGCGTGGCCTTCGATGAGAGCCAGTGTAATACACAACAGCTTGGTTGAATGAGTTGAAACCCTGTCCTCTCCCATTCAGTCAAAAGCACACATTATTGAGGCTCAAGCAAACTGATGTTTCAGTCATTGATTATAAATTCGTCCTTAAACATTTTAATTCCTGGGAAGGAGCATAAAGTTATCCCCACAATGTTTGAGGAAATGTGTGTCTATACAATCAACGTAAGGGCGGACAAGTAATAGTACCTGTGGGTGAAAAATAGCGTAACAAAGTGCAGCATTTGTGTGGCAGGTAGATGTAAGTCAGATATACACAGGTATCGTGTTTATTGCCGGTGGGAATATCTTTTATCCCTTTTTCTGGTCAGACTGAATCAAATACATGCTTTTCCTTTAGGGGACAAAGAAGCCCTGTGTTCCACTGTATCGCTGCATCAGGCTACGAACTTTTGTTGCCCCTTCCAGCGTCTGTTCCACCAGCCAACCTCCAATCGACTCCTCGACCAACAAACAGCCAGGGCTCACAATGTGTTTCGGAAAACATCCGATCAGTGGTGGATTGTAACTAAGTACACGTAGTCAAGTACTGTACTTAAGTACATATTTGAGGAATTATTAAAAAAGATCTGTACTTTTACTTATCTCAGATAAGCAAATATTGTACTTTTTTTGTATTTTGTATTTGAAAACGTACTAGTTACTTTGAAGCTTTTGACTATTATAACAAAAAACATGCACAACCACTTTATCACTATATACTTTGGCCATTTGAAAATAACCGATCTACAAGCTCACAACGATTTTTTATACATATTGAAAACTTGGGAAACAAGACATTTTGCGTTATGAGTACTTCTACTTTTGGTACTTTAAGTATATTTTGATGCCAATACTTTTGTACCTTTACTCAAGTAAATTTAACAGAGTATTTCTACATTGTGAAATTGATACTTTTACTCAAGTAAAACAAATTTGAGTACTTTTTCCACCACTGCATGTTCAAATGTTGTCGAGATGCTCTGTGAGGTCAACACTGGCACACGGTGCCCCGGTTGGCCTCTGGTGAGGTGTGTTACGTGCGATGATGTAACGTTTTTATGTGAGTGTTTTATAGCCATGTCTGTGCTCTGTGACTGCCGTCTGAATAGTGTCTCCTTTAGATTGTGTTACGTAACAGCCATTATCCTCTTGTTAAGCGAGAGGCCTTCAATGAGAGTCAGTGAATTACAACGGCTGGTTGAAAGAAAAAGCCATTATATTATGTACCAAAAAAAAAATCAATTCAGGCGCTCGGGTGGCCCAGTGGTTAAGTACCTTCCCCACCACGACAGAGTCTATTTGAATCCATCATGGTGCATCCGGCTTCGTCGAGCGTCCATACATCCATACGTAAGTTGACGATTAATTGTCACTCAAATAATTGCGATTTACGATTTAATTGTGTGTTTGGCATTGAACATTGAAACATATGAATAGAGAAATTCTGTTTTTTTAGGCATTGTAATAAAAAATTGCACGGGGAAGATATGACAAATAACTTAAATATACAAAGAAATTATTGATATATTTAATAATTTTATGCATGAAAAAAATGCTCAGATCTGCTATTTCCTTTTTTTTTATATTTTAAAATGTGAGAACATTTTTCAACATGGAAACGATTATGACGATTATGCAAAAATAATTGCGATTATCTCAAATAATTGCAATTAGATGATTATGTAATAATTGTGACAGGCCTATTAGAGGGAGGGTGATATTTGTCATTACATGTACTCCTACATGCTGGGGCTGCACCAGTCTGCAGGGAGTGTTTGGCAGGAGGAGTAGGATGAAGGCTCTATCTACTAGGAATGGGACGCTAATCGTTATTATCGTTTGTCGTGATAAAAAACGCTGACAATAATCGTATCGCAGAGATTTAAATTTATCGTGAAATTGTCCTCCATCATACACTGGGATCAATTCACCTTTGCCGAGCTGCATATGCCGTACCACTTAAACCCTCTAGAATTGGAAAAACGTGTTTTACTCTCTAAAGCTCTTTGCCAAAAATAGCTGATCTACAAGCTCACAAGGCGTTGCAGTGCGACACGTTGTGAGCTTGTAGATCTTCTATGTTTTGGCAAATTCCACCCCAGACTATGGATGCTGCCGGGGTTCAAGTGGTTAACAAAAGTGGCATTTTAAGAGTTTTAAGCATATTTTGATTATCGCGATAATATCGTAAATCGCAATTATTTTGGTCAAAATAATCATGACCTGAAATCTTCATCATTTCGTCCAATCCCTAGGCTCTATGCGTCCTCCCGGTGGGGGATCCTCACTGGCAGGTGAGCCAGTAGATACAAAAGCAGTTGACAACACACTGAAATAAGTGCAGGAACTCCAGGGAGGAATGAATTGGCATAACGACTACATTGGAAAAAGATAAATAATTGTAAATAATAAAATAGCTGATTCCCATTTTCATCTTCAAAATCCACTGTAACACGTCGGCAGAACACTCATGTTTTTTTCTTCTGTTGCTGATGGTAGTCAATACTGTCAGTGTTGTTTTTTTCTCTTTTTTTGTTTCACTAGGCTCGCTTTGATAATACTGTCTATTTGGTGCTTAACTTTCCCTTCAGATGCACCGTCTAATGCAACATTCCAGCCATTAAAGTGATTAAAGTGAATTTGTTTATTTTTTTTGTGGCGGACCTTTTTTTATAGACAGTATATATTATAAAGATAACAGCCATTCTACTTCAGAGGGATGAAACGAGAGGAATGCGTAGCTCCGATACCGGGACGACCATGCTTGACCGGCTTGTAGGTGATGGAGAACTCCCCCAGGTAGTGACCGATCATCTCAGGCCTGATTTCCACCTGGTTGAAGGTCTTGCCGTTGTACACTCCGACCACGGAGCCCACCATCTCAGGCAGGATGACTATGTCTCTCAGGTGGGTCTTGACGACCATGGGCTTCTCCATGGGGGGAGCCTCTCTCTTGGCCTTTGCCAGGCGCTTCAGATGAGACTGCTGGGACTGGGCATCGTACCCACGGTTCAGGCTCCTCCTCTGGCGGGCTCCGTACAGCTCCGTCAGCTGCTCACGGGACATGTCCAGGAGCTGGTCCAGCTCCACACCTCTGTAGGTGAACGTCCTGAAGGTACGCTTCTTCTTGATGTCTGTGTCTGCCATCTTGCCCGATGTTTCTTGAGGCAAAAACTTAATTAATCGCTTCTTGGACTGCAAAACACTGGACTATTAGTGCACGCTCTACCTCTTTCATATAGGTAGGGCATGCCTACAGCACGCCCGATTGGCCAGCCCAATGGGTTGGGCTGGCCAATCAGGGAAGCTGCCCGGCGTTGTGTCAGTCCGATACGCTCATATATAGGCATATACGGAGAGCCGGTTGTCCAGAACCGCCGATCCAACCGCTATGCCCATATATGGTCATGCCCATATATGGGACAGACCGACTTCAAACTCAGCATCGGCGAGGACCCAATTTACTGCTAGTGAGGAGAACCCCAACGGGAAGACGCTGAACCTCCGTCCTACTCCTCCCGCCCAATACTCCCTGCTGACAGGTGCCACCCCAGCCCTTAGGGGTATACGTGCAGTGACAAACATCACCCTCCCGGCCCTGGCTTCCTTCCCCCGAACACAATTGTGTTCATATAGACACACTGAAAATTCCTCATGCAACGCGACAGACAGTCTGTTCAGATCAGTGCTTCTCAACGTGAGATCCGGGGACCCCCAGGGGTCATTGAGAGGGTTCCAAGGGGTCCCCAGTTAAATAATAGATAGTAAGGAACTAACCTTACTCCGTATTTGGACATCAAGATGACATCACATTGATGACACAAGGAGGAGCTATCTGTATACGCTCCAGTGAGAGCAGCTTTCTAGTTCAGTGGTAATCAACCTGGGGCCTTGGGATCCCTAGGTCCTTGGGGGGATTCTAGGGGGTCAATATTATTAGATATACGTATGTATGTTATTTTCAAAAAACATACATTGCATTGCAATTTATTTATTTTTATGGAATATTGAAACATTTTAACCACTAATATTGTATGGGGGTCCCTAGCATAAAATCTTTTCAGATGGGGATACACGGCCCAATACATGGTCCTGACCCTTAGGGGTCCTTGACATGGAAAAAGTTTGAGAACCACTGTTCTAGTGAGTTCATAAAAAGGTCATTTTGACTCGGACAATAAAGCGGTCATGCCTCATGGAGCTGTTGTTCTGTACTTACAGTATGGGGAGTTTAGTGGCTGATATATTTGGCTTTCATCAGCAGGTAACGATGGCATGTTTTATAGAGCGGACCTCTGCTCCGTTCCGGCTCTTTGTCCTGGCCCAACTGACCTACTAACAGGACATTTATAAATTGGACGGGACAAAGAGAGTGGCTGATGAAGCACAGCTGAACTGTGTGACATTTAATTGACTAGTCAGTTAAGGTTTGAGCAGCCTGCCTCAGGCAGGGATGCACCTCGAATGGAATTTATTTGCTCTTTCCAACAAGGCCCTTTTGAAGCAGGTTTTGATAATTCCTGCAACCTAAGAAAAGTAAACTTCTGAAGTTCTCTCGCATCTGTAATAGTTACTGGAGCATGAAATATTCAAAGACCTTTTTAAGGGTTCAGTTAATCGAACATATTCGACTTGTTTAATGAAATAATACATTTTGTGTATGAGGGGGGCCTTGAATTATAATTCATACATCCCCCTTCATACAGAAGCATAAAAAGACTTACGAATAGGGCTGCAAGAGTTTCAACCTAACATCCCTATTATTATTAAAGGTGAACATTTTGCACTGTGTGATTATTACATCCATTGAAAATGTAATCGAAATTCTAACCACTAGACCATACAAGACGGGAACAATGCAAGGTGGGAATGCATGCCCCACCCAATTATGCAATACCTGTTGTACCTGTTATACCCATTGTCTGTGTCCCTTTTACACCCATATATGGAGATCTCTGTCTGTCTGCCTGCCTGTCTGCCTGCCTGTCTGCCTGCCTGCCTGCCTGCCTGCCTGCCTGCCTGCCTGCCTGCCTGCCTGCCTGCCTGCCTGCCTGCCTCCCTTGTATGTCCCTTAATGGAGATCTCTGACTCTGTCCGTCCATGTCCCTTTTATAGCCATATATAGAGATCCCTGATGTAATCAGTATATGCCCATATATGGGCATCAGTCTCAATATGCTCGGTTGGATCAACGGTTCCGGACAACCGCCAATCTGAGTTTGAAGTCGATCAGTCAGACAGTTCTCTGGGTATGTGAAGGAGAGCTTTGCACGCACGCACGCACGCAGGCACGCACGCACGCACGCAGGCACGCACGCACGCACGCACGCACGCACGCACGCAGACTCAAAGATTTGCGTAATTCATAGTTAGATTATTGTTAGATTTCAGTCTACTTCTCTATGTCTTAGAGGTGGGCATGGTGGATACTTCAGAGACCTATCTCATACTTCAGATGACATAATCTATGGGGATTACAAGCTTAATATAGAAACAACAGCCTTTCTCTTCCTTGAAAGCATGTATGCTGAAATAGAAGCCATTGTTCTTGTGTATCAAAAAAAAGGAGACGTTTTAAATCTTGTTTGAAATGACCAAACCTGCCTACCGATGGTGTCATTGGTAGCAGGCAGGTTTATGAACTGTCCACAGCCCTCTTCTGAGACACAGAGTGAGAAGACAGAAGTGGTGCCATCTTATTGAGCATTAGTGAGGACCAATTATATGAAGATTAGGTTGAAAATGGGTGATGTGCTCCCTTAAAGTGTTGCTGTCACCTTGAAACAGTCCATAAATTGGCTGGGAATGACTCCACCTAAACGTGCTTTTGTCCTAACGACGAGGCTGTCAATCAGTATTATTCTGTAGCACACTGTTTCTCAACTTGTGGTCCATGGACCAACAGTGCATATTAAATTCTTCTTGTAACTGTGCAAGCCGGCAGTGTGCGGGAATTATTTTATAGTTGATTTTGTGTACTGCTTTTTGCCTATATACGCACCTGCTTTTAATCTTGATGTGCGAATGTTTTTAACGGTTGTCAAAGCGACAATGTTTTAAAATGTTATATTAGTCCATTGAAAGAAAGTTTTGAACTAATAGACATGGCCTGAAACAACAACAACAACACTTGAAGTGTTATAATATATCTGAAATATCTGTTAAAGGCTTGTTAAAGGCTTGGTACACTTGGTTGCGTGCCGGTGTTGCACACCGGCACGCAACCAAGAGTAAATCCGGCATTTCAGATCATTGATATCAAATATTAATAAAATGTTTTAAAACAAAATAGAAATGACTGCGTACATTTCTTCTGTATGTTGTTGTGGGGACACTGGGGCGGTAGCGTGGTCCTTGAGAATTGTTCCAGACATGCTAGAAAAGTGTGTCTAGACTGAAGAGGTTTGCAGACGTCTAAAGTGTAAACAAAGGCATGGACGACCTTCACTTGGATTAAAGGAGGTTGTTTTGAAATGTTTTTCAGCTGGTAAAAGCATAACTGAACAGCCTTTTTGGAGTGTACTGTAGGCTACATTAAAACTGGGACAGCACTTTGGCCTTCAGTGATGTATTTCCTGAATTCCAGCGGTGGAAAGTAACTAAGTACATTTACTCGAGTACTGTACTTCCAATTTTCAATCATTTTACTTCTACTCCACTACATCTCAAAGGCAAATATTGTGCTTTTACTCTACAATTATTTGAAAACTTTAGTTGCTAGTTACTTTGTAGATTTACTTTTGGTACTTTAAGTATATTATATTTTGATGCCAATACTTTTGTACTTTTACTCAGTAAATTTTGAATACCGAAATTGTACTTGTAACAGACTATTTCTACAAAAGGGTATTGATACTTTTACTTAAGTAAAAAATGTAGTGAGTACTTCTTCTAGCCTCACGTAGCCAGACTACTGTATATCACTGCGTGGATATGAGTCTGGTGCTTTTTTTCCCAAGGGGGCGGGATCAAAACAATGGCTCAAAACAATGGACTGTAATTGGTAAACTACCAATTACAGTCTCCCATATTTGAATACTGGGCCCTGATTGGTCACCCCAGACTTCGGGAGCAGAAAATGGATTCAGAACGGAGCGGTGCCAGACCCAAGTCGACGAGGTTTTCTTTTTTGCACTGGCAGATTCATCTGGTCCCAGGCTATACTTCTTCTACCATCACTGCTAAATTCCTAGTGCACCAACTCATCACATTCAGAGGCAGGAGTCCATGTTGTCTGACAACATTCAGGCTCGCTTCCTATTTCCAGAATTGGCCATCACGCTGTCAGCAAGTCTGGGGGAAATTTATCGCACAATAGCGTAAGACTACATGCAGAAAATGTGCGTGTAAATCAGGGCTTGTCAGTTTAACTTCTAAGCAGTCAATGTTGGATGTTGTGCTCCTCACAAATAGAAATAAAAATGAAGATGTAGACTCGATCATTTTTTTGGTTGTTATCCATTTGTATTTTTGGGGGGCATTGCAAAAGTAATCTGCACCGTTTCCCTGATTCCTGAAATAAATCATATGTTTAACTTTTAACAACAGGCCAATATTGTTGTACAAAGTCAGCCACGAATATTCATGGTAGTAACTGCAACTCAGGGTTGAAAATTCAAGATCGCATTTGGCCTAGTGCTTCATCAGGCTCATTGTTATTGTTGTGCATATTCCCTTCAGTTCATAACTAATAACAGAAAATGTAAGCTACATTACCTGTCTGACATTAACTGTTTGGGGTGCACACAAAAGCCAGTAGACGTTAAAATAACCCCAGAAGTGTTTTAAGGTGAAACACTCCTTTAACTAACAGTACTTTGAGTGAATGTATTTAGTTACTCTACACCACTGGTTACATGACATTTACATGAAGTTTTCACATCAATTCATTGTGTTGTGAGCTGAAAGCCGAGCTTTGTTCACAGAGAAAAACGGGTCGCACATTATGACACAACATGCTAGTTACACACATCAGTCTCGTTGCATCACCACGTCTGGGCTTTGAGGAGATTCTAGCTTTCCTGTGGTGGAAGTAACTAAGTACATTTTCTTAAGTACTCTACTTAAGTACAATTTTGAGGTATGTTTACTTTACTTGAGTATTTCCAATTTCCAGTACTTTTACTTCTACTTCACCACATCTCGGATCCAAATATTGTACTTTTACTCCACTACATTTATTTGAAAACTTAAGTTACTAGTTACTTTGTAGATTTTGTTTATTATTACAAAATATACATTAACCACAGAGAATTTCTATATTGCAGTATTGATACTTTTACTTGAGTACTTGTTCCACCACTGTAGCTTTCACATGTATGCAAAAGGCAACATGAGTCCCGTCCTGCTCCAGTTACGCTGCGTGACTGTCAAAACGTTCTGCGAAAACACACACACACACACACACACACACACACACACACACACACACACACACACACACACACACACACACACACACACACACACACACACACACACACACACACACACACACACACACACACACGGCCCCCATTGTCACATTCGAGGAATTTCAGATTCTTTCTCTTTAATTATTTCTAATTGTCAGGAACCACACACACACTGATTGGCTGACTAAAGTAATTTGTTTTGGGGAAGCGTTCGTCCCACCCTAGGGGGGGGACACACTGCTCTCTCTCTGACCTGATTCAACCCCTGCTGACTGACTGCGTTGCCCAATTTGCGTGTGTGTCCAACCGTCATTATTACAATATACGGGGCTTTATTTTTGTAAATACTAAAGTCCTGCCAGCAACAAGTAAAGCCTCCTAAAATATTGTTCATGGGAAGAACTGTGTGAAGCCTAGTCTCATTAGAGAAGAAACATGCGGGGCTCGTAAAACCGCAGAGAATTTGCGCTCGACTTCACTCAGCTGTAAAACAAACAAACAAACAATAGTACAAGGAGGAGAGTGGACCATAAACAGTGGTGGAAGAAGTACTCCGATTGTCTTTATTCAAGGAAAAGTGTTAATGCTATGTAGAAATACTCTGTTAGAGGTAAACGTCCTGCATTCAAGATGTTGCTTGAGCAAAAGTACAAAAGCGTTGTCATCAAAATATACTTACAGTACCAAATGTAATGGTCCATTTCACAATCATATCATTGGAATGCATTAATGTGTTCATCATACTTTAATGTTGGAGCTGGTAAAGGTGGCGCTGATTTTAATTACTTTATGTGTTGCTGGGCAGGCAGCTTTATAATAATACATCATAATTCATTATTTAATGTGTGTTTTGTAATAATAATCTAATGTAATGTCTAAAATGTGTCTAAAATGTGCCTCTTAGATGTAACGGAGTAGAATAAAGTATAAATGGAAATACTTACTTACGTACTTAAGTACAGTCTGATTAGTCTAATCTAAATAGTTGATTTCCACTACTGATCTGTGGAGCTTCCCAAAACGTTCATACGCTGACCAGAGGACATCCTGGTATAGCCTACTATCTGACCCATCTTTTTCTTCTCATTTCTACCCATTTCTTTTATCTGACCCGTTTCTTCAATGATAGTTTAGGTGCTCCAGTGACCACCATGGCATTTTGTCCTGCACACAGCGTACAGGTACTGTAGGTTTTTAATGGTTTTCAATGGCAGCACTACTTATTTATGCTACGCTGGTCATAGCACAATAACCGAGGCGTGACGAGGTGCTGAGAGTCAATTATTTTTCATTTTCATCTCTGCCCATTTGGAAAAACTGGGAAAAAATACACTCTGGTGGACACACACGGCTTAAGAATATGTTGGATGAGTTTGGAAAACAGCTACGGTATGTTTTTCTGCAGGAAATCCTGCGGTATACGGCCTCTCTCCAGCAAAACAACAGCTGCTAAATCTCCCGTCCTCACTTTAGAACAGTACCAACACATTTCCCCCAAGTTGAGTTTTATTTGCAGCTTTTACAGGCTGCCCGACATTGAGGTCCCTGCGTGCAGAGCCAACAGGTGTGTGTGTGTGTGTGTGTGTGTGTGTGTGTGTGTGTGTGTGTGTGTGTGTGTGTGTGTGTGTGTGTGTGTGTGTGTGTGTGTGTGTGTGTGTGTGTGTGTGTGTGTGTGTGTGTGTGTGTGTGTGTGTGTGTTTTTACTGGTAAACTCATGAAACACTCATGCAGAGCCTTACAATGAAACCAAAGGAAGTAACGTTACCAGCGTGTGAAAGCAGAACCTGGACCACACAACCGTTCACTGCATGCAGTAGTTCATCATCCCTGAACCCAGGGATGTATTCTGGGAAGACAGAGTGGATATTTGGAATACAAGAACGCTCGCCCCAAAACACGCTCGCCCCGGGTCAAATCCGGCGATCTCAGAATGGCCGCCAGCAGGTATCCCTAAACATAACCTCAGTAAAACTATATGCCTGAACCTAACCTTATTCCTAAACGTAACCTCAGTAAAACTATGCCAAAACCTAATCTTATTCCTAAACGTAGCCTCAGTAAAACTATGCCTAAACCTAACCTTATTCCTAAACGTAACCTCAGTAAAGCTATGGCAAAACCTAACCTTATTCCTAAACTTAACCTCAGTAAAACTATTCCTAACCTTAAACTTATTCCTAACCTTATTGTCAGTAAAAACGAATACAAAGAATACAAGAACCGCTCGGGGCGAGCGGTTCGAGAAAGAAATGGGGTCGAGTGTGTTTTGGGGCGAGCCTTCCGGTTACCGATATTTGGTGCACTGAGGCTATGTTCAGAGTGGCAGCACTGATTTCTTGGGCCCATCCAGATTGCAATTTGATTGGTTTGATCAAGTCTGTACAGCAAAACAATCCCCATTCAAACAGATTTTTGTGAATCAGACTTGACCCACATGCCTGGGTGGTCTGAAATGCGAATGCAAATCTTATTTCTAAATATTTGTCTCCGTCTGCGCACTCCTGACACTGAGGCCTGATTTATACTGTGTTGCTCACCGAAAATATGCCGTTCTACACGCTCACTTAGAACGGCTGTTGACTGTCGTCATTACTACAGCAACCAATGCAGATATAGGTCAACGATGTCCGAAATACACAACTCCGATATGATCCCTTCATCCCTTCACGTCCTAAAGATCAGATTTGAGAAACAAATCCGATTAGACTGCAGTCTGAACAAATAAACAAAAAACATAAATAACACTGATAAGAACGTAGCCTGTGGTCGTGATTGTGTCACGCAGACAACAGCACGTTTTGAGGAATTGAGTACAAAGGACCCCAATGGAAACGAGCCATAGGCTTTCTTGGGTTTAAAATCCTCTTAGCAGACCTTGTATTGAACTGTACTTTCCTGTGCTTTTTTTTTTGCAAACTGCTAATAAAGTATTCAATCAATCGATCAATATTTTCGTCTGAAACGTGATTCCCACGCGTGCCTTTTAAGAGTTGCTGCCTTGCCAGCCGTTGTCTTTGTTATGAACGACTTGACTGCGGTCTCGCAGAGCGGGTCCAAAACCGAGATACAGTTTCACAGCTCTGTGTCTGGTTTAATGGAGACGTTATCATCACCATCGCCCTTTGTTCACCCTGCAGGCTGACAGGAGTTGCTTCAAAGCCCCACTCAATGTTCCCTGAGACTCCCATGAAATCGGGAGGTCAAGTGGGGACGTGGTCGGGAACTCACCTCTTCAGACTCCACTTCACCCCAATGACCCCATAGCACTGCACTCTCTTTGTGTCCTTCTCGCAGTGGTGGAAAAACTACTCACCCATTTTACTTAACCCATTTGACCTGGAACCCATTACGTAACTACACCTTTCAAGCCGGGAACCCCTTTTGGGGTTCTTGTTGCTATGTACGGTATATAGCAACATAATGATTTTGTAATTTTTGAATAAATATTTGAAGTTTTTCAGAAAACTTAGGTGAGGATTTAGAAGGCGTTTTTAAAATCGTCCTCAGGTCTAAATGGGTTAAGTGAAAGTATCAATACTGCAATGTAGAACTACTCTGTTACAAGTAAAAGGCCGGAATTCAAAATGTACTTGAGTAAAATGTACTAAAAGTACAAAAAGTAGAAAGTACCCATTATGAAGAATATCCCGTTTCACAAATTTTCAAATGTATGAAATGTATAAAAATATTTTTAAAATAGCCGATCTTCAAGCTCACAATGCGTCGCATCGCGACGCATTGTGAGCTTGTAGATCGTCTATTTTCAAATGGCCTAAATGTATATAGGGCTGAAGAAAATTGTAACAAAGCAAATAAGTACATTTACTAATAAGTACAGTATTTTAAGTAAAATGTTGCGGTCCTTTTTCTTTACTTGAGCATTTGCATGTTTTCATACTTTATAGGCCTACTTCTACTCCACCTAGCTTTTTGGAATGAAACCATCTTGCTGGTTCAGATGACTCAGACAGAATATTAGACATCAAGTACAGTACAGAACATTCCATACACCAGGTGTCCGAGGAGAAGGAGAGTGAATTGCATCCATATAAACATCAGCGGAACTGAGCTCTTGATGGGGTGTTTAATGTGCTGTGCAAAGTCATCATACACTATAATGACACAGCCAGGACACGCTGCCCTACACGCTTTTAACTCCTAAGAGTGACACAGTAAGCCCTATTACACTTTGGTTATTTCAAAATAGCAGTGGTGGAAGAAGTACTCACATGTTTTACTTACTGTAAGTAAAAGTATCAATACCTCAATGTAGAAATACTCTGTTATAAGTAAGAATCCTGTATTCAAAATGTACTTGAGCAAAGGTACAAAAGATTTGGCATCAGAATGTACTTAAAGTACCAAAAGTTAAAGTGTGTGCAGAATGTCCCATTTCACAGGTTCGAAATGTATACAAATCTTTTGAAAATTGCAGGTCTACAAGCTCACAATGCTTCGCATCCCAAAAGTAACTAGTAACTTTTTTTTCCTCTGAGATGGAGTGGAGTAGAAGTAAAAGCATTGAAAATGTTAAATACTCAAGTAAAGTCAAAATACCTCAAAATTGTACTTGAGTACATGTACTTAGTTACTTTGCACCTATAATGACATGTCCCCAAATAGAGATGCCACGCCATGGTTAACGTGGTTAAATTAACACTGAGGATTTCACAGTGTATCCAGCAGGGACTTTGACAAAAAATAAATAATAATAATAATAAATACATGAATAAATAAACACCAACACCCTTGGTGCCAGCCTGTTGTCCTTTTTACCCCTGAGGTGTAAAAAGGATTATGTGGCAATGAAGACTATGTGGCACAGAAGATGGACAGAAAATCTAGATATTGACCTAGCTATTTCCACATGTTGATGCTATGTTGAAACCACCAAATGATTGTTTACATGAGGTCTTTGTTTGCCTATAGCTTCTTGAGGGACCTATCGACCAGACTGGATGCAGTATGTGGTGTAATTATCTCTGATGGATCGGTTTTATCGTACTGGTAAACCAGTAGAGGATTAGAGGTGATAACCTTTAACCACATGAACCCGCATGGGTTCCCGAGGCTACATGAACCCTGGCGACCCTATTCATGGGAAAACATTTGCTGACAATAGCCAATCTACAAGGTCACAATTTGTCGCATAACTATATTTTGATCCTGATACTTTGTTACTTTCACTCAGGTCTTTTTTTTTATGCTTGGCTTTTACTTGTATACTTGTTTACTTGTTATAACTTGTATTAGTATTTCTACACTGTGGTATTGTTACTTTTACTTACAGTACGTAAAATATCTGAGTACTTCTTCCACCACTGGCAACATCCTAGAATAGAAATCCCTTTAACCCATTATAAGACCTGAGGCCAAAATGTCTTCTAAATCCTAAGAGTTTTCAGAAAAACTGATGTTGCTATATCAGTGTTGCTCAAACCTTTTCATGCTCATCACCTTTTCACCCCCAAAATTATATGTATCTGGCCGCCGACACCCCCATCTCAAAATATTTTGTTCCAGGGACTCCTGGCCCCGGGAGCAAAGATTTTAGTTCAAAAATTCACTTTAAAATATATATATATATTCAAAGATTTGTACACATTTTCTCGATTTTTCAAAAATAGCAGCTCTACAAGCTCATAGCGTGACACAAAGTGACGCGCTATGAGCTTGTAAATTTGCTATTTTTTAATAGCAAAAGTATAAAATAATGGTTAAAGTGGTTACACAGACGCTTTCCCGGTTTTGATGGTTAACCAATTGTGACTGTATTGTAAGATTTACAATTATAACTACAGTGATCTGTATCCACAGCAGGGCCGGATCTAGGCATGGGCAAGGGGGGCAATGCCCCCCCAAATGCCCTGACTGCCCCCCCCAAAAAAATCTTTTAAAAATTATTATTATTATTATTTTTTTTATTTTTTTGGAAAGTTACATTTATGTCATGATATGAAATGTGAGCTTACCATAATCAAAATAATCCTTAATCATATTCCATCATGTATCATTGCACAATTCAAATAATCCTCTGCCCTGATTTTCCATGGGCAGTGTTGCCAGATATTGCGAGAGAAAGAAGCCTAGGAAAACAAGCCCAAAAGAACAATAGGAAGCAGTAATACACAAACAGCCCAAAAAACTAAAAAAAAAAAAAATTATATGTCTAACTGTGCCAAAATGCATATTTTCCTATGCATTTGTGGGGTTTGGGGCCCCCGAAAACCCCCCAAATGGTTTTGGGCCCCCCAAAAAAAAAAATGCCGCCCCCCCCCCAGCATTTATTAATGCCCCCCCAGTTAATAATTTCTGTATCCGGCCCTGATCCACAGCATCTTAGAACTAGAATGCTGCACATCAGTGAAATATTTTTTTTTTGTTTTTTGATTCAGACGAGCAGCTGACAAATATAGTAAGTATAACATAAATGGAAAAGGAATATGACATAACAACATACATAACAGCAACCCTGTGACCTTGGGACATGAGTGCATGCTCATGGACAGTCAGGGAACTTGATCTCCAGCAGTGTTAATTTTGACAACAAATTTTGATTAAGTTTTAGTCATACTCTTTTGAATAAAATTCCATTTAGTTTTAGTCCTATGTAAATCATCAGATTTTTTTTAGTTTTAATCTAATTTTAGTCAACTAAATATCATAAGATTTAGTCGACTAAATCTACAGTTGATTTTGTTCGACAAAAAAATATTTTGGCGGGCCTTGGCTTGATGGCATCGTAATGCCTGATTTTACACTTGGTTGCATGCTGATAATAGCCGATCTACAAGCTCACAACGTGTCATGCTGCGACACGTTGTGAGCTTGTACAGTAGATCTGCTATTTTCACCCAAGCGCAACCAAACATACAATGACTTGTCTTTTATCTCTAGGCCTACTGGATCTCTTCTCCACTAGTCCCTCGCTAACATTTTAGTCTAGTTTTTAATTGTTGATGAAATGATCAAGTTATTTTTTTATTATATTTTTAGTTTTATAGCTTAGTTTTTATTTAGTTTTCGGCAGTGAAAAAAGGTAGTCGACTGTCCCACTGCCCCAGAACCTTCACATTCAGCATGTCCAAGGGGAGGTTTTCAGTCTGGACAGCTTAGATTTGTTTATATTCCAACATCAGCCATGCACATACATACACTAAGCATGTGACGTGTTTAATATACAGGCGCTGAATGAACATCTCAACCCAATAAACCCTCAGGTCAAATTCCCCATGTATGTGCCACATACACACACATGGAACATCAAAGCCCACCAACACGTTGTGAATATGTGTCAGGGCGGATGTGTGCTGTGTCGCTTATGTGTATTAAATTTAATTGATAGTGTTTTTAAATAGCATGGCAGTACATGACAAACATTTGTTTGATGCAGTGGAAAAAATTGTCCACTTTATGTAGAACATATGTCAAACTGAAGGCCTGTAAATGGAATCCAGCCTAACATAAATTCAGATTCTATCCATTCAGGACACATCTGGCCTGCTAGTTATGCTGACCACAGTGCACCATATAAGCTCTCTCTCTCCGACACACTCCAAACACTCAATGAGTCAGTGGTTCTCAACCTTAACAGGCCGTGACCCCCCCCCCCCCCAAAAAATAATCATATTTGAACTGGGGACCCCCCAAAATAATCATATTTTAACTGGGGACCCCCCCAAAATAATCATATTTTAACTGGGGACCACCCAAAAATAATCATATTTTAACTGGGGACCCCCCCAAAATAATCATATTTTAACTGGGGACCACCCAAAAATAATCATATTTGAACTGGGGACCCCCCAAAATAATCATATTTGAGTTGAGGCATTACATTTACAGTAGCTTGACTCAGTTCCACAGATAAATATTGTGATAATAGCCGATCTACAAGCTTGTAGATCAGCTATTTTATTTTACCACTGCAATAAGTCTTAGGTCTTTTCTTTTCACTAAAGCATCTTCATTGTGGGTAGGGCTGCAACTATCAATGATCTTATTAGCGATTATTCGATTGATTCAGTTTTTTCATAGACTAAATAGATTAGTTTGATTAACCACTTAAGCCTTATGTCATACTTAATTAGGTATTAGGGACGTGACAGGTGACCACATGTGCTTTTATTTTGAAAATCGATTTTCATTCATTTTCAAATCGATTGCACCAGTGGTAGGCAAATCAAACACATTATTCAGCACACCATGTGAATTGAGTCAATATGCAAAGTTGTATCAACTTCTTGTTGTTTAAAGTTATAATCCTAAAGTTTGTCTCTCCTGATGGAGAGAGGTAATTGCAACAATGTCCAAGCTACAATAAATATGGCGGCACATTTAGTGTCCAATTCAAGGCACTATCTCCTGCAAATCTCCTTCAAATCCCTTCATTGAAATTGTCAACCAGTTGATGTCCTACCCGACCCCAGGGTCAAAATGGCGGAGGCCATAGTGAATGTGTTGAGAAACTGTCCAGGAAATAGAAAGTCCCGGGTTCGCCCGCCAGTCCTGGTCTCTGAATTGAAGTGTCCCTGAGCAAAACACTTATAACCCCTAACTGATCCCCGGGCACTGCCCCCGTAGTGCCCACTCACTACTCCTAATACTAGTTAGGATGGGTTAAATGCAGTGGACAGATTTCACGTATGTTTAAATGTACTGCGACAGAAATATCCCTTTCCTTTTCCCTGGTCATTAAGATACTCTGCCATAAAGATTGGTTATAATAACATTTGATTAATTATATATTAGATGACCATGTAGGGTCTACACTTGGTCCGCTCCTTTTCCCCTTCACACAAAATGTCTTCGCCCCAAGAATAAGGATGCTTGTGTTCACAAGGTTGGTTACGATAAGTCCCGGATTGCAGCTTTAACAGAATTTAGGCTTTTTGAGTTATTTGCCTTTTTCATTCATAGTTATGGTTTGAGTTGGCAAGGAGGAAGGCATGCTGCTACTTCCTCATTGGTGGAGAATTGGCACTGAGCCACATTGGAGATTTCATTGAATTTCACAAATAAGGCTTGCAGTGCATACAGAGCAAACAATGCACGTTTATTTTTGTGGAGTGATTGCAAGTGAGTTATATTTAAACTTTGACAATCTAGAGTTGGCTTGTGCCAAAGAAATACTGGCAGCCTCTACTGTGAGGGCGGTATAAGGTGAACCAAAGAGTATTATATTCACCAGCTGAGCTTTCTCTTTGGACCTCACAAGAGCATTTTAATTACATTTTATTTCAATAGTAAGCTACATCAGAGATATATTTGTAACATAAAACAATTGGAGGTCTCACATGTCTTGAGCTCTGAACATTTGCCCAAATTAGTGATATTATCACAATAAATATATTATCAAACTGTTATAATGCTAGTCCCTTGCTGAGGAGGCTTAAGTCCCTTTAATGTGTGTAGCAGGCTAATGAGGATGTTCAATCAGTCTGTGGTAGCCAGCATTGTGTTCTATGCAGTGGATAACCACTCCCATCCACTCTATGACAAGCTGCAGTATGGTGAGCACCTTCAGCCAGAGGCTCACTCTACCACAGATGAAAACAGAGTGGTACATCCCATTATGCTGCTGTAACACGTTTCCCTTCTGGGATTAAACAACTGTGTATCTCATCTCATCAAATCAGACAGTATGCATTTCCCAAAAGGATATGCATGTATTTAATTCGGGCTGTACATTCAAAATGGTGACACACTTTAGACAACATGCCCATGTGTTTATTCTGTCACGAGGAAGATTTACTACATGCTTTAGCTTTAAAGCAGAGATGTACTGTCAATAAAGGGTGCAATTTTGGTTTTGTTTCATTCTAAGATTTATTATCAAATTAATTAACAATCAATTATTTGAGTAATTTATGCACAGAAATGTTTAAGTTACAGTCTTGTACATTTCAAATAGATGTGGTTTCCCCCCATAAGTACTAGATACAGCAGTGGTTTATGTACTGTTAATACAACGCTGTAGTAAGTCTATCTCATCAGTGTCTGACACTCATGTCTTATTACAAGTGTTGTTTCAGTTAGACTGTAGATTTGAGTGTCACTATATAGTTACATTATAATGTCAAGTTTCCCCTTCTCGTTGTGGTTAGGTTACGGATGTAGTGTTGTGGGCTTTCTTGTTTCCTGTCCCCTCTCTCTTACAGCTGCAGTGAGTGATGCATCACACCAGTGTATGACTATTTATGTCTTAGTAACCATCTACACATAAATAACACTTCAATAAATTAGTTAAGACATTGACTAGATTTGAGTGGTCCAACCCAATTTATTAAATCACTAGTTTTAAACTAGCTAAGCAGTTACCAAGAAATTAGTAGGTTTAAGAGATTTTAAAGTTTAATGGCAGCCCACCCAATAGATTTTGAGATATTGTGTGTGCAACTGGAAAATGTGCCTGCATGTTATGTATGTGTGTGTACGTAGGTGGTTGTGGGTTTCTGTCTTGTTCTTCCTTATTGCTAAAGCATTGTACAACCAGCCACAGACAGACATGATCACCTTTTGTTAACTCAGATTATCTTCATTTAATTTAATTGGTTATCATATAAAGTCACATTTTGATATAGCTAATCTAGACAGGAGAGATATACTGTATATTACTATTTATAGTCAATAGTTAATTTCCTCTTATCCTTGTAAGATGTCTACAGATATTTATGCCATACCAGACTTGACAAAGAAAGTGAGACAAAGAGATGGAGAAAGAGGACAGAGGAGGGACACTGAGGACAGTGTACAGTTGGAGGAGGTGAGGGGAGAGATGGAGGAGAGAGTGGTGGACATCTACGAGAGTGTGGACCATCTCAGAAGCTTTGACGTCGTCACTGGACCACAGGCGGTCAAAAAAGGACAGAGGAGGGACACTGAGGACAGTGTACAGTTGGAGGAGGTGAGGGGAGAGATGGAGGAGAGAGTGGTGGACATCTACGAGAGTGTGGACCACCTCAGAAGCTTTGACGTCGTCACTGGACCACAGGCGGTCATTATGGAGAACACAACAAGAAGACAGACTCAGAGTGAGTTCGACAAGGTTGTGAATCATACATGTGTCCATTTCTCTATTTCAAAGTGGAAACATTTTGTGTATTGTACAAGAACAAGCCATTTTCTTTCCTGCAGCAGGAAAAGATTATTTCACTCAGATTGTCTAGCAGCACACAATTAAACCAGTGTATATCCTTCAGTATCATTCCTTTGATGTGTAAAAGTATTTGTCATTTCAAAGCAGTTTGGTCTGGTTCGGTGTAGCTAATGAGGCTTTTAGACTCTTTGATTATGTCTCTCTCAGTCACTGTACCTCAGTAGCTACTGTATACTGTACTTTCGGTTACAGGACAGCGCTCTATAACAGTGAGAAGGCCTCTCATAGTTGTTGCTGTGTGTCTGGGGATGCTGTGTCTTATGCTGGTGGGTGTCATCATAGGCCTGGCCGTGCACTGTGAGTATTCCATGTCACAAATGTAACAACTACAAAGGCCACTGCAGGCGGAAAGCCATGCCTTAAAGCTGAGAGGTGTAGATTATGATTTAACCCCATTTGTGTGTCTGTGTGTGCGCCCAGCTAATCTTGGAAACTGCTGGACTGAAAGTCAATGCATGCACAATTTTTCAAACATTTTGGCCCACAACTCTTGAACCGTAGGTCGTACAATAAAAAAAGAAATGTCCCGTGATTCCTTGGATCATGACGCAACATCCCATTAAGGCCTTGCCCATTTTCGATTTTCTACCATTTATCTCTTGGTGCTGTTATCCACTCCCATGACTTTTCCTACCACTGCTATGCCGACGACACCCAGCTGATCATTCCCCCCTCTGACACACAAGTGGAGGCACGCATTGCTGCTTGTCTGGCTGACATCTCGGAGTGGATGTCGACGCACCACCTGAAGCTCAACCTGGACAAGACCGAGCTGATGTTCCTCCCGGGGAAGGGCTGTCCGCACCGAAACATGGCCATCACCATTGATAATGCTGTGGTGACGTCAACTCGTACTGTGAGGAATCTGGGTGTGACCTGGGTGTGACCCTGGACGATCACGTCGTTCTCGGCAAACATCGCATCAGTGACACGGTCCTGCAGATTCCTCCTCTACAACATCAGGAGGATTTGCCCCTTCCTCACGGAGAAGGCAGCGCAGGTGCTCATCCAGGCTCTTGTCATCTCCCGCCTGGACTACTACAACTCCCTCCTTGCTGGTGCCCCGGTGTCTGCCATCAGACCTCTGGAGCTTGTTCAGAAAGCTGCGGCTCGTCTGGTGTTCAACCGCCCCAAGTTCTCCCACACAACTATCCTTCTCCGTTCTCTACACTGGCTCCCCGTAGCGGCTCGCATCCAGTTTAAAACCCTGGTGCTAGCCTATAGGGCAGTGAAAGGAACAGCTCCTTCTTACCTCCGGGCTATGGTCGAGGCTTACAACCCTGCCCGACCACTTCGGTCTGCCGCCTCGGGGCGACTGGTTGCCTCGTCGCTCAGTGGTCCCTCTGGCCAATCTACACGGTCACAGCTTTTTTCTGTTCTGGCCCCACAGTGGTGGAATGAACTCCTCACTGATGTCAGGTCACTGCCCATCTTTCGCCGCAGGCTGAAAACCCACCTCTTAAGGAAACACTACCCTTCCTCTTCGCCTTGCCTACTTGTTGTTAACTAGTTGTACGAGCTCTTGTTTTATTGTTTTATTGGATCTTGTTTATTCGATTCACTTATTTGTTTTAGCTCTTGCTCATTTGATTTTCCTACTTGTCTCATCTGTTTAAGAAAGTAGGTAGCTGATATATTTCACTTTTACCTTAGCGCTAGGTTGCTTGTTTTAGAAGAGAATGCACTTAAGACTTCTGGTGATTAGTAGTTCCGCTCCCTACCTATGCTGAATGTACTTATTGTAAGTCGCTTTGGATAAAAGCATCTGCTAAATGACTGTAATGTAATTTAGCATTTTCTTCAAAACACACTTTTTGCTACTGCTCCTACAGCTATTATCCAATAATCACACAAACCGCTATAATGTTATCACTGTAGTCATGTGATGAACAAGTATTTTTCATAGATTTCATATTATAAATTGCCTTCCTAAATTTGTGGGTGAGGCCTATTTTACGAAAATGCCCGAATTCATGAACGTATCCTCCGATAATATCCAAATTTGAATCCCACATTGGATCCTCTAAAAATGCAGAGCCAAATGCAATTTCACTTGATTCATAGGGGGCAACACAAATGTTACTGGTTGTTGCAGAAACATGATAGTTTTCATCAAATTAGGTACAGATGATCTTCTGAATCATGTGACAATGAGCATCAAACAGAGTTTTGACATTATGTATTTACATTCCACACCGCCTTGTAATTGAGTTACAAAAGTAGGAGGTACCTATTTCCTACACACAAAACTAATACAGCATTTATCTTGAACGCGAAATCCAATCAACCCCAAATTGGGATCACATGTTCAGGGGCCACTGTAGAGTTCACCTCCAAAAGCACTCTCAATTCTGCCCATATAGGGGACACCACACACCACATGCACCACAAGCCATATGGTAGTTTCCTCGGGTCCTGACAAATACAACTTATGACTTACTGTACACAGGACCTGGTTGGAAACCCAGCCTGCCGGTGATATACGCTCTGCAGAGCACCCCTTTCTAGTTCAAATTGTTTCTACTGTTATTCATAAATACTGTATTACTATATGGCTCTCGTTTTAATGTCTAGGGCTTACGGCCTTATGGATTGATGTGTAACTCATTCATGTTACAACCTTAACTTGTATCATACCTACAGTACAGTATGCTAGTATCCGGTTGTACACAAACGGCCTGGTATTTCCAAACATACCTTTTAAGATTTCCCAGCACAGTCAAACTCTTGACATCACAGGTACTCATTTATACTGTATTGTGAAATGCCAGAACACCATCTGGACAGGAATCTAATACTCTGCTATAAACCCTTAATACCCTTATTATATGGTTATGGATCTAATCCACAGATTAGACTACGGTATAACACATGCATGAAAAAAGAAAGCATCATTATATTGAGTTTTCTTCTTCTCAAACTTAATTTTCCAAACAGATGCTTCACCCCGTCATAAACAGTAGCAACAACAAGTGTTTATCATCACCTTTTTTTGTCCTTTGCAGATAATCTAGCCAATAACTATTTACTGAACAGTCTGACCCTGGAGGGAAAGCTGTTTCAGAACCTGACCCTGGAGAAAAAACTGTTGGAGACCATCAAAAACAACCTGACCCTGGAGAGATAGACCAGATGAAAACCATTGTCAACAACCTGACCTTGGAGAGAGACCAGATGAAAACCATCATCAACAACCTGACCCTGGAGAGAGACCAGGTGAAAACCATCATCAAAGAACTGATCTTGGAGAAAAAAACAATTTGCAGGTGAGATATTGTAGATCATAAAACTTTTTGAAGGAATATCAATTTGTGTATAATTATTATTGATATTTTAATTATTGTCAGGGATGTAGTGCTACAAATTGTAAACCTTTCCTCATTCTTTGGTCTTCACCATATATTTTTTGTAAACCTAAAACCATAGCATTATGCTAACATTACTCAGGTCATTTCTTACTCAGGTATAGTATTAGACCACTACCATTATTATAAGTACAGTATGTGTTAGAATTGATAATCAGTGCATTGACAATCCATTCATAAAACTTCTGTGTATATATATTTTTAAAAAATCCTCTCTGATGTTTAGTCAAATCATGTCCCAGTGGATAGAAGACCTTTTGGCGGCAGCTGCACTACAGAACTACTGGAAATGAAAACTTGGGAGGAAAGTAGAACTGTGCATACTATGGGCACTGGGATGGAGAATGGGGACATGGGTTATGTTCAAACGGATACGTGGATCTGTGAGAAGTGAAGTTTCTCTTAACTTCATTGATGAAACTGCAGCTCAGTGTTATGGTTTGTGTAGTTAAACGGTAGAATTATAGTAAATTTGTGTTTTTTTGTATTTGCCTAAAGAAAACATTGTATTATCACTGTACAAAATTTGAAATTGTTGTACACATGCAATACAAACCACCAACCATTATGGTTTATTGTGGTTATTAATTTAGCTTTAAGGACACAGTTAATGTTTACACCATCAATTTGTAACAGAGGAACACATCTGCGAATGCAACAACAGTTCAACATTCAACACCATTGTGTCCTCCAAGCACATCACCACACTAAGATATCTAACTCAACACCCTCATATGCACCTTGTAATAGCAATTTTAGAATGCCAATCTGTTCAAGATCATTTCTGTTTGGCCTATTTAATTGTGTATATATATATATTCATCTCCATAGGGAGGGCATCTCTGCGTATAAGAGGTGTCCAATATGATACCTCAGGAGTACTCTTCCCCAAGTCCAGGAGGCCAGGAGGTCTAAATGTAGCTTTCCACCGCACCGATTTTGAGCCGACTTGGCGTCGGGAAGCGTTGGATATCGTCGTCCCGTCGGTTAGGGGTCCGTCGGGTGGTCCGTCGGGACCTTTTCGGCCGACTCAGGGCAGACCAGACTTGTTCTGTTCTTTGGCCGACTGGTAGAGCTAGAGCCATGGGGTGGTGAAGCGGGGGGAGAGCTAAGGTTTGATCAACGCTGCCTTCGAGGTTGCCAGATTATGTGAGTGAAATCAGCGACCAGGTCTATGAAAACCTACATTCACTGTTAAAGCGAGCGAGCGAGCGAGCGATAGAGAGAGAGAATAAGCCTACGTTTGCACTCACAATTGTCTGAAGATACATTCTATATGTCATGTCATGTTATGGTTTAACTTTTAAGGACAGCTCAGTTCAGACCTGACTTGCGCTGCAGCTGGTGGCAGTTGATTGATTTGACCTACTTTTGCGTGTACTGGAATGATGTAATTAATTATTTGGGAGCAGGTGTGTAAGATTCCAATAGTATAAACATTTTGAATGGCTTTCATATACTCTTAATATATTTTTTCAAATGGGATTTGGCCTTATACTGTAGATCGAAATGTGCTCAGTTCTGGCTATTTTCTGGGTGTAAATTTCAATAAATTAATTTATTAATTTATTTTAGATTATTCAAATAACTGTTTTCAAAAATGGCGTGTACACGTCAGCAGTGATGGAAAAAGTACTCAAATCAAATGTTTTACTTAAGTAAAAGTATCAATACTGCACTCTGAGTCTGTTACAAGTAAGTAAAAGTCCGGAATTCAAAAAAAGTAAAAGTATTGTTATCAAAATGTGCTTAAAGTACCAAAAGTAAAATTACCAAAATGGTGAAAATAGCAGATCTACAAGCTCACAACGTGTCGATATCACCTTGTGAGCTTGTAGATCGGCTATTTTCAAATAGCTTAGGTATAAAATATGGCTAAATGGTTAATGTATGTTTTATAATGTAATGATTTATATCTGCAAAGTAACTAACTAAAATGTTGAAATCATTGTAGTGGAGTAAAAGTACAATATTTGCCTCTGAGATGTAGTGGAGTAGAGCAGTAAAAGTATAGACAATTGGAAATACTACAGTAAAGTAAAAGTACCTCAAAGTTGTACTTAAGTACAGTACTTGAGTAAATGTGCTTACTGCTTAGTTACGTTACACCACTGCACATCAGTGAAGAGAAAACGCTGGGGACATCCCTATTTACCAGCAACTTTGCAGGGAAACAAGCCCAAAGTCGCTTATAATAAGCAGACCTGGCAACACTGGCAGTCCAGCCTGCCAGTTCTAAACACATTAGCACAAAAATGTGCGCATCGGCCGACTGCTTATGCTGAACTTAAATGCCAACTTTTGCCAGTCTGAAGTAGTCTGAACTAGTCTGAACTAGTCTGTTTGGTGGAAAGCTACCTTTACTGATGTGTAAATGCTGTTTGTAAATGTGTAAATGCTGTTTCTCTGCTTGAATCTTCTTCAATAAATTGTCAACACTTCACCCTGACTGGATATTAATATTTTCCATAATAATTTTCCTGAATCCTGGACTTCCTGACAGGCAAACAGGTCACAATCTACGACTGTGTACAGTACATGCAATTTAATTTAATTTGACTTTTCATCTCTGTCAGGCCAGAAGGCAGAGATACTTTGAACTGGGGACCCCCCAAAATAATCATATTTGAACTGGGGACCCCCCAAAATAATCATATTTTAACTGGGGCCCCCCAAAATAATCATATTTGAGTTAGCCATTACATTTAGTTTCACTCAGTTCCACAGATAAATATTGTGACAATATAGCTGATCAGCTATTTTGCCTCTTTCTTATATTATTTGACAATTTGGCCAATGTTTGACCAGTTATTATAGTGTAGTCTGTCTTAGGTCTTTACTTATCACTAGACTAAAGCATCTTAATTTTGGGTAGGGCTGCAACTATCAATTATCTTATTAGCGATTATTCGTCTTTTTTGATTAATAGGAAAAAAAAAGAAAATGTTTAATACATTGATGAATCTGTTTTTTTATAGACAAAATTGATTGGTCTGAACACTTATGCCTTATTTTATACTTTGTTGTAGTAGGTGTCATGCAAAAATAGACACCTGTGACCTTGTAGATCTGTTATTTTCGCTATTTTGAAAATCGATTACCGATTCGTACTGTTGCACCCAGGCCTGGAATTTCATCTATTTAGGGGCAAGGCCACTTGGCCTTTGGTCTTGGAAATGTTTTGAGGGTTCAAAGGCCAAATGCCAGGACAAAAGGCCATCAAATAAAACAATGATGTTTTATGTCTCTCCTGATAATTTATTTTTACCAGAAATCACCAGAACCAAGGACGGGTGATTTCAATGTCTAAAATAGTTCAAATGGAGTTTGAAGTTGCAATGGGTTTGTATAGGAAGGGGGCGGTCTGATAAATCAATATCTTAATATCTAAATACTGAATCAAGCATTCAGTATGCACTGAAAGCCTTATTTGTGTAATTCAATTAAATCTCCAATGTGGTGAAACACAAAAGCCTGAGTAGACGTTAAAATAACCCCAAACATGTTTGAAAGTGAAACATCCCTTTAAGCCCTATATACGTACTTCATTGTATGACAAATACTGTAGCAAAAATAGCCGATCTACAAGTTCACTGAGCTTGTAGATTAGCTATTTTCGCTATTTGTGAATACGGTAAATACAATACATAATGGCAAATCTCAAATATTTGCCCAAAGTTAAAGTGCATTTTTTATTAAATTGTTAAATTGTATTATCAAACATATATATGAAACATATCAGACATTAATGCACACACACACAAACACACACACATACCATGGTAAAGGCTGCATTCAAGATGGAGCCAATTCTAGACAGAAGATTCACTAGATGACTTTAGCTTTAAGAGATTTACTGTCATTAAGGATGCTATTTTGGTTATGTTTCATTCTCAGATTTATCATTGAAATGAATCACTTTTATTTATTTGTTAATTATTTGAGTAATTTATGCACACAAATGTTTTGGTTATAGTCTTTACATTTCAAATAGATGTTGTTTTCTACAAGTATTACATACATGTGGTGTAGGTCACATCCTTTTGAATACAGCTAATACAATGCGTCAAGTGTCAAGTGTCAGACAATCTTCTGTCTTGTGTTGTTTCCGTTAGTATAGTCACCTACCCCTATTCTTTGTGGTTACGGATGTAGTGTTGTGTGTTTTCTTGTTTCCTGTCCCCCCCTCCCTCTTACAGCTGCAGTGAGTGATTCACCACACCACTGTGTAACAATTAATGTCTTAGTAACTACATCACTAACGCTTAAATACATTTTATATCAAGTTTGAAGTGGTCTCCACATGTGGGCATGATACGTTTTTGACGCCCACCGCCTACCGACTACCGTTCACTCTGTGACGCCTACCATCCACCGTCGCCCCACTATGCAATTTGAATAGCCTATCCACAAGTTTCCTAGGGCATGGTGGGCATCACTTCCTGTCGATTTTATCAGGTATCAGGGATCAAATCGACTGGAAGTGATGCCCACCATGCCCTAGGAAACTTGTGGATAGGATGCTAGTTTCAAAGTTTGAAATTATCCTATAGGCTATTAAAATTGCCTAGTGGGGCGACAAACTTATGAAAAATGAAAAAAAAAAACATGCTAGCTTTCCCCTCTCTCTCTCTCTCTCTCTCTCTCTCTCTCTCTCTCTCTCTCTCTCTCTCTCTCTCACACTCACATGCACACGCACAATTTTATTTGTAATTTTTTTTAGCTTTTTCTTTTTAACTTTTTTTTATTGATTTTATGAAGCATTGAGTGTCATATTATTGTGATTGATTGATATTTTCTGATTATATTATTACAATATATATTGCTCATGGGATCACTTCAATAACAAAGACAGTTGCAAGACATTGAGTTGTTTCAAATGGTTCATTCAGGCTCCTTAAACAAAAATGGCATTGTTTTTTTTTCACATCTCATACTGTACCAAATGTCTTGTGACATCTGTGTGTAAGTGAACACACACGAGTGTACATGCATGCCTGTAATAAGTACAAAAAAAACGTTCCCCTCCCCTGCCCAGAACAGCTCAACTTCACACGTACATTTTGTGGTAAAGAGTTTATTGGTTGTTCTGCACTGTGGGTATTTGTGTGTACACACTGTGTGTATTTGTGTGGAATGCACTGTGTATGTTTGTGTGTACATGCACCTGCATGCATGCATAGTGGTTCACAAGTGTGTCTAAAACTTTGGTGGGCTTAACGTCAGACTAGAACAGACAGCAGCTCGGAGTGTCTTCTGCAACAGTGAAGACCAATGTAGGACAACACAGATACTGGACAAAGTGAGTAAAGAATCTGGTAATTAGTAACAATTAAGGAGGATGTCTGTGATTTTAGTCAGTTCGGCGGTTCTAGACAACAGCCGATCTGACCGACTCGGTGCCAGCATTGGTCGGCCGGACGGTTCTCGAGATATGTGAATAACAGACGGACGTACAGACATACATACATAGATTTGTGCATTTATTGTAAGATATAACTTTTTTTTGTCCTTGGCTATTTGCGTTTCCGTTGTTCTTTCTAATAAAGAACATTTCCGAATGACACACAACGGTCATTCAAATTATGCATGTTAATTGAGTGGTATATTGTCCCAGAGGTATGGAAGCGAATAGATGCCATAATTCAAATGGAATGGTAAATTTGAAAATGCAATCGAAATAAGAGAAATGCTTTTTAATCTTCAGGAAATTAACACATTTTTTGACACAAAAATAAAAGTAAAATGCAATAGCGTTTACATTTAATCTACAGGTGGGCTCATTCTGTGACGGAATTAAATGAATACATAAAAGGTAATTTGATTTAACATTTTCAAAAAATGGCTGCAGAATAATAGACAATATTAAAATGAAAAGGCTATTTTGAAAATGTAAATTAAATGAGGCTAATGCTTTTTAATCTTAAGCTAATAAATGCATTTTTTGAGACAAAAATGTATGTAATTCAATGGCATTTACATTTCATCTCCAGATGTGCTCATACTATGACCGAATGAGAAAGCAAAAGAAAATTACTTAATCATTTGGCTTTGAATGGCTTAATCATTTTCAAATCCCACCTTGCGCAATAATAATAGGATAGTATGAGCTAGAGATGAAATGTAAATGCTATTGAATTGTACATTCATTTGTGTCTCAAAAAATGTGTTAATTATGTGAAGATTAGAAAGCATTTTTCTTATTTCATTTACATTTTTGAATTAGCATTTTGATTTTAATATTGTCCACTATTTAGCGGGGAGTTTTTATTTTATTTTAAAATCAAATTATCTTTTATTTTTCAATTGAAATCTGTCATAGAATGAGCATACTTGGGAGATTAATTTACAATTCTATTGCATTTTCATTTCAATAACATCCCCCCTTGACATCCTGAAGATTAAAAAGCATTTCTCTTATTTCAATAGAATTTTCGATTTTGACATTTCATTTGAATTATGGCATCTATTCGCTTCCATACCAGAGGAGGTGACCAAGGAAAGCTCCAATGTATGATGTGAATTGTGATTGTACTCTACAAAGGACTAAGGAAGCTGTGCAGAAGAATACCGGGTGGTCTCAAAATCAATATGGGATTCACAAGAGCACCATAAAATAATGTGTGGCTATACAGTACTTGTTTTGCGTACGCATGGTGAATGAGCCAAATAAACAATTGATCCATGCTCTGAAGGCATTGGAGTTTGAGGCAGCATAGGATTATAGGATTGATAGACGGGTTGCATATTCCCTCTGACCCTCTCTGACCCTAGGCTATACGAAGCGAGTATATAAAATGCATCTGGAAAGCTCCAACTGTTCAATTGTACCACCAACTACGTATATCAGGCATGCAGGTGTGGTCGCATATGCACAAGGCTCTCGTTAGAATCAGTGTGGTATGCACCCTAACCATTCGGCTTTACGGTCACCCCTGGCCAAACTCATTGCAATAAATGCAGAGCATAATGCTGGATATGTTCTGTTGTATCTGAGCCATGGTTCTCTTCATGTTGAACGTCCTGTATGCCATTGGTTCTCAAAGTGGGGTCCCCCCTACCCCCCCCCCCCCCAAGGACCCCCAGGGGTCCTTGGGGGGGGGGGGGGGGGGGGGGGGGGGGGTCCCCAGCTAAATTTGTTAATATAGCCTAACAATCATTTAACCACTTTAACCATTATCTTATACTTTGGGTATTCAAAAATAGCAGATCTACAAGCTCATAGCGCTATGAGCTTGCAGATCTGCTATTTTTGAAAAATCCATGGCACAAAGTATTTTTGAGATGGGGGTCCGCAACCAAATACATACATTTTGACATGAAAAGGTTTGAGAACCAATGCTGTATGCTTTCTGCTGTTTCTTCTGTGTCACTCCAGGAGGACGTGTGTGGTTTCATAACCATGCTTAGTTTTTTTCTCCTCCCGTATTCAGCAAAGAGCCAATCGCAGGCAGAGTAGTGGCAGGTCTTCTAAGAATGCAACATGAAACAATGCTGAATGTCAGGCACAATCGGTGCCACCAATTAAAATATTTATAGGTGACAGATATTTGGATGTATTCAGAACAAAATATTGTATATTGATATTGTATATCATGTCATGCATAATATATCATAGATCTATTATATTAGATCTAAATATTTTAACATATACTGTACCAATTACCTTTTCTTGTGTCATTGCTTAAGATGTCTACAAATATTTCTGGCAAGCGAGGCAGAGCACAGCGTGCAAGGTACGATGGAGGAGTCAGGGAGGAGAGGCAGGAGGAGAAAGGAGAAGAGGAGGTGAACGTGGTGTCAGACAGTATCACAGACCAAGGCTCTGGCTCACAGGGGGCTACAGGAGATCAAGGTACACTGACACAGTTTCTCTCTTCTCATGTCATTATACTACAGCAGCTTGTCACCCAGTATTTAAAATAGCAGTTACCAATGGTTACGAGAGACATGAAGAAGTCCCAACGTTGGTTTGTGCCCATTACATTTATTTTTGCATCGTGGCTAGCTACGAGCTGTATGACTTGCTTTAAAAAAAAATAACTTTGATCTCACTCACCGTGGTGACTCTTCGCAACACCACTGTGCGCTCCTTTCCTGTGTACGTTTAGCAAGGGACATGAAAACAGAAACAGAAACATTATGAACGTTGGAGCTGGTTCTGCCTTGTGTTTTATTTCTCCTCTAATTTCATAATGTGACATTTTTGAGACCGTCACAATTGCATGTTGAAAGGAGAAAACATGTTCACATAATATGAACTTTTCTGCATAAATTGAAGATAAAGAGGCAGAAGGAGCGAGTGCATTTTCCGGCAGTGGAAGCTGTCGCGGAACTGCCGGCGGAGGAGCGGAGGGCGGAGCGGCGGGCGGAGCGGCGGGCTGCCGGTGGAGAAGCGGCAGCTGCCGGCGGTGGACCGGTAGTTGCCGGCAGTGGAGCAGCAGTTACCGGTGGTGGAGCAGCACCGCGGAATCAGTGAGACTGTAGCCTACTAATCCTCGTAATAATAAAATAATTGGGAAGGTTAGGTTTAGGCATAGTTTTACTGAGGTTAGGGTTAGGGGTTAGGGTTAGGTTTAGGTATAGTTTTACTGAGGTTAGGGTTAGGTTTAGGCATAGTTTTACTGCCGCTCCGCCGCCGCCACTCCGCCGCTGCCACCCTGCCTCCCCGGCACCTTCCGCTCCGCCACCGGCATCCCGCCGATTCTGGTGCCGGAAAATGCACTCGCTGTCCCTTGAAAGAGGTTCTGAATCAAAATCACTTAAAGGGATACTTCACTTTCACATAAAATAAACATTAAAAATAAATATTAAAAAAAAATGAAAGAAGTTATGGCAAAATAAAGGCCCCCTCACACATTAGTAGGACACTCTAATGCGTGAGGGGGCCGTGATTTTTCCATTACTTTTTTCATTTATTTTTAATATATTTTTTAAATTTTTATTTTATGTGAAAGTGAAGTATCCCTTTAACTATATAATATTCACTCTGAGTTATTTGAAATGAAACATTGAAGCTGATCATATTAACGTTGAACTCTAATATCCTCCAGTTGTCCAGCGGGCCATCACCATTGAGAGAGACATCTTCAGAGCAGCTGCATTGGGTCTTACTCTGCTGTGTGTTCTAGCAGTAGTGAGAACCACAGGTTTGGCCATGGACTGTGAGTATTGGCTAGTCAAAGGTTAAATACATGCACTTACAACGATAAAATGATACTTGTGTCTCACACAAGAACTCTATCATGCTTCACTTTTGATAGTTTGTGTGTGTTCCCTATTACTGTATTATACATGTTGAAACCTGCTGTAGTCACATAAAAGCACACTGATGAGTTTTCTTCTTCTCAAAGCTCATTTTCCACACAGTTAATCTCATCATGAACTGTAGTAACAACTGTGTTTATCATCACCCTTTAATCCTTTGCAGATCATTCCAACAATAACCAGTTAGTGATCAACCTGACCCTGCAGAGAGACCAGTTGCAAAGTGAAGTAAACCAGCTGAAGAGAGAGACAACAGATGAGAGAGGTCGCCTTTTTGAAGTGATATTAATAAGTATTATTAATGTCAGGGATGTAGTGTTAAACATATCGGTAAACTCATGTTTTTTTTCACCACTGTCATAGAACCATAATGTAATATTTGTTTTAATTTAGTGCAGTATTTAAATATAAATGTAGATATACATGAAATCTCCCACTATTGCATCAATCAATGACTCTACAAACGTAAAAAGGCTCTGAGACCATTATTATAATTAATGCACTGTCTGATAATCAATTCTAACATATGTGTTAGGATTGATTATAAGTGCAT
>NC_137616.1:6916138-6948638 GCF_963280865.1 Gymnoscopelus braueri | reverse complement strand
TCTAACTAGAAATAATCCAATGTGATGAACACCAACTACACACCATACCACAGTCCGTACTCAAGTAAAACATTTAGAAGCAGTTGAAAAATATGATTGTGAAATAATTATATAATTATTAATAATTTTGTGGGGTCCAAAATTATTGTTGCGTACTTCTGTAAGCTGATGCCATCATTATGCCTGTGTTGATCCATTTTCATTTGGGAAGGTAGCGTCTCTAAAGGTATTCTACTCCCTTTAGAGATGCTTGGAGGCAGGCACCTTACAATGCAAACTGCATCAGTGGCCAGGGAAATAAGGAACCTTATGCAGCAGAGCCGTTGTCATGTGGAGTAGAATGTGGCTAAATGGTGTGTATAGCATCCTTAATACGGCATCACATGAGGATGTCACTTGCCAAAAAGAAGAGATAACAACACATCTTAAGCTTTATCAGTTCTTTTTGGCAAGCAACACAAAATCAGAGGGAGTTCGTCAACTAGTACCGTGGTTCTCCCTAAATGATTTTGGGCGGTCCCCAGATGATTAGCTTAATGTGCAACATTGTTTTCTCACTCTACAGTAAACAAACCAACATACAGTATAAGTGTATACAGGGTATCCGCACATTTATAAAGTTACAATTTAAAGACCTTTTTAATACCAAATTGGCCAAATTGACAATTATTACATAAGAAAGAGGCAAACGTGAAAAAAAGAGGTGAAAATAGCTGATCCACAAGCTCACAACATCCCAGTACAATATTTATCTGTGGAATTGAGTCAAACTAAATGTAATGGCTACAATTCCAAGTGCTTGTCAACGTAGGTGTTCAAATTAATATGATTATTTTGGGGGGTCACAGCCTGAAAAGTTTGGGAACCCTTGAACTAGTACACTGTGGTCAAAGGGCCAACAAAACAACAGCATACAATACAATAATATGATTACGCTACTACATAAATAGTTTATATTTATCATATTTTATACTTTTTTTATACAAGATAATGTTACAACCTACAGAGACAGAAATATGTTGGCTCATAGCAAATAATATTTATAAAATTAGCAATTTCATCTACATGTTGAAGTAAATAGATGGAAATACTAAAGTATAATCCTCATACAACATCTTCAAAGATGGAGAGCTGGTAAGCTCTAGAAAGGAAGAAAGAGCAAGAGAGAGAGAGAGATTCCGTAAGACCTTCAGGATGTATTGTCTTATAGAGAGCAGACAGTTCAAAGCAATCTTCAAAGATCAACATTCCCACTTCATCTGTGTGAGTTAGAAATATGTTGGATGGCACAAAACATCAGATTTGAGGTAGCATTAAGCAGCTTATGAAACTGTCTAGCAATGTGTGATTAACAACATTCCTTTGTTGGTGTTCTGTGATAAGGGTGGCCTGTGTTTTTCAATATAATATAGTCCACATGGACAAGGCAGAAGGCATATTATTACTCGAGCTGCACAGTGGCGATAGGGATAAAACCCAGTCATCCCATCTCAACACCTTTGAACAGGGTGTCTGTAGATGTCCACACAGTGTGCAATTTATAGGCATTTAACAGATGCTCTTATTATCCAGACCGACAGTCCAAGATCAGAGTAAATGACACAAACCCTATAACATTACACAGAGTGATCGGGCTTTTGCGGCCCGGGCACCTAGGCTTTGGAACGCTCTATACCTGAAGGCCAGCAAAATCAGTGTCACGTTTTTAATCACGGCTGGAAACATTCTGTTTTATCTCTTTATGGTTATCTTGCTGCTCTTTTTTATCTGCAACCCTGTGACCTTGGGACTGCTTGCTCAAGGACACTCCTGAAACTTGAACTCCAGGGATTTTCCTTAAATCACTGCACCACCCCCACCCCCCTCCCCTCCCACATAAATCCCAACCGCACTGTCCCACTGCCCCAGAACCTTCACGTTCAACATAGCCCGATGGAGGATTTCAGTTCTATGTTCTAACTTCACCCACGAAGCATGTGACGTGTTTAATCTACTGCTGAATGAACATCTTAACCCAATAAATCCTCAGGTCAAATTCCCCATATATGTGCCACATACATATACACACAAACAAATGTAAATTGTTAATATGTGCCGGGGGTGCCATCTGCCACGTAGCTTGTGTATTAAATGTAATAGTTTTGAAATAGCATGGCATTACGCCTACATGATAAACATGTGTTTGCTGCAGTGAAAATAATTGGCTGCTTTATGGAACATGTCAAACTGAATATGCCTGCAAATGGAATCCAGCGTGCAATAAATTGTTCTACAATAAGGGACGTGACTGGCCTGTGTTTTTCAATATAATAGCCCACATGGACACTGAAGCAGGTATATTACTCTAGCAGATGTGCATGTAAGGCGTAATGTCACACTGAAGGTATTTAAATAATATACTGTACAGTACATACAGTAGCATGTGTAAACAAGTAACCAACATACAACATACAACATACAACAGCATAGTATAACTAGCATCTAATAGATGTGACACAAGGAGAGAGGTAGTGCTGGGTTGTGGTGGAGACTGAAGAGGTGAGTTTTCAGAGTGAGTCTTCAGTCCTGATCTGGGGGCGTTAGGGGTAATTCCACAACTTGGGAGCCAGAAGGGAGTAGGCTGCTACAGTCTAGGACATTGGAGCATTGGCCATGGTGCCGTAGGACAGTGGTTTTCAACCTGTGGGTCGGGACCCCCAGAGGGTCCCCATATGATTTTAGAGGGGTCCCCAGATGACAGTAAAGTGACAATTTAAGGACTTTTAATACCTTTTTAATACCTAAAAATGTTTTGAAAAAGAAATAAAAATGACCATTACTGCATCAAAAGTAATCAACAAACTATAATATAAAAATAAACTGGTCAAACATTGGTCAAATTGTCAAATAATATAAGAAAGACTCAACATTTTGGAAAATAGCTGATCTACAAGCTCACAACGCCTGTGAGCTTGTAGATCAGCTATTTTCAAAATATTATTCTGTGGAGTCAAACAAATGTAATGCCGCAACAAATGTAATGCCAACAACTACAATTCCAAGTGCTTGTCAGTGTGGGGGGTCCCCAGTTCAAATATGATTATTTTGGGGGGTCGCGGCCTGAAAAGGTTGAGAACCACTGTCGTATGGTAGGGAGGATAGACGTCTTGTGTTTACACTACAATATAATCTCTCACGTTCCTACTGCAGATCTCTGATTGCTCTGCTGGTTGTAATCTGTATTTTTTTTAAATCGACACTTGACCTTAAGTGTGAAAGATATGTCCTCCATTGAGTGAAGGAAATCAAGGAAGATGCCAGATAGTTACAGTGGTGGTACTTAATGACATTAACCCATGGCATCCCTATATTTTGGGCAAATTTGCACAAAAATAAACACATACATCAAAATAGCAGATCTACAAGCTCACAATACATCACGATACAATGCATTGTGAGCTTGTACTATAGTTTGTCCATTTTCGCTATAGTCATCGTACAACAAAGTAATTTTAAGTGGTAACTTAACTGAGTAACAGCGAGGAACGGTTTGGATTCCATGTGAGCCTTGTTGAACGCATCCTATACTAAAAACCAAAAGAGACACATTTTCAAATATATCATCTTCAACAGCTCAACACACACTAAAACCATGTGGCCACTCCTAATCGGGTTCAGTTTTGGAGGGTGAACTTCTGACATAAACGGTTGTAATGAAAATGTTAAGTATTTTATTGGTAATTTATGTTAAGCTCATATAAGGGGGCCATTTCTGTTGAAACAGAACCTCTTTGCAGTTGTGAGAGCACACTGTATGTTTGGCGACAGGTGGTTATTATTATCAGCTAATGGCAGACACATGGACACAGCAAATCACCCCTATTTCAGTATTTAATGTTCTGGGTCACATATCAAGTCTTGTTTTTCAATAAATAGCCTTGGGAGCCATTAGTTTAACTTTCATATATTCTACGGAAGAATGTTCATGGTAATATCACACTGCAAGCAAGTCTGGAGAAGCCATGAGCCGGATCCTTCACCTGCTGTGAGTTGTAAGTAAAGTGAAATAACCCATAGCTGAACTTCATTGTGTCCATTCATCATTTCATTACTGTAATATATTGCATGGTAATGCAGAAACCTTTTACTCAAGTCTGCAGTATATCAGAATCAGAAATGTATTTGAAAAAGTGCACTTTTATAGGGGTGCGTGCAACAATTTTGAACAAATAATACATTTTGGGGGGAAAATGTTATTACTATTTGTATTTATTGTCTCCGCCAGGCCGAAAGGCATGGCGAGAGAGTAGGTTTTGCAGCCTGTCCGTCCGTCCGTGTGTCCGTCCGTGTGTCCTGTCCGTCCGTGAGCAGCTAATCTCCGGAACGGCTGGCCCGGTCGCTGCGATACTGTGCACACACACTCCCTCAATGCCAATTCAGAACCTCTGCCCTCACATGGGCCTGTTATAGCGCCACCAGGAGGCCGATTTAAGCAAAACCCATTTTTTTATATTACTCCTACAGATTGTAACCAACCGTCATGCAAATCAGTACACAGTATCTCTATAGTCATGTGATCAACACGGATCTGTCCGATTCTCCATATTCCATCCTCATTGGCTAAGGTTGGCTTCCAAAGTTTGCAGGATTGGTCCGTTTTGAACAAAATGCCTCAAATCATGAACGCAGCTTGCAATTTCCGTGAAATTTCACACGCACATTCCCACTAGGCCGAGGTAGAAATGCCACCCTTTTCTGTTATAGCGCCACCAGCAGGTCTAATTTAGCAAAACACATTTTTGGCACAAAATGCCTCAAATCATGAATGCAGTGTCCGATTGCCATGATAGGCCTAAGAAGAAATGGCACCCTTTTCAAATTGGCCTATTATAGCGCCACCAGGAGGCCACAATAACGTACTTGACCTGATGCAAAAGCTCACAACGCGTTGTGCGATTGTAGATCGGATATCGTCTGCAAAGCGATTTGGTGGAGAGGGAAAAAAGGAGGGTGGCAAGGATAGACCCTAGGCCCTAGGGGAACACCGATCAACAACGTATATTTAGGGTTTAAGGAATTCCTGCAGTCAGCCTCCGTGACCAGACCAAACCAGACCAGTTTCCAGGGTTGGAAGTGAGCTATTTATGAACACTATATCAACGTAATGACTGTAATATCTGTGATATAATAGTGATGTATAGCCTAGAACTGCTATGTTGGCTCGGCCGATTTTCTGAGATCATTGTTTAGGCCTAATATTTTATGTGCAAATGAGCTGGGATGAAGGCTTTCTGTAGCCAGAAAATTATGCTGGCTGCTGTCTTAATCCTCCAACTCGTTGTTTCTGTAGGATAGCTGTAAGTATTGGCACAACAATTGTTTACAAAATAACTGAACAAGACTGTGGGCCCTGTTTAAACAATCTATGGCACGGGGCGCATGGCCCACAGTGCAATTGTGTTAGGGCGGTTTCACACTGGATCCGTTTTCATTGAAAACGTTTCCCAGTTCGAATGCTGGCCTGCATTCACATTGGGCATAGATCCTATGCACCACAGAACACATGCATATACACCCCCGATCCTACAGGTGGCGGCATGCACATAGTGTTTCCCCTGTGGACACAGACGTCATCAACTATGCGACAATGTTTGTGCTGGTCTCGCACAAATATGCGTTTAAATATGTTGAAAGCAAGGGGCGGAGTTGCGGTGAGAACTGAATAACACTACTCATCATGAAAACATCATGCACGTGCAATATAAAATATTAATATTATCCAGTGATATGAAAACATTAGCTAATGTTTTTATATCACTGGATAATATTAATATTTTATTTCAAGGTGCCTTGACAAAATTAAAACACCATTACATTATTATGAATAGTATTAACCACATGAACCCCAGCATGGGGGGAACATAAGCCAAAAATAGCCAATCTACAAGCTCACAACGCGCGACGCGTTGTGAGCTTGTAGATCTGCTATTTTTGACAGAGAGATTTGGTGTTGACAGATAAAAGCGTCCAAGAAAAGTAGGTCCGTTTTTACTGAGAATAGAGGGTTTAAGTAGGCTACATAATAATAAAACAATAACTTTATTTATATAGCACTTTTCAAAACATGAGTTACCTTATTTTATGCTACAATTGGAGAAAAGGTCAAATAAAAGATACACGTTTTTTTTTAAGCATAAGGGAATAGCCTACCATAGTTAACAAGTAAGTTAATTCTGACAAGCAATCTGACAAACACATTTAAACAAACTAAAATGAGACCAAAATAACTTTGGTCTCGTTGCCCACATCAACAAACAAACAAATACAGACATACATGTGAATTACATCAATAATTATGAATGACAGATTCATATGGTAGAAGAGTGCAATTTATGACAATAAAGCACAGAGATGTTTCGTTTTTGTAGCCCACGTTTGTGTGTGAAACTGTAGAATTAATAAAAAGAAACTTCTCATTTATTTTGGATAGTAATTTAATGTATTATTCTGCTATTCTTTATTATGCTCACATAAGCTATTTAGAAGGGATAAACTAAACTGTGCATTCAGGAGAAATTGCATCATGAGTGAAACGGCTATAGTCCTTGGGAAACTATAAACCTACGTAGGCCTACATCTAAATGAGTTACCATATTTACTTACAAATTTCAAATTACAAAGCCTTATAAGCTATATATTTCTGGGATGCATAGTAGCTGAAACTCCACAAGATACCCACAAGATATACTATATGCGCTGCTCGCGCACCTGAAATGCGCGATGGAGACCCGCCAATGTTTCATGACTGATAGACATGAAAGAAGGCCCTTCACAGCTAATAGAGAATTTTAAATTTTAAGAATCGGTTCAGAATTGAATGAGTAAAATTGTTAGAAAGGCTCCCATATAAGTTGATTATTATTTCAATTGTTATGTTCCACCTTAAGAGTAATATGCACCAGCCCTTTAAGTGCGCAATGCATTCTGGGGCGTTTTCATTCATTCAGTAGCACCGGCTAGAAGAGCTGTGTTTTTGTTGGCTGTTTTTGTCGAGTTTATATACCGTCACCTATTCCAAATAGCGGGCCACTTCCGTCTAACGGTACGCTTGCTTTCACATTGCAGCTACCGTACCCGAAAACGCATGATTCGGATCCGAGACTGCCTCCCGAGGTGGTTTCGGGAACGGAACGGTTGCCCGTTTCGCGGGTCGATTCGCTACATTCACACTAGCCAAGCGGTCTGGAATGCGCACCCGGGACCTGAGTGTGAAAGCGCCCTCAGTTAAACAGCGTGTTGTCTGTGCACAAAGTAAGGTGCACGGAGCAAAGGGGTTGTATTTAATCTCTGAATTAGTCATGGGTGTGTTTTGGGCATAACATGAGAGCAATGAGAGTGTCATCTCAACTCATAAAGTTGTTCATTTTAATTCGTTTTGGGACTTTGGGTACTGAGAAAAGCGCCATATAAGTTTGATGTATTATATTATTATTATCTCCCATTGCCTTTAAGCGTGAGTTGCAATGCACCTGGTGCATTGTTATTTAAATGATGGATTTGGCAAGTTCGAGCAGACTAACAATTTTCTGCTGAGGAAACGGATCGTGTGAAGTAAAAGCACCAACTACGGGAGCAGAATTCATAATGTGATGATATAATAATGTCAGGGGACGCGGGGGAAACAAGTGGACCAGGCTGCTGCATGTGCTGCTGGTCAGAATTCACACCTTCCGAATCCTCCTAATATCTCATGTCCATCATTGATATCTTGACATACTGTATCAACGTAATATTCTCATTGCTCATTCTCAGTTATTTTTTATCCACTAATTAAAGCATGATGGACGGGTATTCACTGAAAGCAAAAGCTTTAAAGTGAAATAAAAGAAAGTACCATAATTCAAAAGCTACACTGTGTCTTTAATTGAGCTGTATCGTGATTTTAATGATGCAAAGAGTATACAGAAAGGCTTTCAGAACAATAAAGAAGGACGGGCCATGTTGAAGGATGGACTATGCTGCATAATATGGAGGACAAAGCAGATGCTATAGCATTTAGCCGTTATCGATAGAAGTACAAAATGTAACCCTCCTGTATAAACAGAGAGAATACGAACAGAAAACAGCAGATAGTTTACTCCCATTTAATTCTTATAGTTTTTTTCCTCTTCCTCTATGACTTTAGAGAATCACAATGGGAGTTGTAGCAGTTAGGATTAATGGCTTGACTGGAAAACTAAACCGATCATAAAACGTCCATGTAGTCTGGATAGTGTCTCTCTCTCACCTAACACTGTTACTCCTGCTGGCATGGGGTCAAAAAAACTGTTTGCTGTCTTTAGCTCTCAGATTTCCAACTAAAGTAATGGATCAGTGCCAGCTCTTTGACAGTTTTACACAAAATGACCATAAACTCTCATGAATTGAGTACATAGGACCACCGTGGAAACAATCCCCTAGGGCTTTTTGTGTTATCCTTTTAGCGTCATTGTAAAATCGTACCACTGTACTATTTGCAAACTGTTAAGAAAGTATGCAATCAATAAATCAAAAAACTGTTCAAATACAGTAGAGCAGGTTCCCAAACTTTTCCCCCCTATTGTGAAATGCTTTAACATAAGCTCATTGCTATTTTTGAATGTATATATTTTTATGTATATATTATATTCCAAAATAGAAAATGCCAGGTTGAAAGTGATTATACTGAAATGTATATTTTACCCCCTCTCCTTTCCAATTGTCCCCCCGTTAACGTTGCTCCTTGGGGGCCCCCCAGGTGGCCGTGGCCCCCACTTTGAAACCCATTGCATTAGACCCACTGTTTCAAGTCCCAACATACAGCGCAGTGCTTTTCAAATCTAGGCTAAGCCAGTCTGATATTTGTATTCCATATTGTAGAGTCCCAGCCCCACCCGGACTGGGTAGTAGATGAGGGGGATTTCCCAGCATGCCCCTGGGCGAACACAAATTATTGCTGTTCTGCTGTCGTGTTAAGTTGTTATTTGTTATGGGAATGGGTTGGGCGGATTAATGTGTTATGTTGCTTCATATGATCTCATTTATGTTATGAGCGCTTAATGTTGGGAACTAGGGTGACGTGTAGGATGTTCAATGCTGTGTGAACCCCATCCCCCATTTCCCTGTAGAGAGTGGGTTAGCTTTGTGCGAAAAGTCGTTATCATGGCTGGATCAGAAACTCATTGGTACATTGGTGTCAGAAGTGGGAGATTGGGGGGCCGCCACCAGGCAGAGGTGCCGGCTTGCACCGCTGAAGACACTCTCGAAGAAGAGGGCGACATAGCTGAAAGAACGCATATCACTGAGAGAATGCATCGGACTCTCTCACTTGATCACCAGATGGAGAAGAGAAAAGAAGAGTATTATGCCACCAAATTGCACAAACTAATTCAACACAGCTATCCTTCGTCATATCCAGGAGCAGTTGGTTCTCTAAACTCTTTTTTGAGGACTCTGTCCTGATCATCATCTCAAGGAAGTGGAACTGATGTGGACGGGGCCCCTGCCTATATCAGACAAGACGTCTTTAGACTGCCTTTTATATTGTTATCCTATTTTAACTCATTGACTGACTGCCATCGACGAGTATACTCGTCATTTCAATCCAAGGCTCACGCCGCCATTGACCAGTCACTCGTCATGTGGTGTTTTCAGTTGGTTTACGATAGAGGGCGCTCTTCTGCAGCCTGTGAATAATGATGATGATGATGAAGAGTACAGCCAAAGATCACATGATCAAGATGGTTTAGTTAGCGTGTATAGGATTTATACAAAAAAAATGTCTGTGCTTTCTGTTGCTTTTTGGCGAAAACAAGCTATACATTCAACTGCCAATAACTATGGAACGGATTATCAGCACAATTGTCTTTCTACGATTCTACGAGACTCTACTACCTCTTTTATAGTGATCGGTGGTTGGATCATTGTGAAGAATAATATTCTATGATTTTTCAAATGTTAGTGAGAACGCTCGGAATCGCTGGCAAGAGCAGCTACAGTATAGACAATGTTTTAACTCTGGGCAGTTATCCTACTACTTATTCAGTACTTGTCTGTATCTTTGTTTCATCCTTACTGTGGTGCTGCTATAGCAACTGAATTTCCCTATCAATCAATAAAGGTCTGTCTGTCTGTGGGTCTATCGATCTAGACAGTGAAGAGTCGATACAGCGGGGGGTCTCCACTCTATAGCCTCCCCCACCAGTTACAAGAAAAGGCCAACAAGCCAGAGAAGTCATTATGGTTGCAGAGAGCGTATAGACAGCGGGCGGCATCAATGTCCAGCCCTGACACCAATGAGCATGCATCCATCAATCGAGTGGAGAGAGGAAGATACCCTCCACACCAGTGTTGATTTTGTCGACTAAAACTATGACCATTTTTTTTCGGTGACTACCTTTTTTCACTGACGAAATAAAAACAAAATAAGAACTAAGCTACGATGACTAAAACTGAGACTAAATATATTGACAATTTTGTCAACAAATAAAAACTAGCTTAAAATGTTAGGGAGGGACTGGTGGAGAAGAGATCCAGTAGAACTAAAAGACAAGTCATTGGATGTGTGGTTGCGCTCGGGTGTTGCACTCTGAAAATAGCAGTTGTAGGTCGGCTATTTTCAGCATGCAACCAAGTGTAAAATCAGGCATTACGACGCCATCAAGGCACCGCCAAAATACATTTTAGTCAACTAAATCAACTGTAGATTTAGTCTAAAACTAGACTAACAGTAAAACATTTCAGATGACTAAAATATTACAAAAACTAAATGGAATTTGATTCAAAAGACTATGACTAAAACTGAATGAAAATCAACACTACTCCACACCAGACAAGGCAACACTCATCAGAGCCTCCGGCCCCTGGGAAAGTGAAAGGAGCTGTCCACCTTAGTCTCGGATCTTTGTTGGGTTTATGACAACGGGACCCCTCAGGCAGCTGGTGGAAAGTAACAAAGGACATTTACTCAAGTACTGTACTTAAGTAAAATGTTGAGTTACTTTTACTTTACTTGAGTATTTCCAGTTTTCAGAACTTTCCCTTCTACTCCACTGCATCTCAGAGGCAAATATTGTACTTTTACTCCACTACAATTATTACTTTGCAGATACAAATTATTACACTATAAAACATACATTAACCACTTTAGCCCATATTTTATACGCTATTTGAAATTAGCCGATCTACAAGGTCACAACGCGTTGCGATGCAACGCGGTGTGAGCTTGTAGATCTGCTATTTTCAAACATTGTATGTATATTTTGATGCCAATACTTTTGTACTTTTACTCAAGTAACATTTTGAACACATACCCTTTACTTGTAACAGAGTATTTTTATACTATGGTATTGCTACTTTTAATTAAGTAAAATATCTTAGTACTTCTTCCACCACTGCCCTCAGGTAGAGCCAGGAGGGCATCCTGGGCTGTTAGTGGCTGAGTGGGATTCCCCAGCATTAACTTGTTATTTGTTATGGGGAATAATGTTTAAGGGGCGATTCATGTCTTCATTTATGTTATGTGTGCTTAATCCAGCAAGACCGGGAACACATCTGTGCCATTTTATGATTTATTACAAGCTCATGAGCTTTTTTTTTGAAAAAACGTGGAAAATTTGTGCAAATCTTTAAAAAAAATAGCAGATCTACAAGCTCATAGCGCGGCACTCGGTGCCACGCTATAGTGGCACCGAGTGGCATCGAGTGGCACCGAGCGGCACTCGGTGCCACGCTATGAGCTTGTATATCTGCTATTTTTTTATAGCCAAAGAAAAATGACACAGATGCGTTCCCGGATTGAATGGGTTAATGTTGGGAAGATACAATGGGTGACGTGTAGCTGCTGTGTGCACCTCTGTCCTAATTACAATTTGAGTGAGTTGGCTTTGTGCTTGGTGTTATTCAAATAAAAGTGTTCCTTCAAAAAGTCGTTATCATGACTACTCCTTCAGAACAAAAACCATTGTAACCAGTCATTACAATATGTAATCTGGAAAACAATGCAAATGTTGTCATTTAGGGCACAGGTCTTCAACAGGGGGTCCGGGACCCCTAGGGGGTCCTCAGAGTTATTACAACTTGTTTTTATATCAACCACTTGAACCCTAGCATCCCTATTCTGAGGGGAACATTCGCCGAAAATAGCCGATCTACAAGCTGAGCTATTTTCGGCAAAGAGGTCTGGTGTAGAGGGAAAGAAAGAGCAGACCAAGTACAGAGCCAAAGGTCAAGTTTTGAGGGTTTAAGTGGTTAAATGTCTGAAAATACACATGAACATAAATCCAGCATATTACTAGAAAAGATAATATGTAAACAAAGAAACAAAGAATCATTAATGTGTGATGAGCTATCTATGAAATCAATGAAAAAGTTGATTCCGTAACACAATTTTATACAGTACTGTATGTAGTGGGGGTCCCTGCTTCATCCCTCTCTCAGCTAAGTGGTCCTTGGCCTGAAAAACTTTGAAGACCCCTGATTTAGAGTATTTAGCCATTATTTTTGCATAACTCAGAGTGAATTAAAAGGGGCTTCGTACAAAGTCTGTCATACGTTTTTGAAAGAAAAAAAATAAGTTGCATTCTGTGTAAGCATTTCTTCATTACACTAGGTGGCATGAATAGATAACAAACTTAAGACCAAGTTTATCTCATGAGAGGCACAGTCTATTAACAACAGGAATCTACATTCAATTTAAATTGCAGAAACTACTTCAGTATCTAAAGGATATAGGATGTGTTGGAGATGCTGAACTTCTTCCGCAAGTTCATTATGGATATAAATCTGATGAGTTCATTTTGGATATTAATCTGATTAGTAAATCATGGATATTTTATATTAAGTTAATTATGATTGGGATACACATAGTTTTTTGCTCATAATGGATATAATATACATTGTATTAGATCATTATAGACAGAATATAAATTTGATTAGTTAATTATGGATATAATATACATTTTATGGTTCATTGTGGATAGGATATATATTTCATTAGTTCATTATGGATATACATTGTATTAGTTCACCTTTGACTATACCAAACAGTTAATGTCAAGGGACACTTGTGCCAGATGTCACAAAAGTCCCTCTAGGCTTTCCTGAGATATAACGTTCACAAGAATGGGACGGACGGACGGAAGGACGGGACGTCCCCTTCTCAGCATGTCTGACTTCATGCAACAAGCACACAGCTTTCGTTAGGCTGCCTTTACCAAATTACGGTCCTATCTGGAACTCAAAACGTCATATAGGCCAGTGGTTCTCAACCTTTTCAGGCTGTGACCCCCAAAATAATTCATATTTGAACTGGGGACCCCCCAAAATAATTCATATTTGAACTGGGGACCCACCAAAATAATTCATATTTGAACTGGGGACCTCCCACCCTGACAAACACTTGGAATCATAGGCATTACATTTAGTTTGACGTTCTACAGATAAATATTGTGAAAATAGCCGATCTACAAGCTCACAACGGCTCGCAAGGCAAGGCGTTGTGAGCTTGTAGATCGACTATTTTCACAAAGTTTTCCTCTTTCTTATATTATTTGCCAATTTGGCCAATGTTTGACCAGTATTTATAGTGTGTTGACTACTTTTGATACAGTAATGTTCATTTAATTTATTTTCTCCTTTTTTGTATTAAAAGGGTCTTAAAAGTCCTTAAATTGTCACTTAACTGTCATTTGGGGACCCCCCCCCAAAATCACGTGGGGACCCTCCTGGATGTCCCGACCCACAGGTTGAGAACCACTGATATAGGCTACTGTAGGTACGTCCATAGGAAGGTTCCATATTGAATCCATTAATCTTTTTAATAGAACCAAATGTTTCCATTATGGATTGTTATAGGGCTCTTTAAAGAGACACTTTTTAGGGGCCATATGCAGAGTCATTAACGTCATCATTTCAGATGACGTCTGATAACTAACTGAATGTCTCCTAAGCAGAATAAACCAATTGTCTAACTCTGCAATCACTATTTTGGGCCTGTCATTTTAGGCAAGGGGTTTTCAATAGACTTTCAAAATTTGCTTTATTTTTTTATTTTAAAAAATAACACAAAATAGCAGATCTACAAGCTTGTGGTAGTTAGGGTTGTGGGTGCAACGATGCGTTGAGAATTTGAAGATCAGCTATTTTCACATGACACTGCATTAGGACAGTATAAAAGTATAGGGCTTAAATTAGGTCATTGTTGTTGCTGGAATAAATTTTCAGTCGCAAACAATGATAGCGTTAGGTTGCGTGATCACTTTCATCATCAAAACTTTTCTTCTGTCCAACTGTAAAGTATCTATTGTTTTCATCTGGGAATTGAGCTCAAACGTCTCCACCAGAGGTGAGAAACTAGACGAGAGAGACTGACTTTGATCTGATCATCTGGTGAACTGAATTTAATATCAAGGGAACACTGGTGCCAGATGTCACCAAAGACCCTCCTCCAGGCTTTCCTGAGATATAACGTTCACAAGAATGGGACGGACGGACGGGACGTCCCCTTCTCAGCTCAAACGGCTCGACAAGAGGTGAGAAACTAGACGAGAGAGACCAGATTGACTTTGATCTGATCATCTGGTGAACTGAATTTCATCTGCCTGTTTTCCAAGTGAGAGATGCTGGTATCGAGGTCACAATCTTTTCTAAAAGTTGAAACAGAAAAGAAAAGAAAGGCTTCAACTCTTCCATTCTTGCACTCTTTACATTTCTAGTAAAAGCCTCGGAATTTGTATGTCGAAAGCTGCTCATAAATTCCTACGTTTTATGGAAACGTATTGCATGTCCAAGAATTTATATTCAAACCACATACAGTATAAATGCTTTCAACACTGTTGACGGATGACAAATATATAAAGATTTACTGTAATGAGTGGCCTGTTTGCTGCTGCAAGTCGAAACATGTGGTTTACATCCTTAATCTGTCAGTACTGGCAAGAGTCACAAAATCCATCTAGCATGGTCACCACAGTGTAAATAGACTGTGTCAATTGTACTCCGAGAGTATGCCAATGGGACCAAATGGACCCGTAAAGGTCCATTTGGCTCCATTTGTACACACGCACACATCAGTCACACACGCACGCGAGCACGCACGCACACACGCACGCACGCACACGCACACTCTCACACACACACACACACACACACACACACACACACACACACACACACACACACACACACACACACACACACACACACACACACACACACACACGCGCACACAGGCTCTTTCCTGTCCCTGTCAACTGTTCAGTCTAATGAGGTATAAAATTGCCTTTTAATTAAATAATTAGATGACCGTTAAAGACGACAGCACCTTTGCAAATGTCAATGTATAAAATGAACCCGGCCCGTCCAGAATGTGTTCTTAACTGACCTGCCTGCATGGCTAAATAAAGGTTCAAATAAATGAAGGTTAAAAATAAATTATAAGGGCTATCTTTATGTCATCAAATCACATACAGTACAAGGACGGTCATCAATAATCCTAAAACTGTATATCGTCGCTGTCGGGCGCAAACCTCTTATCTCTGTTTTTTCCTAAACTAATGCCCCACTTGATCATACTACAGCGTCACACAAAAGTAGCAGAAGTAGCATATCTACAAGCTCGAAACGCAGCGCGAAGCGACACGTTTCGAGCTTGTGGATCTGCTACTTTTGATATTTTTGAATTTGAATCCTGAAAAGTAACTGTTTTGGACATATGAGGTTTCCACCCAACAGGGACGATATGTGGCTTCACTTGTAAATTTGGCCACAGATAACAAAGCTACATTAATGCTACAATCTCTCCCGATGGAGAGAGTTAATTAAGATGCCGTCCGAAATACAATATATATGGCAGCACTTAGTGTCCAATCGGGTAGACCGCCTTGCTTCCATTAACTTCAATGACATTGTACTCCCCAACACCAGGGTCTAAATATCTCAATGGAAGAGTATAGGGAGACCCTCTCTAACCACAGCAGATGTGCTACTTATATTGTATTAATACTGTGCCGTATAGTTTGGTTAAATTCATTGTTTATTCATTAAAAATAAGTTGCAGATTGTGGCCAACTAGAGCTGGAAGGGCTCTCTCATTTATAATCTTGTGTTTTAATACAAAGTGCCATCCTCAGGACTCATGCATTGATTATGTCATAACAATGCCTTGTGTGGCCAGAGAAATGTCTTTTGCCAGGGAGCGTCACAGCTAAAGCTGCTAAAGTACTGTAACCCGGTCCAAGGGATTCACACAAAATCATTTGTAATCTGTAAAAAGAACAAGAGAGAGGGAGAGAAAGAGGGGGGGTTATACTGTGGTGGAAGAAGTACGCTATTTAAGCACTATGTAACTTTCCTCTTCTACCCCGGATTTTAACCCGGTTTCCTGCGTATTAGTGCGTAAGTCCTGACCTTTTTTCCATTGAGCTAATAGAGCCTGCCTGCTTGCTCAGGGGATGAATTGAATCTTGACCATCAGGTCAAAATTTGTGTCAGATCCCGTGTCTAGGTGAGACATGACCTTTGACACGATCTAAATGTCGCAAACGCTCACCCCAAAACATGATTTACGATGTGCCTATCGGTACGTAACTCGGACAACGCTGAGTCAGCTCAAGCGAGCGAATTGCCATGAGCTAAAGCGAGCGAGTTGCCGTGCCGACGGCGCGCCTCCGCTGCGGTCCAAAACTATACTATACTAGAGGTCAGGGCGCCCTACGGGCGCCCTTCCCCCTAGCCCCCTAGCCAACAAAATCGTGGGATACAAATGAAAACATGGCGAACCCCTTTCAAAGAGCCGTTGTAAAGACTGGCTCATTTATGGCTCATGTGTCTATTATATAAAATTTAAAAATATATTTAAATATGTATGTATTCATATGTCATAATAGTATGTATATTTGTATTGTAGATATAATGTATATGTTAAATATGTGTTATGTACTGTAATACAGCATATAACATTTTGATATAATAATGTATTATTATATGTAATAATATATAATAATATAATATATAACATCAGTAATATAATATTTGTTATAGCATAAGATATAATATACATAATAATACATATTATTGTAATGTCTAATATGATGATATCTAACAGTTTATTGAAATAATAATTGTAATATGTAATTTATTTATATATAATAAAATATATGGAATATATATAAATAGCCATATAATAGCCATATTCATATGCATCTTATTTATATAGATCCACCGTCTTTCTCTTGTGTAATACTAAATAACATGTATATGTAGAATATATATAAATATCCATTTAATATCCATATGTATATTATTTATATAGATCCACCGTCTCTCTCCCTCTCTCTCTGTTTGTGCTTGAGAACTGGGTGGTACACATGTGCACAAAGGGGGGGGGGGCAGAGTGCGTGTGAGGTGATGTGTGTGAAGTATGTTGGTGTAAATGTGTTGTGTAAATACATTCTGCAATGTGTGGTGATCAAACTGTACATGCAGGCAACGTCGAGTGTGAAACCGTGCAACGTGTATCAGCGTCACACTACACGCTGTATTTTGATTTTTGCTGGCCAGCGCTAATGAAAGACTAAACTGGATTATCATTTCATGTGAACATTGAAGTGCAACTGGCGGAAGATGTAACTCAGGTGAAGTAATGCGTGACGTTGCAATTATGTAGTGATTTCCTAACATATAAATAGCAGGCACCAGCCAGTCAATGAGTGTTGGTGGGTAGCCCCCCCCCCCTATGAATAGAAAGGTTGGGACCCCCCTGGTCTACATGATGGGGCGATGCGGGGGCCGACTTGGGACTGACCTGAGTGGAGCGGGGATGCAAAAGACGTGGAGCTGGTACTGAAGTAACGTGTTGATAAAACAGAAGATTGAATAAGATACGTTATGTATCTTTCAGGACCTTTCCCCCGCACGGAGCAACTCCTACCGTAAGTACCCTACTTAATGCGCAGCAACATTCGATGGGGGGATCACTATACCGTGGGTTCGCTAGAGACGGTTCACGTTACTCCAGTGAGCTGGTCGTTGTTGAAGAAGTCTGTGTGTTGAGAAGCAACGTCGTCGCTGAGTAGTGTTGGCTCAATGGGAAAGTCTGACGTTATGGGGACTGGGGACTGTGATGTAGCAACAGGGGGGTGTGAGTGTGCGACGTGGAGTAGTGTTGCCACGTCCGGTTATTGTAAGCGTTGAAGTTATTCGAAGTGACGTTGGATTAGCAAGAGGTTAGCCTTTGTTAATAATATATAACATGTATATGTAGAATATATTGAAAGGTCCATAGGCATAGGTATGTTATTTATATAGAGCCAGCGTGTCTGTCCCCATCTGTGGTGTTTTTGGCATCAACCTGGTGGCTTGTTGCTGGCCTTTTGTCGTCCAGGAAAATTCACGGAGCCGATTGCGTATTACTCTCGCGCAACCTGGCAACGTCTTTGAGGCTCCTAAAAGGTCTCACCTTCCGGTGTGTCGGTAATGTGTGGGGAATTTTTTGTTGGACGGATTTAATTATGGTGTGAGGGGGCAAATGTGTGTTGAGCAATGAAAAGTGGACGAATAACTGCGTGAATGAATTGCGCACGTTGTGACTGGTGTTTTGGTAACATGTGAGATGTTATTGTCGTTATTTCGCCGAAACAAATGAGTAAAAATGAAGTGCCTTCAGTCGCACCACCGGAAGAGAGACGATCTCTCAATTGTATATAGGATACAAAACACTTACTGAGCCCCGTCGGTAGGTCAGTATCTCACCTACTTAGACCAATCAATAGTCTGATTAAATGCGGGTAGGTCAGTATCTCATCCCATTCAGTGCATTGACAGCATCCAAAATGGGTGGTGAGAGAGAGAGAGAGAGAGAGAGAGAGAGAGAGGGGGAGACCTGGCACACTGTCCACTACACAGGTCACAGAGGTCACAGATGTTTGTGTATTTTCCAGGGTCAGTTCAGGTGAATCAACTCCATGCTGTGATGTCATCACCGCCTCACGCCGCATCAACAGTGGACATCGGCGTCAATAAAAGGAACTCTGCTGTTGGGTGGAAACCTTGTATGTCCAAAACCATTCCTTTTTTATTGAGTGAAAATAGCCGATCTACAAGCTCACAACTCGCCGCGATGTGACGCGTTGTGAGCTTGTAGATCTGCTATTTTCACCACTTTGGTGTGACATTCCCGTATGATGAAGTAGGGCATTCATTTACGAAAATACATAAAAAAGTTGAAATGTAGAGATGTGAGGTTTCTGCCCGACAGCGATGAATTAACACTGGGGTTGGGGTTTGTGTCCTTGCTGTTGGCTTCAGCTGGCCCTTTGTGAGTCCAAAGAATTGGGGCCTGTGGTGGGCGAGATTTGGGTGACCAGATAAAGATTAGCAGGGAGCAGCGGAGGTAACGGACAAATGGACACCAGTACATGCAGGACTCGATCAGGAACAAACATGTTTTTGCAAGCGTGCACGTGCCGTGCTTTTATTTGAGTCATACTGTATAGCCTACTAATTTCTCTCAATCACTTGTTTTGGCCATGGGGGCGAAAAACGTTCAAACATTTCCCCAAATTTCCAGAACATTTGGAAACATTCGAAAAATCCATAAAATTACCAAAACAACGTAAAAGAAAAGATTCCCCAAATGTTCCCAAATTTCATAAAAGTTTCAGCATTTTTGTCATTAAACAAAAGGTTAAAGTATAACATATAGGCCTTATGTGGTTAATAACAAAATAATAAATACATGAATGAATGAATGAATGAATGACTGGATACCAGTACAGGAGCAAACATGTTTTGCAAGCACGGCCTGCTTTTATTTGAGTCAGACCATCTCTTGTCTTAATGACCTGGTTGTTTACATGGGAACAGTTCTGCCAAAATGTTTGGCTTTCCACAGAAAGAGAATCCAAGGAATCTCTCTCATAAAACTAAAGTTGTTTTTGTTTTGTTTTTACTGCTCCATTGACTTTCGAAACAGCATTATGGAAAAATGCTATACAGATTTATTTACGAATGTATTTACAGCATACAACATACGGTATGTTTTAATATGTGAAAGATGAATGCTCAGTTGGGGATTATAATGAACATGTTGTTTGTGGGAGGCCAGGAGAGGAGAGGAGAGGAGAGGAGAGGAGAGGAGAGGAGAGGAGAGGAGAGGAGAGGAGAGGAGAGGAGAGGAGAGGAGAGAAGAGAAAACTCACTTTTATAAAGCTGCTTTTATTCCCCAAATGTTTTAACCTATTGTGTCCTACTGCATTTGCTGCGTAATGTTTTTTGCTCTATTTCTTGTTATGTGATGTGTTTTTGATTCTATGTGAAGCACTATGTAACTCTGTTTTGAAAGGTGCTGTATAAATACAGCTTTATTATTATTATTATTAAGAGAAGAGAAGAGAAGAGAAGAGAAGAGAAGAGAAGAGAAGAGAAGAGAAGAGAAGAGAAGAGAAGAGAAGAGAAGAGAAGAGAACAGAACAGAACAGAACAGAACAGAACAGAACAGAACAGAACAGAACAGAACAGAACAGAACAGAGGAAGAGGAGGCTAGGTGAAGGTTAAAGCAGGACAGAACATGATGGGAGGAGGAGGAGGGAGGGAGGTCAGTTGAGGACAGGAGGACAGAGCAGCAGAGGGAGGACAACAGGAGGGAGGAGGGAGGAGGAGAGAGAGAGAGGGTCTGCTGTGTCATAAATGATCACAGAGTCTTGTTGGATTGCAGCGGACTTATTTTCCATTCTGCTGGCAGAGCAGCTGGCATAACCCATGAAGACCTGAGGCTGTCTTCTAAATCCTAACAGTTTGCGGGAAAATGTTGCTATATATCAGTGGTTCTCAAACTTTTTCATGTCAAGGACCACCCAAAATTATATGTATTTGGCCGCCGACCTCCCATCTCCAAATATGTTGTTCCAGGGACTCCCAGAAGCAAAGATTTGAGTAAACTTTTTTCTCTTTGTGTCTCTCATGAGCTCAGATCGGGGCTCTCCCCAGGCTGGCAGAGGGAGAGTAGTGCCCAGGATTACAAGCTTAGGCATTGGCACTGCATGGGTGAAAAACGGGTTACAAAATCGTGGGATATAGATATTTTTTTTTAATTAAATTTAAGAATACATATATATTCAAAGATGTGCAGAGATTTTCACAATTTTTCAAAAAATAGCAGATATACAAGCTCATAGCGCGGCACAGAGTGCCGCGCTATGAGCTTGTATATCTACTATTTTTGAATAGCCACAGAAAAATCCAAAAATGACACAGATGCTTTCCCGTTTTGAATGGGATAAAAGCCTGTCCTCCTTCTCCGAGGAGGACCATTACATAATATCAAAGAACGGACACTAGCATCACCAGCTGCATTGTTAGTTAAACTAAAAGGAAACAAGTCCTTTATTTACACCAGCCTTTTCCACAGTCCCAAATCACTTCTGTCTTTAACCACTTACAGGTGCTGTGATTATTAAAGAGCTGGAGAGAGACAGAGAGACTCCCGTTACTGAACAAACACTCTGTATAGCAATGATTACTATCAGAATATAGTGCTTTAACCTTTTAACAAAGAACTTTTTGTTTTAACCAAAAGATATCACTTACCTACCTTTTTAATATACAAAGACATTTATGTTATGTTTGTGGTATTTTGTCCTTAAAACCTTGAAAATGTTTTCATTGTGATGCCAATAGGAACTTAAAGTATACTATAGCCTATTATATTATCCAAGCCAGAACACAATTGATTGCTTGATCGTTAAAGTAAACATGCTCTGAAAATGCACGCCCCCCACCCATTTGGTCACTAAATCACCAGTGGTGGAAAAAAGTATTCAAATGTTTTACTTAAGTAAAAGTATCAATACTTCAATGTAGAAATACTCTGTTACAAGTAAAAGTCCGGAATTCAACATTTACTTGAGTAAAAGTACAAGAGTATTGGTATCAAAATGTACTTAAAGTACCAAAAGTAGAAAGTCATCATTATGGAGAATGTCCCATTTCACAAGTTTTCAAATGTATAAATTGTATACAACTCTTTTGAAAATAGCCGATCTACAAGCTCAGAATGCATCGCATTGTGAGCTATGCAGTACTTAAGTACTGTACTTAAGTACAGTACTTGAGTAGATGTACTTAGTTACTTTACACCACTGCTAATCACAGCAGCCAAAATAGGCATGGCGTGTTAAGTGGGAAAGACGAGCCGGTAAATGCTTTCAAGATTTTCCAGTGCGGGCCCTGATCCAGACAAAGGTTGGGAACCACCGAACCACCTCAGTCTAATCTGCAGAGCAAAGCTTTGGCCTGGTTTGAACTCTGTGGATTGTCCAGGGTTGTTCTGGTTGTGGCTCAAACAGTCACCAAGCAGTGCAGGTTTAAACTGAACTCCCACCTGGCTATATAACTCAAGACCTCCACCGTCTCCTAAATAAATCCTCCTCCTCCTGCGTGTGTACTACTGGTACTATAGAAGCCAAGAAAAAACACACAGGAGATTCAGTTAACCCTAACCCTAACCCAAAAACATAAATACATCCCTTTTTAACCACTTGAATCCGGGGGGGGGAGGGGAGACATTAGGCAAAAATAGCCGATTTACAAGCTCACAACTACTTTAAGTATATTTCTGCTGTCCGGCAGGAACCAGCTAACTCCAAAATGCTCATTTTTCAGGAAATGAAAGGAGTTAGGAGGTTTTGTTCATCATTGATAAGAACAGCTGAATGGACCTCCAAGCTCACAATGAGGTTGGAGGTCAAAAGGGGGTGGAGCCTGGAGTCAGCAAAACCATCTAACTCCGGTGGAGTTAGCTGGTTTCGCAGAAAGTTTGAGGATCCAATGGAGTTAGCTGGTTTTGTCAGAAGCGCTTTTTAATGCTTTTCATTGGTTCAATATTTTTTTTTACCAACACACAGACGTAAAGGGCGTTCAATGGCCCTGATTTATGGAAAAAAATGCAAAAGCGTCAACATGGAGTTAGCTGGTTACTGCCGGACAGCAACGAGGGGTTATTTAAGTTCAATAGCTCTAAATGATGATAGTAATTAATTATAGCTTTTTCAGTAACAGGGGTATCCTGTCTCTCCAACTCTTTAGTGAACAGAAAACACATTTTCAGGCCAGGATACCAATTTTATCCTATCAGGAGAGGAAACAAGTGCAATTGGCAAAAAATATAAATAACTAGAAAAAGTGCTCCTCGGAGCACAGGTCTCCACCAGGTCAGGTAGGTTATTGTGGCCTCCTGGTGGCGCTATAATAGGCCAATGTGAAAAGGGTGCCAGTTCTTCTTAGGCCTTTGATGGCAATCGGACACTGCAATTTTTTGATAAATTAGACCTGCTGGTGGCACTATAACAGGCCAATGTTAAATAAAAAAAATGGGTGGCATTTGTTCCTCAACATAGTGTGAATGTGTGTGCAAAGTTTGACCGCAATCGGATGCTGCGTTCATGATTTGCGGCATTTTGTTCAAAACAAACCACTACTGCAAACTTTAGATGTCAATCTTAGCCAATCAGGATGGAATATGAAAAAGCAAACACATCCGTCTTGATCACATGACTATAGAGATCATGTGTACCGATTTGCGTGAAATTTTTATCAAATCGGAAGGAGTAATATATATTTTTTTTTTACATAAGTCGGCCTCCTGGTGGCGCTATAAAAGGCAGATGTGAAAAATGCAGGGCAAGGGCTTTTCTTTGACCTCTAGGGAATGCGCTTACAAAGTTTTACACAGATCGGTGCAGTTATAGGTAAAAACACGAATTGGCTTGTTATAGCGCCACCATGAGGCTGATTTGAAAATGTTCAAGTGGCATTTCTTCCTCGGCATAGTGGAAATACGCGTGCAAAATTTCAAGGAAATTGCATACTGTGTTCATGATTTGAGGCATTTTGTTCAAAACGGAGAACTCCTGCAAACTTTGGAAGCCATTTTTAGCCAATCAGGATGGAATATGAAAAATCTGAAAGACCAGTTTTGTTTAATGACTATAGAGATACTGTGTACCGATTTGCGGGATTTTTGGTCAAAATCTGTAGGAGTACTGGCAAAAAATATGTTTTGCACAAATCGGCCTCCTGGTGGCGCTATAAAAGGCCCATGTGAAAATGTGGGCCAGGGGTTCTGCTGTGGCATCCAGGGAGTGTGTGTGCACAGTTTCGCTGCGAGCAAGCCAACGGTGCCGGAGATTAGCTGTACACAGACAGAATGACGGACGGACACACGGACGGACGGACAGGGGGCAAAACATACTCTCTCGCCATGCCTTTCGGCCTCGCGGAGACAATAATGAGCAGAAAAAAACTAAACTGAACTGAAGCTGTATAAAAACGTTGTTCTCTCTCCTGATTGAATAATAAACAGAAAATTCATTTTCAGGTAGGTGACAACATTTCAACCAATCAGGAGAGAGTACCCATTTATCAGCTTCATTTTGATAGTGTTCCAGTTCCAATTTTGTCTGCTCATTTCTGTGTCATCACTTCCAATTTCACTTGTTTAATCTGTACCCTGACTGAGTTCTCTATCCTGATTGGATAAAATTGGTATCCCGACCTGAAAATGCATTTTCTGTTTAAAAAGCTGGAGAGACATGGATACTCCTGTTACTGAACAAACAGTCTATAGCAATGATTACTTTCACAATATATAGAGTATTTTAACCAAAGAAAATCGCTTACCCTACCTTTAATGCTACATTATCAATACAATGGGCATTGGGTCTTTGGCCCCCACAATGCTAAATTGTGCCCCCCACCCACACACACAGTGATATTCTGGCGACTTGCAGTCAGTGGTAGAAAGTAACTAAGTATATTTACTCAAGTACTGTACTTAAGTAAAATGTTGGGGTATTTTTTACTTTACTGGAGTACTTCCAATTTTCAACAATTTTACTTCTACTCCACTACATCTCAAAGGCAAATATTTAATATATTTACTTAATATAAAGTATATATTATATACTTTGGCAATTTGAAAATAGCCAATCTACAAGCATGTAGATCTGCTATTTTCAAAGATTTTTTGTAAATTTAAAAACCTGTGAAATGCGACTTTCTGCATAATGAGTACTTTTACTTTTGTACTTTTACTCAATAAAAATTTGAATACCAAACTTGTACTTGTAACAGACTATTTCTACAATAGGGTATTGATACTTTTACTTAAAGGGATATTTCACTTTCAAATAAAATAAACATTTTAAAAATAAATAATAAAATTAAAAAAATAATAGAAAAATCACGGCCCCCTCACGCATTAGAAGGACATTCTAATACGTGAGGGGGCCATGCTTTTTCCATTACTTTTTTCATTTATTTAATTTTTTTAAATGTTTATTTTATTTGAAAGTGAAGTATCCCTTTAAAGGACGACTTCACCCATTTTCAACATGTCTTCATATAGTTGGTCCTCACTAATGCTCATGAAAATATGGCACCATTTTTGTCTACTCCCTCTGTCTCAGAAGAGGGCTGTGGACAGTTCAGAAACCTGTCTACCAGTGACATCATCGATAGGGAATCCAAGCTAATAGAAACTACAGCCTTTCTATTCCTGGAAAGTTAGCATGCTATAATGGAAACCATTGTTCTCGCGTTGATGAAAAGAAAAAAAAATGTAAAAGAAATCCTAACGATGATGTCACTGGTAGGTTTTCTGAAGTGTTCACAGCCCTCCTATGAGACACAGACTGAGTAGGAAAAAAATACACAATTTTATCAGGCACATTAGTGAGGATCTATTATATGAAGATAGGTTGAAAAGTCATCCTTTAAGTAAACAATTTGAGTACTTCTTCCATCACTGCTTGCAATGCATTCGTGTGGGACATTGGCGGCCATGGTCAGGGGGTGTCATTTACAAATCAACACACTGCAATTTTGGTCGCAACCATAGAGTATAATAATATTATACTGTATAATAAATAAATGTGTCTCGTCATTGCAGATGAAACATGTTCTGTTCCAATTGTGAATGTGACTTTTTTAGTGTTTGTGGGCTGAAATCTCGAGGCCTATTGTGGAACTGTTGAATTGTTGTGAAATGCAAATGCCCTGAAGGAATGGAAAAAAACGCTCCTCTGCCTTGACAGCCTGCGACTGAAAAACATCTTACAATGATTACGGACGCAGTTTGATTTGTAAAAAGAACAGAGCGGGGACATTTTCTTAACCACTTGTCTTAAACCATACTTTGTTGTATAACAAGCAGCAAAAATGGACCAGATCAAAATGTTTGTAAACAAACGCGTAGAACAGTATTTCCGGGTGGAATTTCTATGGCAGGGGTCTTCAACAGGGGGGTCCGGACTGGGACCCCTAGGGGGTCCTCAGAGTTACTACTGGGGGGGCCGCCAAATCTTTGTGTGATAGGAACTTTTTTTTTACATTAATTAACCAATTGAACCCTAGCATCCCTATTCTGTGGGGAATATTAGCCGAAAAAAGCAGATCTACAAGCCCACAACGCCTCGTGCTGAAAATAGCAGAGCTTGTAGATCTGCTATTTTCAGCAAAGAGGTTTGGTGTAGAAGGAAACCGGAGCAAACCAAGTACAGAGCCAAAGGTCAAGTTTACTTTAACGTTGGGTATATTTTACCCAACATAATATATTCCATAAAAAATACTTATCATCAAAATATATTAAAGCACAACAATGTATGGTAAATTTAATGTTTCAATATAAAATATCAGCCTTATAAAAAAGCAATACCATAATAAGACCTCATGTAAGCTAAATCTGTGGAAAATGTGGGAATTTTTAACAAAGAATTCCTAAAATAAAATAAAAATGGAGCTGGGAACTGTCCAGAACATTAACTAGGTCTACTTTTACGATATTTAAAACAAAATCATATATTTCTAATAGTCAATAACAATATCATGTGTCCTGTTCTCCAGAAATAAGGTTAATGAATAATACTGCTCCACTGCGACGATGTCGGCACCAATCTACAAGCTTGTGAGTTGTTGTTTTTTGTCTATAATGAAAGTGCAAAATAGGGACGACAGGTTGAATTTGGTTCATGTTATATAATCTATACAGTATGTTATATAATATTCTCCATTTTCAGACAACGTAGCTTACTTCAGGGATACACTATATAACAGATGAATAAAATATTATATGATGAAAGATTTATGTAAATTAGATCATGATGATCACACAAAACATTCACAGACACACTCATGCGCACGCACGCATGCATGATGAGCACGCGCGCACGCACACACACACACACACACACACACACACACACACACACACACACACACACACACACACACACACACACACATACACACACACACACACACACACACACACACACACACACACACAGAATGTGAAATTAAAGTCTTCAAAGTAATGTTCATGTTTAAAATACAAATACGTGCGTACGTGCGTGCGTGTGTGCGTGCGTGCGTGCGTGCGTGCGTGCGTGCGTGCGTGCGTGCGTGCGTGCGTACACACACACACACACACACACACACACACACACACACACACACACACACACACACACACACACACACACACACACAGAGAGAGCCATCTGCTTGGATGTGACAGGTCAAGCATACTATTAATACATTAAGGACTTAAAGACTTCTGTCAAAGCATGACCTTCCCAGAGTGACCTTTGACGCACACCTGAATCCTCACTTTAATCACACACTGAATAAATAAGTATGAAACCCTTCAGAAAGTCTGCTACAGCCCAGAACAAAACCAATCTCACATCATCCAGCTAAATCTGCAGGGATCTGCCCTGCTGTGTAGGGGTAGAAATCTGGGCTGCCTGGGACACAGAATGAGCCTGACTTTCCCTTGACAACTAGTGTCCAGTGGTGGAAAAAGTATTCAAATGTTTTACTTAAGTAAAAGTATCAATACTGTAATGTAGAAATACTCTGTTACAAGTAAAAGTCTGGAATTCAAAATGTACTTAAAGTACCAAAAGTAGAAAGTACTCAGTATGCAGAATGTCCTATTTCACAAGTTTTCAAATGTATAAAAGTCTTTTGAAAATAGCATCTACAAGCTCACAATGCGCCGCGATGCGCCGCATTGTGAGCTTGTAGATCGGCTATTTTCAAATGGCCGAAATTTATAGGGTTGAAGTGATTAATGTATGTTTTGTAATAATTCAAAATCTACAAAGTAACTAGTAACTGAAGTTTTCTAATAATTGTAATGGAGTAAAAGTAAAATTACATACTGTACATCGTCACACCATTATAAAAAAAAAAACAGCTGCTTATTTCCACTCTGGTCCTTTCATACAGTATGTATGTGCAAATGATGTCCTGTTGCATGATGTGATGTGATGTGTACGTGTGTAATTGCACTTAAGTCCACACAACCAAAGGTGCCAAAAGTGTCCAAGTGCATATCAGTCCTAACACCCATAGGTGCAGGAAAATGACCTTGTGGGAAAAGTGTGGGTGTGGGTTAGGCTTATGTGATTATGTGATTATTAAGTGATTATTATTGTGATTATTATTAATAAGTGATTAGATTATTATTAATAAGTGATTATTATGTGATTATTAAGTGATTATGTATCACTTGGCTAAAAATGTCCTTGTGGGAAAAGTGTGGGTGTGCCTTCCACACTTAGGGGGTAGGGATTTGATACCTGAGACATACAGGAGCAGAAACTTGGCCTCTCAACAAGGCCCTGGCTGACAGAATCGACGGCTTTGACACCAGAGCGCTGCGCTTAATAGAGGGGATAAAATGGCAAGATAGGGTATCCAACATCACGCTGCGGGAACGCAGCCAACAGACCCCCGTCTGGTAGCACAGCCACCTGATTCGGATGAGCTGGTACGGTCACGTCAAAAGACGTGAACACGTCTTTTGACACCCCACGCACGCTGTCCTCCACTTCCAACCAAAAAGGACCTACACCAAATGGGCTTGTCGCTGGCTGAAGCCGAGCCCCTATAGCACTGGACCGACCCAAATGGAGAAGATTGGTTGAAGCTGATTGGCTCTATCCGCATGGCGTCGCCCCCGCCGCCGAGCAAGAGACCTGATGATGACCTTAAAAAAGTTAAAAGAATGACTTTAATAATGAATATAATGGTCAGCTACAACCCTAGTGTTCCTGTGGTAAACAAATGGGACACATCAGCTGCATAATTGCAGATACAGATGTCAAATAACTACCGATATATTGGCCAAACCGATATATCGCCTGGGCTCTAGAAAACTCATTCAATATTTCGTGAGATACATTGACAGCCTCTTATGGCAGGCAGGGCACTGAAGCATGAGTCTTTACTTTTTTCTCTGGAGAGAAACCTACATGTACTGTAGAACTGGAAGTCTACTAAAAACTGGCAACAGAATTGCAACAACGATGACTTTGACTATATGTTTGTTAATACTGCTAATATACTGCCAGTGCATTGTGACATTAAGATTTATTATCTGTTAATAGCTCATACGAAACACAAAACCCAGGCGGTCCAAGTGCAGAGGGCTAAGCAAGAGTATTGTAATATACCTAAATCTCTTTCGGTTTCTGGTACTTTATTCCTAATCCCTGTGCATTACTACCTTCTTACTATCCGACGCATCACAGGCTTGTAGATCGGCTATTTTCGTCCAACAGATTTGGGTGTAGAGGGTTAAGAGATGACGTCCCTTTACCAGTGGCATGACACAACAGAGTTTGAACGTAAGAACATAAAGCATTTTGAAATGCCACAAAAATGTGGAATGCCCTACCAACAGTGATAAAAACATGTGAATCCTTACTCTCCTTCAAAACCGCTCTAAAAGAGCACTTACAGGTCGCTGCAATTCAGAACTGGCCCCTGTAAAAAGTCAAAGCCTACCCCCAAATTGTCAAATAATATAAGAAAGAGGCTTTTTTTTAAATAGCCGATCTACAAGCTCGGCTATTAAAGATCTGATATTTTCACAATAGTATCTGTGGAACCGAGTCAAAGTAAATGTAATGCCCATACAATTCCAAGTGCTTGTCAGGGTGGGGGGTCCCCAGTTCACATATGATTATTTTGGGGGGGGGGGGGTCCCGAGTTCAAATATGATTATTTTGGGGGGTCACAGCCTGAAAAGGTTGGGAACCACTGGTCTAGTAAATGTACCAGCGGGTGTTTACAGATCGTTTCCCTGATCCGGGCTAAATTACATGTTTTGCCAACTCAGCATGTTAAGGACAAGCATGTCTTTTCTGAGCTTACTGATAAGTTACAGTATATATGTTGCCCAACAATATCATATTTTATGTTAAGGACAAGCATGTTCTGACCCTTACTGATAAGTTACTGTATGTTCTGTTAAAGACTAACAGAGTGAAAGGTACGCTTAGGTTAGGTTATGGCCACATGGTGGTCATCATCCCGGTGCCTGCAGTAAACCCAGAGATAACGGCAGCGTTGTGGATAAGCTTGTACACATATAGAACCGGTGGTGGAAAGAAACTAAGTACCTTTACGCAAGCACTGTACTTAAATACAATTTTTAGGTACTTTTACTTTACTGGAGTATTTCCTATTTTCAATACTTTTGCTTCTACTCCACTACATCTCAGAGACAAATATTGCAATTTTACTCCACTACAGTTATTTGAAAACTTGACTTACTAGTTACTTTGTAGATCTTGATTATTATGACAAAACCTACATTAACCACTTAATACTGTTGAAATACTGCCAGTGCATTGTCACATTTAGATTTATTATCTGTTTATCGCTCATACGAAACACAAAACCCAGGCGGTCCAGGTGCAAGAGTATTGTAATAAACCTAAATCTCCTTCTTACTATCCGACGCATCACAGGCTTGTAGATCGGCTATTTTTGTCCAACAGATTTGGGTGTAGAGGGTTAAGAGATGACGTCCCTTTACCAGTGGCATGACACAACAGAGTTTGAACATACTGTAGGAACATAAAGCATTTTGAAATGCCACAAAAAAAATTGGAATGCCCAACAGAGATAAAAACATGTGAATCCTTACTCTCCTTCAAAACCGCTCTAAAAGAGCACTTACAGGTCGCTGCAATTCAGAACTGGCCCCTGTAAAAAGTCAAAGCCTACCCCCCCCCCCCCCCCGATTTTGGGGGGTCACAGCCTGAAAAGGTTGGGAACCGCTGGTCTAGTAAATGTACCAGCGGGTGTTTACAGATCGTTTCCCTGATCCGGGCTAAATTACATGTTTTGCCAACTCAGCATGTTAAGGACAAGCATGTCTTTTCTGAGCTTACTGATAAGTTACAGTATGTTGCCCAACAATATCATATTTTATGTTAAGGACAAGTATGTTCTGACCCTTATGTTCTGTTAAAGACTAACAGAGTGAAAGGTACGCTTAGGTTAGGTTATGGCCACATGGTGGTCATCGCCCCGGTGCCTGCAGTAAACCCAGAGATAACAGCAGCGTTGTGGATAAGCTTGTACACATATAGAACCAGTGGTGGAGAGTAACTACAGTAAGTACCTTTACTAAAGCACTGTACTTAAATACATTTTTTAGGTACTTTAACTTAGTATTTCCAATTTTCAATACTTTTACTTCTACTCCACTATACATCTCAGAGACAAATATTGTACTTTTACTACAGTTAGTTTGTAGATCTTGATTATTATGACAAAACATACATTAACCACTTCAGCCCTATTTAAACTTTGGCTATTTGAAAATAGCAGATCTACAAGCTCACAACGCGTCGCGATGTGACGCTTTGTGAGCTTGTAGATCTGATTGATTGATGTACTTTACTTAGTAAGACATGAGAAACAGTACATTGAAGTACAATTCACAATACAAGGTCTACTAAACTGGATAACTCATAAAGCACTAAGCTTGTTTAAAATGAGTTCCCACGCACACAAATCATGATGACCATCTGCTATTTTCAAAAGATGTTTTATACACTTTAGACATAATAACTTAGGAAACAGACATCCTGCTTAATGAGTACTTTTACTTTTGGTACTTTAAGTATATGTTGATGCCATTAATTTTGTATTTTTACTCAAGTAAATTTTGATTAGGCCTACCAGACTTTTACTTGTAACAGAGGGTTTCTACATTGCAGTATTGAAATTGACTACTTTGTCCACCACTGCATAGAACTCTGTAGTCTCTCTCTCTCTCTCTCTCTCTCTCTGTTGAGCAATATGAGACTGCTGTCCATGGCAATGAGTACACAGCCCAGTATTATTGTGGAAAAGTACTGGTCTATCTATGTTTTTACACAAACATGTTTGTACATGTCTGTGTGCATGCGTGTGTTGGGGGTGTGTGTTTTTTTTTTTGTGACTGGACCTTACAGTACCTTCCCCGTGCTCAGTAAAGGCATGAGTACACAATGAAATCCTGATTGTTATTTTAACTCTGGGAGTGTATAAATGGACCCTTTTGAGTTCAAATGGACCCTTACGGGGAAATGTAACTCCGAGATAGTACAAATGGAACTAAATGGACCCTTACGGGGCTCTCAGAGTTAAATTAACTGTATG
>NC_137616.1:6851138-6913638 GCF_963280865.1 Gymnoscopelus braueri | reverse complement strand
TCCATAGCAAACAGATAAATGGAGGCACAATGCACAATAACATGGTATGTTTATACATATTTTGTAGAGAATTTTTTGTTTTGCACACCTACTGGGGCAGGTGCGTATAGGAGCAGGCAATATAAAACACAATTGTATACATAAATATACAATATATGTGGTAGCCCCCCCTACCCTACGAGGTAGGGGGTCCCTGCTCCACCTCCCCATCAGTTTGGGGGTCCCTGGCCTGAAAAGGTTGAAGACCCCTGGTTTAGATCTTTGATGATTCCTCGAGCTTTGCTGACACAGCATTCGTCGCACGCCCGGCGCCATAGGGGTGCCAGAGGGGGCCTGGCACCCTCCGTTGCAAATTCTGCCCCCTCAGTTTATGTTTTATGTAAAGTTTTATTAAAATATGAAAAACAACAACAATTTGGCATATCATTATAATTGTCATAGAGATGACACTAACAGTATTGAAACACATTCTTTCTTTTCATCTGAAGCTTGCCCCAGGCTATTTTCTCACTGTACAATCACTAGAGCGATTAATCTCGGAAGCATTCATCTAATGGTGTGATCCCGCACCAACCCACGACACACCTGTCAATGTGTGTGTCCTATACTGTATGTGTTCATTGAAGGAGGTTTGCTGCTGGTATGACTGTCATCCCGTCATGTAGAGAATGTTGTCCGAGTGAATATCATGCAAAAGTGGAGATATTTGACTAAATGCACGTTTACTGTCAGAACTTTGAGTGAAAACAGCTGACGCAAAGCTGTGCAATTCGTTGATTTTACGGATGAGTAGGCTATCCTACACAAAGAGCACTGAAAATACTCAACAAAAATGCATTGTGTTTTCTATGGCTGCGTATATGGAATTAAGCAGTAACTCTACTGACGAACGGTAAGATAGAATTTAGCTGGTTTATATTCTGCTGGTTTTATTTGGCATGTCTGAGACAGATATAGGTTATATAAGATAGGCTATATTAAGTTGCGTGGCGGCCGCGGTCAGGTGCTGATCGAATGAAGCAGTGAGATGAACAGTAGCCTACTATTAGACAGAACTTTGGTTCAGCCTTGCTTACTTTTCCTGGTTTCGAATTTAGAACAGCAATCAACAATATGGAAACGACAGTTTTGCAGGAGAGAGAGAGAGAGAGAGAGAGAGAGCTGCGTGACATGAGAAGAGAAACAGACATTAGCGATCTTTTTTTCTTTTAACTTTTTCCCTGTGTGGTTCTGTGTAATGTAAGGTTATTTAAATCAATGAGAAAACTCTGATTTATGACTTCCTCACTGTGAAATTAATAGTTGTCTTTCTTGTGTTGTATATTAGCCTTTCAGGGGCTATTGTGTTGTTAAATCAATGAAATAACAATGTCAATATGTCAAATGTCAATATCAATAAAATGATAACATATTGTTTTACTATACAACAATGATGCCATTTTCAACTGCCCCCTCATTTCATCCTGGCGCCCGGCCTGGTTCGTCGTACAGGGCTTGGTACTTAAGTACAATTTTGAGGTATTTTTACTTTCTTCAGTATTTACAATTGTCAATACTTTTACTTCTACCCCACTGTTAAGTGGTCAGATGGGTGGTACATTTTTCTACATTTTTCTAGTTTGTTTTCATTTTAGCACCTTTTCAGAAATAATCTCTGCATGTGCAGAATCACACTCCTGATAACACATGCACGTATACTGGGTAATAAACACATTACCGTTATTTTGCCAACTCTGCATGTTAAGGACATGCATGTCTTATCTGACTTGACTGATAAGGTACAGTATGTTATCCAATATTATATTTTCTGTTAAAGACTAACTAAGAGACTAAAGATGAAAGGTAGGGTTAGGTTATGCCCACATTAAGGGCAGCATCACAGTTAACACAGAGATAACATCAATTATGAAAATTAAACAACAGAACATCAGAAATTGAGAGCAAAATACAGCCTGACACATGTGATTCTCTCTTGAGAGTTAACATTAATGCTAATGAAAGCTGTTCAGACATATTTGTCTCTAGGTGATGAGAAATATGTGCCAATAAACCTCACAGAGCGATCTGAATTTAATTATTCAAAGCCTGCAGAGAATTAAAGGGAACAGCAGGAAAATATGTTTAAAAACTGTCTTTTGACCCCGATTCTACAAATGTCCTCTAAATCCTAAACCGTTTTCTGAAAAACGTATGTTTCTACTGTATGTCAGTGGTTCTCAAACTTTTTAATGTCAAGAACCCCCAAAATGAAATGTATTTGCCCGCGGACCCCCATCTCAAAATATTTTGTTTCAGGGACCCCCCAGAAGCAAAGATTTGAGTTAAAAATGTTCGCTTAAAAATATATATATATTTGCACACATTTTCACGATTTTTCAAAAATAGTATATCTACAAGCTCGCAGCGCGGCACAAAGTGACGCGCTATGAGCTTGTATATCTGCTATTTTTGAATAGCCAAAGAAATCTAAAATGTCACAGATGCTTTCCCGGTTTTAATGGGTTAAGCTATCAGTCATGTTTCATAGTTATCTTGTCCTTAACAACTTATACCCTATATACTGTACTTTGTTGACCGGGGTCCTACAGGGCCCTCTACGCCAAATGTCTTTGCCAAAATAGCTGATCTACAAGCTTACAATGCGTTGCAATGTGCATTTACCGTTGAATGATCACCCCAGAATAGGGACGCTGTAAAAGATTCAAGTAACTGAGTTGATGCATTCACTATACACTTTACTCTTGTAAAGATGTACCGGCAGCCATAGTTGGTAGAGATCGAGGCCGTCTGGGGACTGGAAAGTTGCTGGTTCAACCCTCGGCTCACCCATTCCCATGTGTCGAAGTGTCACTGAGCAAGACACTTAACCTCTCAACAACCCAGGTCAAGTTGAAATCCGCAACAACATTTACGGTGGACTTCATAGTGTGGACTGTGGGTGTAGCCTGTTGTGATTTTGGTTGACCAACCATGTGATCCCTTAAAAGGGGGGCGCATGCTACCATTTTCAGTGATCACCCTCTCAAACCTTCTGGAAAACTACAACATGACGTCACTGAGCCGCGGTGATAAGCGACTCACCGCTCACCTCAACACATCTCTCTGTTTTTACTAACTGTTTTTACTAGAAGTTGGGTGGGCGGTCCCCTTGGTTTCACAATTCACAGGCACGTTGTGAACAGTGTTGTGAAACAGAGGGGAGACATGGAACAGAGCGCAGCAGAAAGCAAACGGACATCACCCGACTATGAGCGCCTAGTTTCAAAATCACCTTTTAGGTGAAAACGTCTTCACCTAAAAAGTGAAAGGGTTATCACCTAAAATGGTAGCATGCAGCCACCTTAAGTCTCCCTCTAACTAAGGGTGGTGAGTGATGTTCAGCTGAGTCGAGTCCATGGATGGTCAACCGAAATCACAACAATTTAGTGTCTCTCACCGCCCTTAGTTAGAGGGAGACTCTTAAGGGACCACATGGTTGATCAACCGAAATCACAACATAGCCTTAAGCTTTGTCATGGCTGGCTATACTGTACCTCACTTTGCCTGACACATCTCAAAACTTTCTTTGTTTTGGGTCACCTGAGGTAGGATTCCTGACAGACATCTCTACCTGAGGCCCTACGCCAGAGACCCCCGTCTCAGTCTCAGGAGCCAAAACAGGTTGGCCACCTGTATGATCGTCTAAAGGTCAGCTGTCAAATCCCTATGCATCACTGACAAACACCTCTCCTATCTAAAGGGTGATTTATACTTAGTTGAACGACACGGCATGCAACCGGGTATAAATCAGGCATGACTCCTGCTCACAGCGGAAGATTGAAGTGGAAACGTGTTGATTAACTTCCCCACACTGGCTGGATGCCTGTCTGTTTTAGGATTTTAAGATTGAGTCTACTAATTACTTTTAAAGCACCACTCGGCCTGGCCCTTAATTAGATGTAAGCGGTATTAACCCCTTACGAGCCTGTGTGCAGAATGAGGTTCTTAAGAGTTCCTGAGTGTAGGCTGAAGACAAAGGGTGAGCAGGCAAGTCTTTGCTGTGGTGTAAAGTAAATAAGTACATTTACTCAAGTACTGTAATTTTGAGGTACTTTTACTGGGGTATTTCCAAATGTCTATACTTTTACTTTTACTTCTACTCCACTACATCTTGGAGGCAAATATTGTACTTTTACTCCACTATACAATTATTTGAAAACTTTAGTTACTAGTTACTTTGCAGATATAAATTATTAAATTATAAAACATACATTAACCACTTTAGTCTTATTTTTTATTTTTTTAAATAGCTGATCTACAAACTCACAAGTGTCGCATCGCGACACGTTGTGAACTTCTATTTTCAAACATTTTAGTACTTTTACTTTTGGTACTTTAAGTACATTTTGATACCAATACTTCTGTACTTTTACTTAAGTACATTTTTGATTCCGGACTTTTACTTGTAACAGAGTACTTCTACATTGCAGTATTGGTACTTTTACTTAAGTAAAACATTTGAGTACTTTTTCCACCACTGCTATCAGGGCTCCTCGCTTCTGTTATGACCTGCCTGATATGAGGAGCTCAGGCTTGATAAATCACTGTCTTCCTTTTAAATTGCTTCTCAAAATGTACTTTTATCTTAAAGGCTTTAACATTATTTAACGTTTTAATTTCGACTTTGAAATTCATTGCTCTCATATCAGCCATGATAATGTTTTTACATCCCAGTACAAAAGTCTACAGTTTCAGCCCTGTTGTTGGCCTACTGTATGTGTTTTGTCAGTAGTCCAGAATCAGGTGTTTATATTGTTGGGTTGTTAACTGACACATGTGACAAGCACCTTCGCTGTATTAACCCATTAAGACCTGAGGAGGCCAATTCTACAAATGTCTTCTAAATCCTACAGTTTTTTTAAAACTAAAACGTATGTTGCTAAAATATCAGTGCTTCTCAAACTTCTTCATGTCAAAGTTCCAGGGACCGCCAGAAGCAAAGATTTGAGTTACAAAAAATATGTCTAAAAAATGTTGCACACATTTTTCACGATTTTTCCAAAAATAGCAGATCTACAAGCGCGTAGCGCGGCACTCGGTGCCGCGCTATGAGCTTGTATATCTGCTATTTTTGAATAGCCAAAGAAATCAAAAAATGACACAGATGCGTTTCCCGATCTTAATGGGTTAACCTCATATCAATCTGTCAAGCAGTTATAGCCTAGTTCAGGTTTAAATAACAAAACATCAGATATTGAGAGTGAAATACAGTCTGACACATTACTGTGAGATTCTATTTCGAGAGCTAACTTTAATCATAATGAAAACTGTTCCAATAAAATTTCTCTAGTTCCCAAAGGTGGTGAGTAATATACAAATTAACCACTTGAACTCTGAATTTAAGTGCAGAATCTTCACCCCGCTAAGGTTCATGTGATAAACCGTAGAGGAGCACTTATTTTGCCAATTACTTAATTATGCATATAATCATCAGCTACTCAGTCTTGTAGTAAATGTACGAGCGGGTGTTTTGCAGATCATTGCCCTGACCCGGGGTAAATGACATGTTGTTTTGCCAACTGTGCATGTTAAGGACATGCATGTCAGTTGTTCTGACCTTTACTGATAAGGTACAGTTATGTTGCCCAACAACGTAATATATTTTCTGTTAAAGACTAACAGAGCGAAAGGTACTGTTAGGTTATGCCCACAAAAAAAGAGTAAAATGCACCCTGAAATATTTGTGTGAGATTCTATCTAGAGAGTTAACATTAATGATAATGAAAGCTGTTCAAAACTATGTTTCTCTTGGTGGTGAGAGATATGTGCCAACAGCCCTCACAGCGATTTGAATTAAGCAGAGAATGAAATGGAACAGGAGAATATGTTTAAAATCTCATGCAAAAAGTGTGTTTTGCCCCACTTATGCTATCAGACAAGAATCATAGTTCCCTTTGCCATTACCACTTAAACCCTACAGCAGGCCGGGGTCTTCAACAGGGGGTCCGGGACCCCTAGGGGGTCCTCAGAGTTACTACAGGGGCGCCGCCAAATCGTTGTGTGATAGGATTCTTTTTTACATTAACCTCTTGAACCCCTAACATCCCTATTCTGAGGGGAACAAGCTTGTAGATCGGCTATTTTCAGCAAAGATTATTATCATATTCTGTATGAAAATAGACATTAACATGAATCCAACACAACACTACACACATTGACAGTGTTGTCAAACAAGTCTATGAAATCTATGAAAAAGTTTTATCTGCAACACAATTTCATACAATATGTAGTGGCGGTCCCTGCTTCATCTCTCTCTCAGCTAAGGGGCCCTCGGCCTGAAAAACGTTGAAGACCCCTGCCCTGTAGGGCAGGGGTCTTCACTGTTCTTTGTTAAATAGTAAAAGTTAAAATTCCTCAAAAGTGTACTTAAGTACAGTACTTGAGTAAATGTACTTAGTTACTTTACACCACTGATTTTTTGGGGGGGAAAGGTAGATCTACAAGCTCACAATGCATCACATGGGATATCGCGAGTCATTGTGGGACCTTGTATTTTTCTATTTTTGGCATATGACATGTTGTAGCACAATGTATAAATCAGGCTTCAATTAAAGCTTCCATCTGTAAACTTTCTGTTCTAACCCGGATTCAAACCCAGTTCTCCTGCACAAGTGCTGACGCTTTTACCACCAAACTAATAATAGCCTTGTGTGTGTGTGTGTGTGTGTGTGTGTGTGTGTGTGTGTGTGTGTGTGTGTGTGTGTGTGTGTGTGTGTGTGTGTGTGTGTGTGTGTGTGTGTGTGTGTGTGTGTGTGTGTGTGTGTGTGTGTGTGTGTGTGTGTGTGTGTGTGTGTGTGTGTGTGTGTGCTCAGGGAAGAAATTCAGTTCTGACCTTCAGGCAGTACTACCAACCAGTGGTGTCAAACTCAAACCACACAAGAGCAGGGAGACCAAATACACCGGTTATCGGAAGACTCGTCCCAAAACACACTCGCCCCCATTTTTTTTCACGGACCGCTCGCCCCCAGCGGTTCTTGAATTTTTGTTTTACTGAGGTTAAGGTTAGGAATAAGGTTAGATTTAGGCACAGTTTTACTGAGGTTACGTTTAGGAATACCTGTGGCGACCGCTCCGAGGTCGCCGGATTTGACCCGGGGTGAGCGTGTTTTGGGGTGAGCATTTTGGTATTCAATAAAACCACCCCAATTGTATAAGTTATATTTTATTAACATACTCTACCCAACAGATTGGACAAATAGCATTGTAATCACTAATCACACACACAAAAAGTTACATAGTGCAAGCTTTAAGATTTATGAATACAACTGGCAATAATACAAAACATGGTGCCAAAAATTGTGAAAACACCAAAATGGGGGAGGGGGGTGGGGACATATGTTTCATTCTATATATCTTGTGTATATCAAGCCCCCAGAGCCCCTACTCTGTGTGGAGTTTGCATGTTCTCCCCGTGTCTCCTAGGGTAGTTAATACCCTCACAAAAACATGTAGTAATCCTGGTCACTATACTGCCTCCCCCTGGTCAGCCGGGGCGCCTGATGGAGGGGAAGGGAACTGGTTGGAATAACGTGTTCCTTCCACGCGCTACGTTCAACCAGGGAAATTCCCCCCTGTCAGGTGACAAGAAGGTCAGTTGGCTCTCATGCATTGAAGGCGGCATGAGCTCGGCCCTGGCCTCCCTAGGCTGGTGGGGGGAGTGTAGTGCCCAGGATCACTTAGCAAATTGGCACCGGGTGAAAAAATGGTTAAAAAAATCGAGGGATAAAAATAAAACAATAAAAAAATAAAAAGCCCCCAGAGCCGCGGTAGAGCAGTGAAGCGGCCGTCGCCTGGTGGTCAAATCTGGTATAGCAACACTTCCGCATTTAAAATGCTACTGTTCATGCATCTACCGTTTGTGCGCCTGCTCAGGACCCAATATTGGTACTTCCGGCAGACTCTATGGCATAGACCCAATGGACCCAATATTATACTTCCGGCAGACTTCCGGGTGCTTCAAACGCCACTGAGCAACTTTCATAGAAATTAATAGCTGGTGGCGGGGCAATCCGCCCTCTAGATATATTATTATAACTCTATGGTGTATATATGTTACAGGGAAATTGGCATTCCAGGGAAATTGAAAGGGGTACGCTTGTTTTCACCGCCCCTCAGGCAATTCTGTATAATCAACGCTAGTAGGCAATGCAAGCCAGACATGAGCCCCACACCACACGCACGCATGCACACGCGCACAAACGAGCACGCACACACGCATGCGCACACGCGCGCGCGCGCACACACACACACACACACACACACACACACACACACACACACACACACAGCCTTATTCCATGCAGTTGAAGCACAAGGGGGCTGGCCTGGCGGGCTATGTTAGTGCAGTGAGTGGCACTTGGGGCAAACGCAGTCCCCACAACATCATTTACGATTCTGTGCCTATCGGTACATAACTCGGACGGCGCTTAAGTCGACTAGCAGACCATCGGCCGGTCGTCGCGGGCACTCGCGCCTGGAGGCGCTCAGGCACGACTCCTCGGCCTCAAGGTCTGCTGAGTCGGCGCGCCTCCGTCATGGTCCAAAACTATACTTTATCAGCAAAAAAAAAGTAGTCCGCGGTTGTTTGAAATAGTAATGTCCCAAGCGGGAGTCAAACCCAGGCTCTCAGTGGTAGTGGGTGGGGAGTCCAATGATTATCGAAGTGCGCCACTGATGCTTGTACTAGTGGTGTAAGTAACAAAGTATATACTCAAGTACAATTTTGAGGTATTCGTACTTTACTTGAGTATTTCTCTCATATTATCCATTTTATTTTCAGCGTTCCCCTAGCGTAGCTTCCTGGTTGCTATGTTGTTGTTGTGGTCGTCGTCCTCGCATCAAAGCCCCGCCTCGCAGCACCGCCCCGCGCCTATAAAACAAGCGCTCCCCTCTCAATTTCCCTGGAATGCCAATTTCCCTGTGACATATAGATGGTCTGATGTAAGATTTCAAATACCCAGACCTGAGGCTGATGATATCTGTGACATCATCAAAGCGATGAATCATCCATCCATCTCTCCAGAGTCGTGAATCGTGATGCTCGAATGACTCGTCGTGGTGTGTGTGTGTGTGTGTGTGTGTGTGTGTGTGTGTGTGTGTGTGTGTGTGTGTGTGTGTGTGTGTGTGTGTGTGTGTGTGTGTGTGTGTGTGTCCAATGATATCAAACTCAGCTTCGTGACATCATGTAGTAGTGTGTGAACTCTAGAAACAACAGCCGGCTCTCACAAGACCCCCACACCCTCCAGGACGTGGATGGATGCAGTCGAAGGATGCTTACATAAAAGGAAACGTAGAGACTTCAAGGCTATTCACACCATTCGTACAACCAGCTCTGTACTTCTCTCCCTATCCTCTCTCTGCTTCTCTCTATCCCCTCTCTCCCTCTTTCTCTCTCACCTCTCTCTGCTTCTCTCTATCCCCTCTCTCCCTCTCCCTCTCTCACCTCTCTTTCCATCTCTTGTTCTTGCTTACTCTCACTCTTCCACTACCCCCACTCTCTATCTCAATCTCTCCTTCCTTTATCTCCCTCTCTTTCTTGATCTCTACTCTTCCCTCCCTCCCTCTCTCGCGGGCGGGCGCACGCACGGGCGGGCGGGTGGGCGCACTCTCTCTCTCTCTCTCTCTCTCTCTCTCTCTCTCTCTCTCTCTCGTCTTCCTCTCCCTCCCTCTCTCTCATCCCATCTCTCCCCCTCCCTCTCTCCCTCTCTCTCAAGTCTTTCTCTCCATCTCATCCCCCCGCCCCACAGACTTCAGCCTCTCTCTGCTCTTTCACGTTCATTAGCAATGAATTTTATGTATTACATAACAGCGCGAGAGAGAGAGAGAGAGAGAGAGAGAGAGAGAGAGAGAGAGAGGCAGAGACTGTCTCCGAGGCAACGGCGGTATAAACACCCGGTGTGACTCAGAGGCCGTCTCATCATCTCTCCACAGCTACCAGCCGTGTGAGCATTCAGCAGCCTATCAGGGACGCAGTGGGAGGGGCCAGACACTCAGACCCGGTTCAAATGAAGCAGCCGGCGCGGCAGTTAAATTCAGCACCGTTTATTTTCCATTCTGAGTGTTTTTTATTCAGCATAGACTAGAGCATTGGTTCTCAAAGTGGGGTATTAACATATTTTTAAAAAAGAAAAAAACAATGGTCAGTTAACTGATCTGCAAGCTCACAGATCAGTCTTTTCGGCAAGCGACACCATCATGCGATGGAGTATAAATTGAGTGTAAAGAAGTTCTACATTTTCGAATATTTCTGAAATAGCTAAAATAGCAGTTCTACAAGCTCACACCATGTCACATCAGCTTGTAGATCTGCTATTTTTGCTGTAGGCTATAGTTGTTAAAGGTGTCATCAGAGCCAATTAGAATAAAAAGGAGAGAAAGAAGAAAGAAATAGCATGGATGGCTGTTTTTTCTAATCCTAGAGGAAAGGTTCTTGTTTGTTAGCAAAGAAAATCAATTCCAACACAAAGGAGAACTTCAAAAAAGCGATAAGGATGTAAGGAACCCGAGGGAGCAGAGAGCACATCATCCTCCAGAGAACGATAGACATCAATGGATTCAAACAAATACAAAACAGTACAAGAAAATACATATGATAATGAGAAAGAGGAATGTTGTGGGGATGTATGAATGCAGTGTTGTTTAAACCACACAACTGCAACAAGGTGGGTTTGATCCTCAGTGTTAATTTAACTCTGAGATTGTACAAATGGAACCAAATGGACCCAAATGGAGTCTATTTGGTTCCATTTGTACACTATTAGAGACCCGTAAGGGTCCATTTGGACCCCTTGGTGGGCCCCGGACAAGACGTTGAGAAACAGTGTTGTAACGTACAGCAATTAAAGCTCAAATGTCTTAACCACTTGAAGCCTATAGCGTCCCTATTCTGTGGCAAATATTCACTGAAAATAGCCGCTCTGCAAGCTCTTTGTGAGCTTGTAGATCGATTATGTTCGGTAAATAGATTTGATGTAGAGCACACACATGCTTTAAGTGGTTCAAATCAATCTAGTGAAAGATCTTATTCCGAGCATGAATCTATATTCATGTTTCAGTGGGGTTTTCCAGAAAGCTGGAACACAAAGTCTAACTTGATCAGAACAGATGCGTGTGTGGCATAATATCCGGATTTCTCGCTTACGCAACCGATCCAATTACAATGTGGGGGATTAGGATCGATTGAGCTGGTATAGGTGATATAGGTTAAGCCCAAACTATATGTGCATTCACGGTGAACTTTAAAACCTTCAATCAAACAGAAAAACAGAAGAGAAAAAAAATCATTGAGGTGATACATGTGGGTGATGTATTGAACTAAAAGGTAGGTTTAATAGATTTTCACTTTGCGGACCTTTTCTCCCAAGGGCATGAATGCAGTTAGGAAAGAGGTGGAATAATGTATGTTACGCTATAGGGAGTGGTTGATTTGTATTCTGTGCCATCCGTGTGTGACGTTACAACCCTGAGGTGGTAGAGGAACATGTTCTATATATTCATTGTGTATTCATGGGTTTTAATCTCCTGTGCATGTGTTGTGGATCCCTGTGTGTGTGTGTGTGTGTGTGTGTGTGTGTGTGTGTGTGTGTGTGTGTGTGTGTGTGTGTGTGTGTGTGTGTGTTCGTGTTCGTGTTCGTTCGTGTGTGTGCGTGTGTGCGTGTGTGCGTGCGTGTGTGCGCGTGCGTGCGTGCGTGCGTGAGTGTGTGTGCGTGAGTTTCTATTCTACACAGAATTTGAGAATGGCTTGAATGGCTATTATGCATACAAAGGGATGTACATAACACGTCATGACAGTTAATAGCGGAACTCATAGCAAAGGACATATCAAATTATCATACATCCTCAGTGAGAATGTACAAACATTCCCGTGTAATTCCATCCATGTTTCATCTCATGGGGTTATCTATAAGCTCACACAACGCGTCGTGCTGCAGCGCGTTGTGAGCTTTCAATGCCGTCCTAAATATTTTATTTCCTCTCATATGTACACTCATAAGTGTAGCAATATATACATGTTTGTGTGTTTGTCCGTGTGTGCGTACGTATGTGCGTACGTACAGTATGTGCGTGCGTGTGTGTGCGTGTGTGCGTGCGTGCGCGCGTGTGTGTGTGTGTGTGTGTGTGTGTGTGTGTGTGTGTGTGGTGGACTGCAGGTGAGCTTGGCTGATTGATGAAGTAAATGATGGACTGTGCAGGTTGTTCCAGGGAGCCACTGGCACCTGCAGAGCAATCTGCAGACTCAACTGCTCCACCAGAATGAGTAGAGATGGAGTATAGTTCCCCCATTATCACATAATATTGAGTACACACAAGGGCATTGGTTCTCAAAATGTCCATGGAGGGTTCCAGGGGTTCCCATAGAAAAATTGTTAACGTATAGCATCACAATACTTTTAACCACTTTATCCATTTATACGTTGGCTATTCAAAAATAGCAGATCTACAAGCTCACAGCACGTCACTTTGTGCTGCGTTGTTAGCTTGTACATCTGCTATTTTTTTTTATATTTGAAAAATATCGAAGATGTTTGGAATTATTATTATCTTTTTGTAATTTTTTTTACATAAATCTTCTCTTCTGGGGGTCCCTGGCACAAAGCCTTTTCAGATGGAGGTCCACGGCCAAATACATGTGGGGGGTCCTTGACATGAAAAAGTGTGAGAAACACTGGCTTATAGCAGCATACTTTTCGACTGCAAGAACTAAGCAAAACGTATATCCGTGTTGTGTAACGTATATATCACGGCTTCTGGAAAGTTCCAGCTTATGGAAGGTTCTGTGTTCCCGCCTTATAGTGGAATAGGGCTATTAGTTTCACTTCAGTAAGTTAGTTTAGGTTTCTCATGTTTTGTTTAGTTTCCTTTTGTTTGCTGTGTTGCTGTTATAGCCCACCCTGATGCTAAATCTTTCAAATAAACCCTCATGAAGGTCTTTATACATTTGTCTGTCTGCTGGTTCTTCGTGCAGACATTTTGAGTCGGGGCTTTCCCCTAGGCTGGGTCGTAAAAATATATATGTTTAGTAAATTTGGTAGTAAATCTGTTTAAGTCTTTATAAGATAACTGTGGTCACTGGTTGATCCTTTGATGTGTTGATTATTCTTACTTCATGGACCGTAAAGTATCCTATTAGACCATTTACAAACGTGTAATTGTTGCAAACATCGATAGGCTATGTAGGCTACATGTATACATTATATGTAAATATTGTTTATTTTTTTTCCTTATAAATGTGAATGATACTGTATGCATCGTTCGTCTCTCAATGGATACAATTATCCCTATTATACCGTTCTCAAGAAAGAATCCATATATGCTCTGAAGGTCCATATGCAATTAAATGTTTGGATTCAATGTAAACTATTGACCTGACCTCAGGAGCATTCCACAAGAATCTTTTAAATCTTTTAAGCTACTGTATATTGGATTGCATGGTGACACTGGAGATATGCAGCTTTACAAGGTTATATGAAATAAATGATTGAAAACGATAGCGCTCATGAATTGAAGATACACATGGGTAGGCTAGAACACTGTTTCTCAAAGTGGGGTCCGGGGACCCCCAGGGGTCCTTGGATGGGGGTTCCAGGGGGTCCCCAGCCAAAGTAGTTAATGTAACATCACAATAATTTTAACCACTTTATCCAATTATACGTTGGCTATTCAAAAATAGCAGATCTACAAGCTCACAGCGTGTCACTTTGTGCCACGCTGCAAGCTTGTACATCTGCAATTTTTGAACATTTGTAATCATTTAACATAAATCCTGTCTTCTGGGGATCCCTGGCACAAAACTTTTTCAGATGGGGGGTCCGCAGCCAAATGCATAACAATTTGGGGGTCCTTGACAGAAAAAGGTTTGAGAACCACTAGGTTTCTCAATCACTGGTACACGGACCACTAGTTGTCTATGGCATAATTACAGGTGGTTCATAATTATTATTATTTTTAAATAGACAATGTGATGCATTGTGATTTTAAATAGGGCTTGAAGTGTTTAAAAACATAAAACGGCATACGGCACTACAATTGTTGTAGCACATGTAAAAATGTAGGGTAAGAATCAAGAATCCATTTTATTGTCACATTACAGGTTTATTCAGGTGTAAAAGAAGTGGGTGAAATGTGTTGTTTTCACAAAAAAAAAAAAAAAATTAAAAAGGGGGACAGAGAGATGGAGAGCAAGGAGGGGAAAATTCAGCTTTCAATGCAGAACACCTTGGGAATTGTTAGATCACATTCCTCCTCACAAACCTGTGATGTGACAATAACATTTATTCGGGATTCTTGATTTTATATGACTTAGGATAGGATTTCAGGTAAATATAAGTGAATCCCTTTAAAGTCATACTGTGTAATATTCATTTTTGTAGCTCCACTGTCATTGTCTCCGTCAGGCCGAAGGCGTGGCCAAGACTGTATTTTGCATCCCGTCCGTCCGTCCGTCAGTCCGTCCGTCCGTCCGTCCGTCCGTCCGTACGTACGTCGTCCGTACGTCCGTTTGCGAGCAGCTAATCTCCGGCACCGTTGGCCCAATCGAAGTGAAACTGTGCACACACACTCCCTGGAGGCCAGAGCATTATAATTCAGATCGGCTTGTTATAGCACCAACAGGAGGGTGATTTTCTTCCTACAGATTTTGTCCAAACATCACGCAAATTGGTATTTGTATCTCTATAGTCATGTGATCAAGAAGGATCTGTCCGATCTTTCATATTCCATCCTGATTGGCTAAGACTGGCTTCTTATGTACACATTTTTGGAAAAAAAATCCTCAAATCAAATTGTCCGATTGCCGTATAAGACAGAGGAAGAAATGGCACCCTTTTAACATTGGCCTATTATAGCGCCACCAGCAGGCCACAATAACCTACTTGACCTGGTGGAGACCTGTGCTCCGAGGAGCACTTTTTGTAGTGAAAGTATCTATCTAGCGTTGTTTTGGTGTCAGGAGCAGACACGATCACGACTAATAGTGTTTAGAGAAGTTGTCAGTTATACCAGTGAAAGATTATATCAAAAACACCTTGTGGTTAATTGAAAAAGTTACAGTGTATACATTTAAGAGAGCAGGTCGACAGTTCAACAGTCTCAGGTGTTGGTATCGTCCTCCTCCTCCATTAACAGGATGGACTCGCCATCCTAACCAACAGTCAGCTCCTGTATACAGCCAGAGACGAGACAGCTGTTCTCTGGGGGGCTGGATGGAGTGCCTTTACTGCTCTCTGCTCTGGTCTTGTTTTTGTTGCGTTTCAATGTGAAACATTCCACTGAGCGGTGCGCTCATCTTGTTTTGCCAGAGAGAGAGAGAGAGAGAGAGAGAGAGAGAGAGAGAGAGTTATTGCGTATGCATGAGTGTGTGCTCACGTGTTGTATACATATTTTTGTATACAGTAAGTAGGTATTGAAAAAAAAACGGATACAAAATATAGATACAAAATTATAAAAATTAAGTTTATATTTAACTTCAATATTTGAAAAGAATATTTAACTTTAATTATACAATGAACGAGCAAACAAGTGAATATATAAAATACCCAAACTGAACTTCCTTTTATTTAGCCACTTAGACACTAAAATAACAGATCTACAAGTTCACAATTAGCTTCACGTGGGAAAGTGGTTGAAAATCAGAACACATCAGCTGTGGTTCCCAAACTTTTTAGCTCAAAACCCAAAAGATAAATTAAACATTTGCCCGGGACCCAAACTGGGGAAAATAGCAGATCAACACGCTCACAACGTGCCGCTTCGCGCCGCGTTACTATTTTCACTACTTCTTAATGTTTTGTTTTATTTATAAATGGATTTTTTATTTATTTATTTTATTCATGAATACTTTTTAATTGATGTTGTGATTTTTTTTTTTAAATATACAAAACAAAAAAAGGGGGATATTTACTTTTTTGTCCGTGTCCCAGACATGGGTCCCGACCCACTGTTTGGGTAACAGAGGTAGACAGTAATTGCCAATACCTGAAAAAGTCAAATAATTACCTTATGGGCTCTGTTGCTGACAGAGTTAGTGAACGTGTGACCTCTGTGTTCGGGATATCATCAATATGTCTTGCACCAGCAGACAGAAACGTGTCTAGCGACCTCAAACATGTCAGCACAGTAATGTACGGTTCAATAAAGCAGTGCAGCAGAACCGTATGTTATCTACAGTAATCCAATATCTTCAGCTTTACAAAAGACAAGGAGGAGAATGTTATTATCATTCTGGCCATGAAAGAAACACAAACTAATATTTTATATTTTGTCGTGTGACCGCATCGCTCGGTCAAAGCAACGTTGTGTTTTTCAGTTGAAAATCTTTTCTTTTTTTTTCAAAGAGCAAGAGTGAAATGAGCACACAAAACTGATTATGGTTATGCTCAAAGTATAACACAAAAAGCCCCATTGGGGCTTGTTTCCATTGTGGTGCAATGTACTCAATTCATGACGTTATCATAATGGGCTGGGGGCAGTATCTGTCAGTGAGTAAATTGGGAGAAAAAAAAGTGGGAAAATAATTAGCTACTCTAAATACAAAATAATAAATACAACAAAGGGGGGAGGGTGTCCTAAAACCTTGCTAGTGTCGCCTAGAGGCTGTGCTGCGCCTTAGAGAAAAGTATTCTCTCTAGTGAGGCTAGAAATTAAAATAAAATGAGGGTGGGAGGAGGGTCAGTCATATCTTATAATGAAGGATTAGCACACATTGTAAACAAAAAAAGTTTCAAATTAATGTAGAATAATTTAAGACCTTTTTAATACCTAAAGAAAGAAAAGAAAGAAAAGAAAAAGACCATTACTGCATCAAAAGTAATCAACAAACTATACTATAAAAACTGGTCCAACATTGGCCAACTTGTCAAATAATATAAGAAAGAGGCCAACATTGTGAAAATAGCCGATCTACAAGCTTTGCTTTGCGTTGCGAGGCGTTGTAAGCTTGTAAATCAGCTATTTTCACAATATGTACAATATCTGTGGAACCGAGTCAAGCTAAAATGTAATGCCTCAACTCCTACATTCCAAGGGCTTATCAAGGTGGGGGGTCCCCAGTTGAAATATATTTATTTTGGGGGGGGCACGGCCTGAAAAGGTTAAGAACCATTTGTGTAGAGGAGCATGCATAGCATCACTAAAATCTGAACGTTTCATCCTCCACGCAGAATAAAGGTGCACAGTAAATTCCATGGCTGGACACCAGTAGTTTTGGAGATGCGTTGTTTGGGTCCAAAGTGTTGGACCCACTGACATTAACATCCTTAAGGCCCAGAGATAGAAACTTTCTCATTCATAATGTGTCCTCGCTGTGGAGCAGAAACCTTGTATCTCCATATTTCATCTTTTTATAGGGTTTTGTTTCCCATAAATGAATGGCCTCTTTTATAGTTTGTCATGTCGGGCAAATGTAGTGGAGATAACTTATCAAGGAGCTGACATAAGTTCTGCATTTGTGAGTGTGTGTGTGTGTGTGTGTGTGTGTGTGTGTGTGTGTGTGTGTGTGTGTGTGTGTGTGTGTGTGTGTGTGTGTGTGTGTGTGTGTGTGTGTGTGTGTGTGTGTGTGCATACTTGTGTGTGCGTGATATTCAGTGAAGGTAGCTCATGCGTGGGGAAACGCGCACGTGTGTACATGCGTGATATTCAGTGAAGGTAGCTCATGCGTGGGGAAACGAACACGTGTGTGCATGCGTGATATTCAGTGAAGGTAGCTCATGCGTGGGGAGGCGCACATGTGTGTGCATGCGTGATATTCAGTGAAGGTAGCTCATGCGTGGGGAAACAGTAGAGTGCTTTCTGAATTATACAAAGAAGCACCGCTCAATTCTCTTAAAGGTTTAATGACATTCACTTTTACACCACATTCAAAGTCTTTGTCCTGGTCCTTCAAAAGTGTACAAAAAGTTTTAAGTGAAAATTCCATTCCAGTGATCCATGGCAGGTGTTTTTCTCTCACATTTCTAAAGCCTTTTCAACTGCAATGAAAAAAGAAATCTTTGCCTGCGGGTGTCGCTGGTGAGGGATTTTGCCTGTCAATCATCGCCTCTGCTCCGCCCCCCCCCCCAAAGGAAAGGATAGGGGAGGGGAGGGGCGAGGAGGAGAGTGGGCGGGATTAATCGACTGTGACCTCACTGTCGAAGGGCCAAACTCAGATTACTTTTCAGCCTAATTATTCAGAAAACCCCAGACCACAGAAAATCCACTGAATGTTCTAAGTTCAGTTTTTTTGGGTGTAATTGAGGTCATAAAACCCCAAATAAAACATTGAAAATAAAAAAGTTAAAATGAATGTCATGATACCTTTAAAGCGAAATTACAGTATATCAGTTTTGGAAGTGCAAATGTCTCTGGAGTACGTCTGAACTAAAAGAGAGTTATTTTTCCCTGAGGCTGTCAGAGCCTTGAACAAGGACAAGGACAAAACAATTATGACGAAAATACAAAATAAATAAATGAAACCAAACAATCTGTGAATACCCCATTGTAGTCTTTTTTCTCACGCCGGTATACTCACACTAATGTGTGTGTGTGTGTGTGTGTGTGTGTGTGTGTGTGTGTGTGTGTGTGTGTGTGTGTGTGTGTGTGTGTGTGTGTGTGTGTGTGTGTGTGTGTGTGCACGCGGTCAGAGTGAAGTTGTACCTCCGTTTCACTAAGACTAGACTCTAGCCTTAGTGAAACGGACCTGAGTTACAACTTTACTCTGGTTGGTTACTACTGGACTGGAGGGTTTATGTGGTTAACCACTTACTGTAAATCGGCTATTCAAGTGGTTAACCACTTAAACCCCAGCATCCCATTGTGGGGAAAGCTTTCGTATGGTGGGGAAAGCTTTCGTATGGTGGGGAAAGCTTTTTTAAAGACTACAATGGATGTTACACAGTATGACTTTGTCTTTAATTATACATCAAATCATCAGCTACAGCTCTAGTTGTCTTGTTGTAAACCAGTGGGTGTTTACAGATCGTTGCCCTGACCCAGGGTAAATGACACGTTGTTTTGCCAACTCAGCATGTTAAGGACATGCATGTCTGTTGTTCTGACCTTACTGATAAGTTACAGTAGGTTGCCCAATAATATCATATTTTCTGTTAAAGAATAACAGAATGAAAAGGTACCGTTAGGTTATGCCCACATTATGGCGATTGCCCGGGTGCCTGCAGATAACCCAGAGATAACGTCAGTTATGAAATTCAAAAAAAAAAAAAAACGTCAAAGATTTAGAGTAAAATACAGCCCGACACATTTGTGTGAGATTCTATATTGAGAGTTAACATTAAGGATTATGAAAGCTGTTCAGAAGTATTTTTCTCTAGGTGATGAGAAATATGTGCAAACTTGAAAAATGTGCACCTCGGAGCAGAGGTCTCCGCCAGGGCAGGTAGCTTATTGTGGGCCAGCAATGTTTTATGGCAATCGTTCATGATTTGAGGATTTTTGTTCAAAAACGGCCAATCAGGATGGAATATGAAAAATCGGACAGATCTGTCTTGATCACATGACTATAGCGCTAATGTGTACCGATTGGCGTGATGTTTGGACAAAATCTATAGGAGTAAAAAAACATGTTTTGCAAAAAGCGGTGGTGAACAATTCTGGGGTGAAACAGCAGATCTACAACCTCACGTGAGCTATTTTCAGCGAAGATAGCAAAAAAAAAGGATCCTGGAGGTCAACTAAGTATATGGAGTTTAAGTGGTAAAACAAGAAGTAGCTTCTAGCAGCAGTGTGGCTAAACATGAGTTATCGATGCTAAGTTACTACAGTAAGTGTGCTGTTTGAGGTTTTTATAAAGTGGGGTCCGAAGTCCTGACGTTACTCGCTCATCCCCTGGGTCACAGAAGTTTTTCTCTATGGAAAATAACATTGGGTCATCTTAGAATCGTCTCATATAAGAATTGTGTTCCTAAAATAAACAAATTGGCCCGGCGATATTGTCAGGGAGGTGGCTCTGTATCGTTTACGATAGTCAGTCACTCATATTTGATACAGTCTGTTTCTGGCTAAAACGTAATTAATTCGGCGGCGGTAACGTTAGCATTTTCTCAGTTGATGCTTCATATCCGTATGAGTCAAGCCACCAGGCTCATTTGTTTATTTTTGGAACACAGTTTTTAAATGCCGCAATATTAAACACATCTATGAGAATTCAGAATGGGGACAAAAAAATATGTCACCCATGATAGGATGCATAAATTACGTGAGATTTCGGTGCTCTATAAAAACTCCCTCCACCTCCTATGCCATCTAAATTAAATGTATGATGCTGTGGTTGTATGATGTTATATATGTGTATCTTAACTCATGCCTTTGAAGGGCTCAATACTTAAATGTTTGTTCTGTAGATTCTATGTTTCTGTGGATTGTAAGTGAATCTGTACATTAATTTAGGATGAACCCATAACATGAACCCTTGAAGGGTTCATGTTATGCAATAACTCTGTATCTTATGCTCTGCTTCTGGGGGTGTTTGTGATCTCAGATTCTGTCTCATGCTTGCTTGCGCAGATAATCTGTAGGAGCAGAGTCACACCGCCAAACTGAATGCAATAGCATTGCAATAAATGGTTATTCCTGATGAAAGTGTCTAACTGAACTAATGCTATATACAGTACATTGGCTACTGCTATTTATTTATTTTACTTGACAAATGTGGAAGATTTTTGAAACATTTGAAACAACACAAATCTTGAGTGGGGGTCCCTGGCACAAAATCATTTCAGGTGGGGCTTTCTTGGCCAAATACATATTAATTTGGGGGGAAATGAACCACTGTTTCAGAATGTGTCTCTTGTTAAAGTGTAAATGTGTTTGTACTTTGTGAAGCATGTTGGTTTAACAACAAGATGCCCTATGAATAATCCATGACTGTGGCAAAGCAGCCTAATGAAGAACAATGGCAAACACACTGGAGGCATGCGTCTGAATGTTCCCAGAGAAAAAGGTGACAAACACAGTCAAATCTCAGTGTTAAGTCCTCTCCCGTTTTACTCTGAGCATGTACGTACAAATGGAAGCAAAATCACCCGTAAGGGTCCATCTGGTTCTATTTGAACACTCTCTGTGTAATTGATTATTTTACTGTGAAGGTATAGGAGTACAGCAGGCTGAGATGTTTTATTCACTCTTCAAGGGGAAATCTATAGTATGGTGGAGACTATGGAGAGAGAGGGGTGGGGGGGATTAAGAGAATATATCGTCGCTGTCGGATGGAAACCTCATGTCCAAAACCCTTCCATTTTTATTGCCGTTGCGAGATTGTAGATCTGCTATTTTCACTACTTTAGGGCGACACCCCTGTATGATAAAGTAGGGCATTAATTTAAGAAAAAAAATAACAATTTGAAACATAGATAGAAGATACAAGGTTTCTGTCCGACAGCAACGATGTGAGAATATGGTATAAATGGATATGTAGGACTCAGCACTGTGTCCATCAAACCTAGAAGAGCGTGCAAGCTGCTGCCAGGAGAGAGTTCCAGGTACAAAGGTAAATACCGTCAATATTGACAATCTGTCACTCGGAGCGGAGCCAGCCTTTCAGACAACTGCTCTCTGTCAAATGTGTCAAAATGTCACAGCTGTGATTCACGTGAAGTCGTGACGTTTTCCTCAAGCAACATGACTATTCGTACACAGTGACAAAACTCTGTTGTTTTACTCAGTGTTTTGCTTTTGCCTGCTTTGTTTACCACATCTGCTGTACAAACTGGGGTGTGTGTGTGTGTGTGTGTGTGTGTGTGTGTGTGTGTGTGTGTGTGTGTGTGTGTGTGTGTGTGTGTGTGTGTGTGTGTGTGTGTGCGTGTGCGCGCGTGCGTTGTTACGTGTGACTGCTATTGAGTGTGTGTGTGTGTGTGTGTGTGTGTGTGTGTGTGTGTGTGTGTGTGTGTGTGTGTGTGTGTGTGTGTGTGTGTGTGTGTGTGTGTGTGTGTGTGTGTGTGAGTGTGTGTGCTTGTGCTTGTGCGTGCGCGTGTGCGTGTGTGCGTGAGTGTGTGTGAGCCTGTGCACCAGTAAGTGTTGTGTAAGTCTCATAAGTAAAACAGATACCCCAGTTGGCTCACCACACAAAGAACTCAATGTTGTGTAGCCTGTAAAAAAAACACACAAATAAAACTTAACTTGTTGGAATCCGTCGGTTCAGTTCAAAGTGAAGAGCTTTTCCAACCTTCACCTACCTCCATAACTTGTTCTGACTGCATGTTCATTCAGCAATGTTCTGGTGCGTGTCCATGAGTCCTGTCTTCGAAGCGACTGAATTGGTTAAACCGATTTGAACTAATTATGATTATTGACTCATTTTGCTGGGGACCTCCAGAAACCCCCTCAAGGACCCCAAGGGGATCCCCGGACACCAGTTTGAGAACAATGGATCTAAATAACAATCGTAACATTTGTGGTCAAGCGAAACAAATATAAACTAGAAAAAGTGCTCCTCGGAGCACAGGTTTCCGCCAGGTCAGGTAGGTTTTTGTGGGCCAGCAATGTTGGGAATTCGCCAATCAGGCTGGAATGTGAAACATTTCACGGATCGGACGGATCCGTCTTGATCACTTGACTAAAGAGATAATATGTACCGATTTGCGGGATGTTTGGAGAACATTTGTAGGAGTAATATAAAAAAGAAATGTTATGCAAAAATCTGCCTCCTAGTGGTGCTATAATAGGGAAGATTTGGGGCAGAGGCTCTGCTGTGGCATCCAGGGAGTATGTGTGCACAGTTTCGCTGCGATCAAGCTAACGGTGCCGGAGATTAGCTGTACACAGACATAATGACACACGGACGGACACACACACACACGAACGGACGGACAAGGGGCAAAACATACTCTCTCGCCATGCCTTTCGACCTGACGGAGACAATGACAAAACATCTGGACAAGTCACCAACGCTCTGTATTATCTGCATAGTAAAGTAGCATCTATCAAAAGGTGACAAAAGGGGGAGAGAGAGTGCTAGGGGTTGAGGTGGAGTCTGAAGATGTGACTTCTATAGGACGTGTGGAGCATTGGCCGGGGTGTTTTATGGAAGGCTCGAACAGCATTGCTGAGTTACAGTGTGCGGGCAGCAACTGGAAGCCAGTGAAGGGAGGGAGGAAAAGGGGGGAGAACTGTGGAAACAGTGGGGAGGGTTGAAAACCATGGTGTGCTCTGGCATTGTGGATAATTTAAAGTGGCTTCAGTGAGCATGCTGGAAGGCCAGTAAGTCAAGACTGGAGATAACTGAGGCCAGGATAAGGAGCTGGGAAAGCAAGCTTGGTGAGGAAGGGTCTGGTCTGTGGGATGTCGTAAAGTGTAAGGATGTCGTAAAGTGAGTTAAAAATAATAGAGAGGGCACGGAAATCCCCACTCATTCACTTGTATGGAGTTGCTCACCCAGCGCATGCTCCCTTTTCGACCCTTCTTACAGGTTGGGAAATGTGACGGGCGGGGCCTATTTGGGGTCTATGTGACGCATTTTGCGCCACCTCCATGCGCAACCCTGTGCGCAAGCTCGTGACTCAAGCCCATTGGTCGAAACCTTTTTCGCTCGTTCATGTGTCTGGCCCCAGCCGCGATAAGCTGCAGTACCTATGAACGGCCAGCATGTCCAATGCGCTTCATTGCTCCCTCTCGGTTCTGGGGGCTTGAGTGTAAAGCCTACAGAATTGACTGAATGCTACAATGTGTGCCTTAAAGAACAGCTTACTGTCTAGGTAGGACAACACCCAGGCTCTTGGCAGTTGGAACAGAAGCCACCAGTTATAAAAATGGAAATAGTGAGATCCTGCATGGGGCAGGACTTACCTGGGAAAGAAGAGAAGCTCAGTCTTGTCTGCGTTCAGCTTGAGGTAGTGGGAAAGACATCCACTGTGAGATGTCAGTCAGGCATGCGGCAATATCAACCTGTGTGGCAGAGAGGGGAAAAGGAGAAAAACAGTTGAGTGTCATCAGCATAACAGTGATAGGAGAGCCTGCGAACAGAGATGACAGATTTATTGATTGGATGCGCCTGCCTTCTTGCCAGAGATGACAGGACCAAGAGATTTAGTGTAGGGGGGAGGCATGTACAGACCCCTGGGGTTCTTTTACAAGTTTAGCATCAAAAGGATCATAATCCTGGAGAGGTGTTTTTAAGGATCAAGCAATTTCATGAACCTCTTCAGGTGTGAGCGCATTGAAGTGGGCTCTTGTGACTCAACATAAAAGAAAACACGTTGAAGTCATTAACAACTGCTGTCGGCTTTCTAATAACATGTCCCGTTGACTTTTTAACATTCGCCCTGCCAGACTGTGCTATACGTTAGTGTCATGTACTCTCAAGCCAGCCGATCTCTTCCACAATCTTTGAATGCTAAATTGGGCAGTAGACCTGCTGTGGATGAAGGCCATAATGTTGGATGGAGGTCATAATGTTGGATGGACGCCATAATGTTGGCAGTGGCCCAATGGAGAACGTACCTCTTTTACAACCACTGGCTTTCTTTCCATCCTTGACATTGGGCCAGCAAAGAAATCTGCATGTCAGCTTTCTGTGCCAGGAGTCGAGAGGGCTTTTGTAAGAGTTGCAAAGCTCTAATATTTTCTATTTTGCGTGTGAACTACAGTAACACCAGTGGGGCCTCCTGGACAAGGTTCCATTTTCAGTAGAATAAATCATCTTGTCAGCAGATAGGTAGGGCTGCAACTATTGATACTTTTGGGGGGATTATTCGATTGATTACCTTTTCAATTAATCAAACAATTGAGAAGTGTTTTATTATTATTTTTAATATAACGAGTTGACCTTAATTTCTTTTATTGTTTTCCTAACCAATTGATTAAGCCTTATTTTATACTACAGTACGTCGTAAAATGGTGTTGAGCTAAAATAGCCGATCTACATGCAAAATTGCAGATATGCAAGCTCACAACACGCTTGCAAATATGCTATTTTTGTTATGTTTGCTATCGTATTTCAAAAATGAAGAAAAGATTATTTTCAAAATCGATTATTTTATTCAAATGTATATTTGCACACAGAATGCTGAAGCAACAATTCCTATTAAAACAATTAATACTGTAACATATTGCACATGAACTGATATAACTCTGCTGTCCGGCAGAAACCAGCTAACTCCAAAATGTAAATTGTTCAGGAAATGAAAAAAAGTGGAGTTAGGAGGTTTTGTTCATCATTGATAAGAACAGCTGAATGGACCTCCAAGCTCACAATGAGGTTGGAGGTCAAAAGGGGGTGGAGCCTGGAGTCAGCAAACCAGCTAACTCCGGTGGAGTTAGCTGGTTTAGCAGAAAGTTTGAGGATCCAATGGAGTTAGCTGGTTTTGTCAGAGGTGCTTTTTAATGCTTTTCATTGGTTCAATATTTTTTTTACCAACACACAGACATAAAGGGTGTTCAATGGCCCTGATTTATGGGGAAATAATGCAAAAGCGTCTAAATGGAGCTAGCTGGTCTCTGTCGGACAGCAACGATATATAAAAGGTATAGCTTAGTTTCAAATATGGCCTCTAAAGATTGAATATGGAGCCATTTCTAAATGTTCCTTAAAGGAATAGTTCACCCAAAAAATTACTTATTTTCTATCAATTACGCACCCCATGAAGCATTGAATTCATGGAGATTGTTTTGTTTTTGTCGCATTCCTAAGCCAATAATTTGATGACTGGGTGTATTGTCGGCTTTATCTTTCTGCCGATAATCAAATTATTGGCTTGACAAAAAAATCTCCATGAGTTCACTGCTTCATGGGGTGTGTAATTGATGGAAAATAAGTCATTTTCTGGGTGAACTACTCCTATAAAGAATCCACGTGGTACTTTCTTATAAACTCTAATGGTGCCAAATGGACTCAAACTGTCAACAAAAACAACACTGAACATTCCAACTCGTATGTTGTTCCCTTGTGTGTCTGGATAACACATTACAAGACTAAAGTGGCCCCTAGGCAGGATTTTTTTTTTAAATCTTATTTGGGACCAAAGTGCTGGACAAACTAACAGCACTGAAAAACCTCACCATCCTTGAGGCTTTGATGGATAGAAAGCATCCATCAAAGGTGGGTGTCTCTTTATGTTCCGCCATCATATAGAACAGGGTACTTTTCTACGTCGTTCTCCTCATCCACAATTTTTGAAGCACTGTACAGCAGTTTCACAGACAAACCTATTATTTTTGCAGGATATATGTGCATACCTTTATCTATCTAATAAAAAAACGGACTTGTGGCCCGGACGGCTGGTGTAGCGGTCGGGGCACCTAGGCTGCTAATGCAGCGTGTCGCGGGTTCGAATCCCGTTCCCGACGACCTTTGCTGTGTGTCACTCACCATCTCTCTCACAAACACAAACATATACAACCGCTACAACACAAGTTTGAACTTGTCAATGCTTGGATGGATGCCATTTATATTTTCTGTGCCGGCGTGCCGCACATTGAGAACGTTGCTCTGAAAGACACACCAACAGGTTTTGAAGCATCCACTTGACGCCTCGAGTTTGACTTCAGTCGTTAAAAACAAACAATGGAGGCATTTGTTGAAGCGTGGCGTCTGGCCCGTTCTATCTGTCAGGGCCTTTAATGCCTTATTTATGCTTCGTCATACGACATAAATAGCAGACCTACAATTCCACAGCGTGTCACATCCAACATTCAACATTCATCACGGTACAAAATATAAATCGGGCCTGAGCCTGATTTACACTTAACGGTAGTTGTGCTCGCTGCATGTTCCACAGAGAGGAGAGCCCGTGGCAGACCAAGGTCCAGATGGGGGGATTACATCTCCACACTGGCCTGGGATCGCCTCAGGATCTCCCAGGATGAAGTGGCTAATGTTGCAGGAGAGGGAAGTCTGGAGCTCTCTGCTGAAACTCTTGCCCCCGCGACCCGACTCCGGATAAGCGGTTGAAGATGGATGGATGGATGGATGGATGGATGGATGGATGGATGGATGGTAGCTCTCGTGTCACACACAGCAAATCGTTGCTGTCGGGCAGAAACCTCTTATCTCCATATTTTAACGTTATCCTGTTTTCACTCTGCACTAAATATCTTCGCCAGAAAATAGCTGATCTACATTGTACGTTGCATTGTGACCTTGTAGATCTGGTATTTCTGCCGGATGTTTGCCCCCAGAATAGGGACGCTAGGGTTCAAGTGTGGTGAAAATAAAAAAAAGCATTCATGTTGAAATGAATGGCTAGCTCATATGATTATGGCATTGAGAAGTATGTGTGTGTGAGGGGGGTCTGCATTCAGACATTAAAAAGCTTGTCTGATCCGTCCAAGGTAATAGCAACAACATGCGAGCCGTCGCTCTGCGGTTGGCCTCTGTTGCATTTCCTTTTTTGAAAAGATTTATTTTCCTTTTAGGTTACAGTATTGGAGTGGCCCAGATAAATAAAATCCTTTCTGAGAAGACGGGTCCGGAGAAAACTCCCCGCTGTGGTGTCATGATGACAGAGAGCATCATGAGCTCCACCAAAATTGTCCTTTGGGGGCCGCAGGCAGCTGGTGGAAAGTAACTACTGTAAGTACATTTACTCAAGTACTAGTACTTATACAGTAAGTTACGTTTTATTTTATTTTAACTTTACTGTAGTATTTCCAAATTTCTATTCTTTTACTTCTACTCCACTACATCTCAGAGGCACATGTACTTTTACTTCTCTACAATTATTTTACAGCTTAGTTACTAGTTACTTTGTAGATTTTGATTATCCATACAAAACATACATGTAACCACTTAAGCCCTATACTGTATGTACTTCAACTATTTGAAAATAGACGATCTACAAGCTCACAACGGCTCGCATCGCGACGCGTTGTGAGCTTGTAGATCTGCTATTTTCAAAATATTTTTACACATTCTGAAAACTTGTGAAATGGGACATTCTGCACAATGAGTCAGTACTTAACTTTTGATACTTTAAGTACACTTTGATGCCAATACTTTTGTACGTTTACTTAAGTACATTTTGAATTCAGCACTTTTACTTGTAACAGAGTATTTCTATATTGCAGTATTGATACTTTTACTTAAAGGTAGGGTAAGTGATTTTCTTTGGTTAAAATAAGTGTTAAATAGCTCTATATTCTGATAGTACTCATTGCTATAGAGTGTTTGTTCAGTAAAAGGAGTCTCCTTGTCTCTCCAGCTCTTTATTAAACAGAAAATGCATTTTGGTTTCAGTTTCAGTTTCATTTCCAATTTTATCCAATCAGGATAGAGAACTCAATCAGGATATAGATTAAACAAGTGAAATTGGAAGTGATGACACCAAGAAATGAGCAGGCAAAATTGGAACTGGAACACTATAAAAATGAAGCTTAAAAATGGGTACTTTCTCCTGATTGGCTGAGATTTTGACACCTACCGGAAAATGTATTTTCTGTTTATTAAAGAGCTGGAGAGACGGGGAGACTTACTGAACAAACACTCTAGTCTATAGCAATGATTACTATCAGAATATAGTGCTTTAACCTTTTAACAAAATACTTCTTGTTTTAACCCAAAAATATCACTTACCCTACCCTAAGTAAAAATGTTTAGTACTTTTTCCACCACTGGTGTGTTCTGTGTTGACCTGGGTTCACAGAGTAAATTTTGAATACCAGATTTTTACTAGAGTATTTCTACTTTTGTGGTGTTAATGTGTGTACTTCTTCCATCATCACTGGAGAGAGGAGCAAAAGCACACAAACAAAAGGCCCAGCCAAGAAGTGAGATGGACGGGCTTTCGATGCTGGGACAAAATCAAGGTCACATTAGTAGCCTCACTAGAACTCAATTACAGATAATGGGTCTGTGCTTTGTGGTTTATTGTCACGTATCGGAACTGCATTCGGCTGGCGCAGTTTGTAACGGCTTTATCTCTTCAGCTTTTTGGAGGCTGAGAAGTCATGAGAGGCAGCGGGTCAGCCACAATCACTGAAGACAAACTGTAACTTTATACAGGCATCTTAAGCACTAGGACAACCTAAGCACTAGGACATGAAGGGTACAAACTGTTCCCTTCGTAATAATTCCCTTTTCGTTTTTATTCTTTTCATGGGTGTTTGCTTTATAATTATCTTTTATTAGTATTACTAATGCTGCTACAATGTCTGAGGAGTCGAACAAAATTTTACGCTTATGTACTTGTACACAAGATGTAAAAATCAAGACCACCTTGAACCTTGAATTTATGAGAAGTACAAATCTGGGAATGGAGGGTAAAACTGATCCCATCTACTATAGGGCATAGCAGTGGCGGCCATTTTCTGGTTCCACTTCAAAATACTCAATGCATTTTTCCCATTGACATTTCCAAAAATATTTACAGTATATCAATTCATTTAAGCCTAGAATCAAGCCATCCAGGGTCCTGGTGAATCATGACCATAAAACGTTTGATTCTGTGAAAAAAACGTTTTTGAAAACGGCAAAACAAAGGGTATTTATTAAATATAGCATATTATATAATTAAATATAAAATAAAATAAAATCACAGAAAAAAAAAAATGTATGGTCATGATTCACCAGGACCCTGGATGGCTTGATTCTAGGCTTAAATGAATTGATATATATATTTTTGGAAATGTCAATGGGAAAAATGCATTGAGTATTTTGAAGTGGAACCAGAAAATGGCCGCCACTGCTATGCCCTATATTCACTGTTTTTTTTAACTATTTAAAGAACCACTTCCCCCCAAATTATGCTTTTCTTTTGTTTGGATAATCTCTTTTTGGAGCGTACCTTTTACATCCTAAGTCTGGTCTTCAGACATGCACTCACTGAAAGCTGGCTTGACACAGGGCACGCAACTCAGACGAGGTGCAACATCACACACCAAACTCCAATCAGAGCCTCACTAAATGAATGCAGTAACGTTAAGTGAAACAAAACAAATGCCCTCCATAACCCAACATGTGCATCCAGGGAGTCACTGGCTTGTTGTTTTCTTCATGGCGCATTTGGTGTGCTGTGCATTCTCTTGGATTACCTAAATTCTGAAGGATCAAACTTATGCATAATTCATATAGGATATGGAATACTAAATGAGGGCAAAAATAGAGCAAAGAAAAAGGTACTGAAAAGCTCCTTCAGGAATGTCTTTTGGCGATAAAATGATTTTTACATTTATTGAATAGAGATGATTTTTCTGAAGATGTAGACCTGCTTTTAGAAAATCTATTTAGAAATTTTTCACTTGTGCCCCAAATAGCGACAACCGGTTTAAAGTAGTTAATAAACACACTGATTGCTTATTATCATGGCCCTGAGTGTTTGGTTTGATTCGATAGACCGCTGGTTCTAAAAGTGGGATTCGGGGACCCCAGGGGTCCTTGAGAGGGTTCCAGGGGGTCCAGAGCAAAATGAGGAACAGTTTAAACACTTAAATCCTGTTCTATATTTTTGGCAACTCAAAAATAGCCGATCTACAAGCTCTACAAGCTCACAACACCTTGCGACGTGTTGTGATCTTGTAGAGTGATACATTTTTTAAAACGTTGACAAATCTTCTCTTATGGTGGTCTCTCGGGCACAAAATCTGTCCAAGGGGGGGGGGGGGCACGACCCAAACACATATCAGTCCGGGGGTCCTTGACATTGAAAATGTTTCAGATGGATTAGACACCTGCCGAAAAGCCCCCACTGCCTGCAGTCTACTGATGTGCCATGCTCTTTGAGTCGGTGCCGTTCTCCTCCTCGGACAAAAGGATGGCTGGTGATCCAAGGTGATGCATCAGAGAGCTGCAGAGGCTTCACGCAGACACAGCCAGGCCCCGGGTGGGATTAGCCCGGAGTGGGACTTCAGGAGGGGTTGCTTGGTAACCGCAAGCCTCCTCCAAATGCTTGACGAAACATAAGGGACAGGGGCGGTGTTTTCGTCCATGAATAGTCAACACCGCTGCGACGTGCGACATTAACGTGCGCTGTGTTAAGACTATACACAACTGTGCACACCTGACGACCCTGTTAAGTGCCTGGAATGAGTGTGCACAATGTTTGTGTGCACAGCATGCAAGTATATGCACATTGTAGTTGACTAAAACTACCGGCGTGAACAGTTTTTTTGTATGATTTGTCAAGCACAAACAATGCAGAGCACCGAGGCCCATAGGGCAGGAGCCTATCTCCTGTTTCTTTAGCGTGAGGCAGCTTGATGTACAAGTACACCCCCTGAACATGACGCTAGTATGTCGCAGGGATTTACCCCAAACCGACGCTTGATGCTGAGTGCCAAGCAGGGAGGCACTGGGTCCCATTATTAGAGTCTTTGGTATGACCTGGCCGGGGATCGAACCCCGACCTCCCAGTCTCAGGGCAGACACTCTAACCACAAGCCCACTGAGCTGGTCCTAAGAAGCATGAGGAGGCAATAATGTTTATGAGACTGGGATGTCTACATTACTGTGAGTCAAATGCCTCAACAAAAGTGCTGTGTTTGTATTGAAATACATACTCTGAACTTAGTGTAGGTAGTGTGAGATTCTTTGGTTAAAAGGTTTTTTGGTTGAAACATTGAAGCTCTATATTCCAATAGTGATCATTGCTATAGAGTGTTTATTCAGTAACCGCGGTCTCCCCGTCTCTCTCTCTCCAGCTCTTTAATAAATACAAAATACATTTTGGAGAGATAATCCCACAATCCCTACAATAAGGCTGCACAAAAGATGCTCCGTTATATCCAGGAGGACCGGTCTATTAACGCATGGCTGGTGGCATCTTGGAACAGTGTTGATTTTGACAGCAAATTATGATTTGATAAAAATTACATTTAGTTTTAGTCACATTTTAGTCATCTGAAATGTTTTAGTTTTAGTCTAGTTTTAGTTGACTGTAAGTACCATCGGATTTTAGCCGACAAAATCTACAGTTGATTTAGTCTGCTAAACTGTATTTTGGCCGGCTGTGATGTTTTTGAAATGTCTGATTTATACTCAGTTATGTGCCGAAAATAGCAGATCTACAAGCTCACAACGTGTCGGCAGCGGGCCCACACGTATCCATCACTACATCTGAGATCCGGGAGATGCCGTCAAAAGGTGAAGACCTACACCACGTGGGCAATGGACCCTGCTGAACCACCTGTGTACTGGGTCGGCCACTTCAAATCATCCATGAATAAGTGGGGCTTGCCAGGCAAGATGTGAGTGTGGCGAGTCTGAGCAGACTGCCAAACATTTAATTACCACTTGGCTGAAGCTGGCATCTTCGACGTGGTACCATGCAGAGACATGGGCATGGCCACATGACACTGAGCTGGCCATCTAATGACAGTGGTGGGAAAAAGTACTCACATTTTTTACTTAAGTAAAAGTATCAATACCGCAATGTAGAAGTACTCTGTTACAAGTAAAAGTCCGGAATTAAACATTTACCTGAGTAAAAGTACAAAAGTATTGGCGTCAAAATATACTTAAGTACTAAAAGTAAAAGTATTCATTATGCACAATATCCCATTTCAGTTTCCAAATGTATAAAAATCATTTGAAAATAGCAGATCTACAAGCTCACTCACGCAAAGCGACGCGTTGTGAGCTTGTAGATCTGCTATTTTCAAATAGCCATGGCTGAAGTGGTTAAGTATTCAAATAATTGTAGAGGATTAAAAGTACAATATTTGCCTCTGAGATGTAGTGGAATAGAAGTAAAAGTACTGAAAATTGGAAATACTCCAGTAAAGTAAAAATACGTCATAATTGTACTGAAGTACAGTCGGCTACTTGAGTACATGTACTTAGTTACTATACACCACTGCTGAGCAGACTGCTAAACATATAATTACCACTTGGCAGAAGCTGGCATCTTCGACGTTGTACCAGGCCATCTGATGATACACGAAAGAAGATGGAGAGAGAACTCCACAAAGATAATGTAAAAACTTCAATTCTAGCGCTCCAGTTCCATTTATTGTGTCTGATTTGTTTCATTACTTCCAATTTCACTTGTTTGTCCTGTATCCAGTATGAGTCATCTCTCCTCTCTGAAAAATAACTGAAACCAAACTGAATTGATACAAAAATTACAAAAACAAAATAAAATTAAAACGAATGAAAGATACAAAACTATGAAACAGTCCAGCAGTGCAAAAACATAGCGGTGAGTTTAGGCCTATTTTTCATTTATTCTGTATTATTTAGTTCAGGGGTCTTCAACAGGGGGTCCGTGACCCCTAGGGGGTCCTCAGAGTTACTACAGGGGGGCCGCCAAATCTTTTTTTTTTACATTAACCACTTGAACCCTTGCATCCCTATTCTGAAGAGAACTTAACCAAAAAATAGCAGATCTACAAGCTTGTAGATCGGCTATTTTCGGCAAAGAGGTTTGGTGTAGAGCGAAAAAAGAGCAGACCAAGTAAAAAAAAAGAATTTAACCTGAAACACAATTGTATACAATATACTGTAGAGGGGGTCCCTGCTTCATCTCTCTCTCAGCTAGGGCGTCCTTGGCCTGAAAACGTTGAAGACCCCTGATTTAGTTTATCATTTATTTATTTATTTCAAGAAAAATCTAAATGAATGAAAATGCAAACATTTTTCAAAAGAGTTTCAGAAAAACGAAAAAGACGAAATGTTCAGAAATATTCTAACATTTTCAAAAGCTGTTGTGAGCTTGTAGATTTGCCATTTCCAAAACTATGCAAATGGGACTTAAGTGATTAATTCATAATGGGGTTTTTTTGTGTCCCGGGGAGAGACACCAAATTTCTCCTTTGGTTCTCGTGCTGAAAAAGGTTTGGGAACCCCTGATGTAGAAGTTCCCAGGCTAGTAGTAGCCTAGTGTACCAATGGGTTTTTTTGGCTGGAGCTTACTGCCTTGCTTCGGCTCTTGTCAGGGCTGTTTTTCCTATTCTGGGATGTCCCAGTGTGACCCGAGGCGAGTGCCCATGCCAAAGCTCTGAGCAGCGGCTAATGAAAGTAAGGTTCCAGCAGTTTATTTCAGCAACAAAATTCCCTGGCAAAAGATTCTAGGAGTTAGGCCACCAGCGTTTCATTAATTGTCAGTGTGAATGTGGAGAATTTGAAAGCTATATAGCAGTCGTTGTGGGATCTGAGGTTTTGAAAACGAGAGGGTTTTAGAAATGAGGGAGTGGGGTGTGCACGTCCAGGAGGTCGTTGTGGGTTTTCTAGGAAAGGTGGCTGGCTTGGAGCCTCGTCGAAGGATCAATCTCAATTCACTTAATGTGCTGAGATATAGTGGAGTTATAAAGTATTTTTAAAAAAAAAGAAAAGTAAAGTAAAAGTACCTCAAACTTGTACGGTACTTGAGTACATATAATTAGTGTAATTACAAAAACCTGATGATTTGAAGTGTCCGACCCTGTATTTTTTATGAATATTTTGATTGCCCACTAAGCCATTCATCCATTCACTGTTAATGTGAACAGGAACCTTGCAGGCTATACTATATTGTGTCTGCTAATCTGGTTTCTAACTTTTGTTTGTTCTTGCTCCAAAAACAGAAGCAGACCTGAATGAGTGTAACATGTGTGACCTCGAGGTTCTCAAAGTGGGGGTTCTCAGGAAGAGTTTAAACATTTACTAAATGTTTGTCTATCCACAAGCTCACGACGTGTCGAATTGTGAGCTTATAGATCGGCTATTTAAAAAAATGTAAACAATCTTGACAAGTCTTCTCTTATGGGGGTCCCTGGCACAGAATATTTTCAGATGGGGGTCCGTGGCCTAATACAGTACATATCAATTTGGCGTGGTGTGGTTGAGTGGTTCTCAAATGATGATGTTCTTGGATGATGTGTAAACGCATATCTCGGGTGATAAGAGGATCTCCATGTCTCTGACATTTTTCGCAATGCGACGTGTTGTGAGCGTGTAGATTGGCTATTTTCACTACTTCTTAAAAATGCGTGTTCTAATTTATGGAATTTCTTTCTTTTTTTACGTTCTACGAAATAATAATAATTAAAATCAAAGTGTAGGAAACAAGATATAAAGGGGTATTCACTCACGACCAATACAAATTGGTCCGTGACCCACTGTTTGGGAAACAGTGGTTTGGAGAATTTAGACTTCTCTGCAGGACCTCTTGAACCACCGCCCTGAGGCTCAGCTCACACTGGCCTTATAAGAAAGGTCAAACGCTTCCAGGAAACTAGAAAGTAAGATTGATCACAGAGGGAACTGAACTGGTTGTTTGTCACTGAAAATATTTACTCAAGTCAAGCTTCTCAACCACTTAAACCAGGCTACTTCAACAGGGGGTCCGGGACCGCAAGGCGGGGTCCTCAGAGTTACTACAGGGTGGGCCGCCAAATCTTTGTGTGATAGGATTTCTTTTTTCTTTTTACATTAACCCTGTTGAACCCTAGCATTCCTATTCAGAGGAGAACTTTAGCCGGAAATAGCTGATCTACGCCTCGTGCTGGGAGGCGTTGTGAGCTTGTAGATCAGCGATTTTCGGCAAAGAGGTTTGGTATAGGGGGGAAAAAAGAGCAGACCAAGTACAAGTATTAAGTGGTTAACTGTCTGAAAATACACATTAACATGAATCCAACACAACGGTTACACAATGATAGTGCTGTCCAACAAGTCTATGAACACAATTTTATACAATATGTAGTGTGGGGTCCCTGCTTCATCTGTCTCTCAGCTAGGGGGTCCTTGGCCTGAAATACGTTGAAGACCCCCGACTGAAACCCTATAGCCCCCCAGTGGTCTATACTAGGCCCCCTCCTATTCCCCCTGTACACCCCTAATATCTTTGCCGAAAATAGCCAATCGACGCGTCATGTTGTGAGATGTTGTGATCTTGTAGATCGGCTATATTTCTGTCTACTCACTCTGTGTCTCAGAGGAGGGCTGTGGACAGTTTAGAAACCTGCCTACCTATGACATCATCAGTGGTAATATCAAACAAGATTTCAACCTTTTTATTATTATTGCAAGAACAATGGCTTCTATTTCAGCGTGATAACTTTCCAGGAAGAGCAAGTCTGTAGTTTCCATTATCATGGAATCCCCACTGATGAGGTCATTGGTAGGCAGCTTTCTGAACTGACCATATAGCCCAACTCTCAAACACAGAGTAGTCTAATGAGCATTAGTAAGGACCAATTATATTAATATTGATTGATTGATTGATTGACTGACTGACTGACTGACTGACTGACTGACTGACTGACTGACTGACTGACTGACTGAGGTCCTTTAAAGGAGGGTTCACCCAAAAAATGGCTTATTTTCTATCAATTGCACACCCTATGAAGCCTTGAATCCATGGATTATTTTTTGTTTTTGTCGCATTCTTAAGCTAATAATTTGATTCCCGTCTCCTACCGGCTAATGTATCCGGTAGGAGACACAAAGTAGATTATTTGTGTCTCCTACCGGAAATACACACGGTCATCAAATTATTGTCTTAGGAATGCCACAAAAACAAAAATAAATCCATGAAATCAAGGCTTCATGGGGTGTGTAATTGATAGAAAATAAGTCATTTTTTGGGTGAACTCCTCCTTTAAGGGGATTTATGGGGGGGGTCATAAGCTGAGGCTAAAGCCATGCTGACCTTAGGAAAGGTCAAATTATGCATCTAGGAAACAGAAAGGAAGGTTGCTTGTTTGTCGCTGAATATTATTTACTCAAGACAAGCTTATTAGGTGATTTGTGGCCCTGAACCATGCTCAAGTCAGGCTGACGTTAGTGGGATAATGATACCAGGAAAACAAGACAAAAGCCAGAGAAAACGACACTCACCACCACCACAGAGAGGTTCTCTGGTGAACAAGCAGCACATGGAGACATTTCTGCTTTATGCAAGGTCATAAACACAATGACAGACAGCGGTGTCCAACTTCACATCGCAGCATCCACTGGGACCTGCATGGTGAAACAATCACAAACCATGAAGTCTAATTTACAGGCTTCTCCAGTGTTTACTAAACATGGGGTCGGGGCCCGTTTTGGGCCACGGACCCGGTTTTATGGGCCACGAGATATCCTGTAACGTAACTGTTGTTTTTTACTATTTTTTTCCGTTTATTTATTTTTACAGTTTTCAGAAATAAAACAAATATCAGAAAAGTATCAGGAAAAAGAAAAAAAGAAAAAAAAAAGGAAAATGTTTTTAAAATGTTTTACAATAGCAGATCTACAAGCTCATGTGTCACAATGCGATCTCTTGTGAGCTTGTAAATTCGCTAATTGCACTTTTTTAATAGGGCTTGTTTGGGAAGCCCAGGGCCAGGAGTCGCTTGCCGATAAGAACTTAACTACAAGCTCACATGCTGTGAGCTTGTAGATCAGTTATTTTCAGCAAGGGACACCGTCTAAGACAGAGTATAAATTAGACTTGAGGTTGGTGATGTTCAGACAAGGAAATGGCTTGCTTGTGGTGACAAAACAAAATGGAACCTTCAACAATTGAAACTGGGGGTAGCCTACCAACAAGGCACATGTATTTTTATAGCACATTTCAACAACAAGGCAGATCAAAGAGCTTCATCCACATTAACCCTGAAATCCCTTATGAGGCCATGTCATTCATTATAGGTGAAAACTTTTACAGATTTTTGGCTTAATTAATGAATAGCCAGATGTATGTGGATGTAGAGTGTGCATTAAACATTTTACTTGAGGCATCAAAATATTGGCCTACTTACAGTCTCAAACATAAAAGTAGGCTACTCATTAAGCAGAATGACCCATTTCACAATCATATTACCTGGGTTGTATACTTAGTAATGTAATGCATTGATGTACATTAATGTTTTCAAAGCTCTCTGCTCTTTCAAGGAGGCAGCAAGTGTTACTGATCATTATTACATTTAATAGGCTAGACTATGGCACAACCTGGCTTCTTTAGTAACTCATTTTCAGATACTTTTATTGACCACTTTGAACCCCAGCATTCATATGGGGATCATTAGCCAAAAATAGCCAATCTACATGCTCACAACACTTCAGGTTGTGATGCGTTGTGACTCACAACGCACCGTCCCTAACCTTAACCTGTGAGCTTGTAGATCGGCTATTTTGTGGCGAAGAGACTTTAAAGACATGACAGAAGATGACACGTTAAATGAAGCGCGCCTTTGACGTTTGCTGCGCACTTCGTGCGTAATGACGCACATGGCCTGTGACTGACCCCATGTATAACCAATCAATCAATCAATATATATACACAATATTCTCTACATAAATATTGACTGATAATAAACGTGTGGTCTTACATTTCTATATGTATACAAAGCCCTATAACCGACGTAAACATAAAAGTGAATCCATTAAAAATGTTAACTTGCCTTGTTCCATTGAGCAGTTCATTTAGTGACAATGGCACCGGCTGCACCGCATAATGATGATGACACTGAGGCCAGCCAATTGGATCACCCTCGCACTGAGCACTGGCTTTGTTAACACGGCTATACACGGCTATAATCAATCAAATATTTTAATACGGTTGTCATAATTTAATAATGTTGTCATCATTAACCCACATATATAAATATCAACCAACGCTGTTGTTTGGACTCCGAATACACCACTGGTAGGCAGTGGTGGGAAAAGTACTCAATTTTTTTTTAAACTTAAATAAAAGTATCAACTGTAATGTATAGAAATACTCTGTTACAAGTAAAAGTTCGGAATTAAAAATGTACTTGAGTAAAAGTACAAACGTATTGGTATCAAAATGTACTTACCAAAAGTAGAAAGTAGCCTATACTCATTAACCTGAGTGTCCAATGGATCCACAAGTTTTCAAACGTTTAAAATGTATAAAAATATTTCGAAAATAGCAGATCTACAAGTTTGTAGATCTGCTATTTTCAAATGGCCAAAATGTATATAGGGCTGAAGTGGTTTAATGTATGTTTCGTAATAATAATCCAAATCTACAAAGTAACTAAAGTTTTCATATAGTGGAGTAAAAGTGTAACATTTGCCTCTCAGATGTAGTGGAGTAGAAGTAAAAGTATTGAAAATTGGAAATACTCCAGTAAAGTTAAAAAAAATACCTCAAAAGTGTACTTGAGTAAATGTAGCCTACTTAGTTACTTTACACCACTGCTGGTAGGCTATATTTATAAGAAGGGAATGAAACCAGTCGCATTTACATGTTAGAAAAGATGATACACGCACACACCACACGCACGCAGAGAAGTCCGAGCAGCGCAGTGAGTGACCTGAGCTGACCGGAGTGTTTTGGACATCAGTGTGATCCGTTTGTCATCTGTGTGTAAGCGTGGAGCGCCGTCTAGTGACTTCACATGGTCATAGGTTCACTTCCCACAAAGTTTAGTTGAACTGAGTCAGTCAGCAGCTGTAGGCTACTCAGTGGTGGAAAGTAACTAAGTACGTTTACTTAAGTACTGTATTTAAGTACAATTTTGAGGTATTTGTACTTTAGTTGAGTATTTCCAATTTCCAATTGGGGGCGGCCATAGCTGAGTGGTTAGTGAGCCCTCCTACGGAGCCAGAGGTCCTGGTTGCCACAGGTACGATTCTAGGCCACGCCAGCATATGAGTCGATGAAATGAAATTTGTCCCTGCAAGACTCTTAACCCCTAATTGCTCACAGGCCCTCATTGGAAACAAGCCCACAAGGACTTTCATGAACGTCCTGTTAAAAGGAATTATCCTTATCCTATCCTATCCAATACTTTTACCTCTACTCCACTACATCTCGGATCCAAATATTGTACTTTTACTCCACTACATTTATTTGAAAACTTTAGTTACTAGTTACTTTTTAGATTTTGATTATTATTACAAAACATACATTACCCACTTCAGCCTTATATACATTTCGGCCATTTGAAAATAGTGTCTACAAGCTCACAATGGGTCGTGATGCAACACATTGTGGGCTTGTAGATCTGCTATTTTCAACAACAAAAAATGATACATTTGAAAACTTCTGAAATGGCTCATTCTGCACAATGAGTACTTTTACTTTTGGTACTTTAAGTACATTTTGATACCAGTACATGTTTTATTCCGGACTTTTACTTGTAACAGATTATTTCTACATTGCAGTATTGATACTTTTACTTAAGTAAAACATGTGAGTACTTTTTCCACCACTGAGGCTACTAGGATATCAATAGGGATTGTTGTAGGTGTATTCCATTCCAACACAACTCTGTCCAACTAACTAACATGCCCCAAAGTGTTTAAATAGCCTTCAATTAATATGTAATTATGCTACGCTATAGCGTATTCAATCATCCAATAGCAGCAGTCGTGGACCATATAACTGTATGTCTACTTGTCCTGTTTTGTACTTATGTCTGTTTTTGTATGGATATATCCCCCCTTTTAGCAGCCTGCTCAAGGACTATACAGATGAAATTTAGCGTTTGGCTTACTCTGAGTCTGGCTCACTTACGTTGATGTGAAAACTGACATGCTGATTAATGTGGACTGTCCCTGATGAATAAATAAATTAATATATTAATAAAAGTAAAAACGTAAATCTTTTGACAACATTGAGTAAGTTTATGAATATAAACTATGGTTAAACAGTTTGCCAAAAATCTTATAAAATTGTATTTGTATTTGAATTGAAATCTCTCTCTCTCTCTCTCTCTCTCTCTCTCTCTCTCTCTCTCTTTTTTTTTTTCTCTCTCTCTCTCTCTCTTTTTCTCTCTCTCTCTCTCTCTTTTTCTCTCTCTCTCTCTCTCTCTCTCTCCAGTAGAGAGTTGACGGGAGGTAAATCCCCACCATGTGAGTGGGCGGGGCGGTGCGGTGCTCCGGAACAGGCGTGTATCTGTACCTCCTCCCCTCCTCCTCCTCCTCCTCCTCTGATTCATATAAAAAGAGCACCTCTCGGCGTCACGAGAGTTTTTCTCCAATGGGTAAAAGAAAGGAGGCGACGGATCCACTTGTCTCCTATCATAAGCAACGCTCTCTCCCTCTCTCCCAGCCGGCAGGCGGGCAGCAGCCAGGCAGCAGGTGTATACGCACGGGATACGAACCGGGGTCTCCCACTTTGAAAGCCTACATCTTCTTAACCGCAAGACTAAAGGGATTTTTTCTTTAAAGTGGAGGATATATCAGATTTTTTAACTCATCAGACTGTGCGAGCCACTCTGCTACATAGCCAGGCAGTGAGGCATCATTCATCCCGTTCGTTCCCATCATCCAGTGAAGTGAAGTGATGCACGACTCCGGCGGCGTCCTGATCCAGGCGGCCCTGTGCCTGATGCTCCTGCCCCGGTTCCTCCTGGCGGCCACCATGCTGTGGCTCCTGGACTTCCTGTGCATCCGGAGGAAGATGCTGCTGAGGATGAGCGAGGGTGGTGGCGGTCAGGGTGACGGCGGTCAGGCGGCGGGGGGCGGCGGCAGCAGCAGCAGCCGTCCGGAGCCGGACGACCCTCCGGTGTGCGTGTCGGACTCCAACAGGATGTTCACACTGGAGTCGCTCCGCGCCGTGTGGTACGGCCAGAAGCTGGACCTGTTCAAGGCGGCGCGGCTCGGCGGCGCGGCGCCCAACACCGAGGTGGTGCTGGTGCACGACCCGCGGAGACGGGTCCGGATCCTGGACTGCATCAAGGGGAGGAGACCCTTGATCCTCAACTTCGGCAGCTCCTCCTGACCGCCGTTCATGACGCGCCTCCAGGCGTTCCGGCGCGTCGCGGGCCAGTACGCGGACATCGCGGACTCCCTGCTGGTGTACATCGAGGAGGCGCACCCGTCGGACGGGTGGGTGAGCTCGGACGCGCCGCACCAGATCCCGCGGCACCGCTGCCTGGAGGACCGGCTGAGCGCCGCGCGGCTGATGCTGTCCGAGGTTCCCGGGAGCAGGGTGGTGGTGGACGCCATGGACAACCCGTCCAACGCCGCGTACGGAGCCTACTTCGAGCGGCTGTACGTGTTGCGGGACGAGACGGTGGTCTACCAGGGGGGTCGCGGGCCCGAGGGCTACCGGATCTCCGAGCTCAGAGACTGGCTGGAGCGATACAGGAACGATCTGAGCGGCTCGCAGACGGCCGTTCTCCATGTCTAGATAGAGCTAGGATTTTAGGAATGTTTTTTTTTTAAAGCAGTGGTTTTCAACCTTTTTCATGCCAAGGACCCCTAAATTGATAAACATTTGGCTGCGGACCCCCATCTGAAGATTTGAGTTAAAAAATGTTGCTTTTTATATATATATATATATATATATATATATATATATATATATATATATATATATATATATATATATAATAATATATATATATATATATATATATATATATATAATATATATATATATATATATATATATATATATATATATATATATATATATATATATATATATATATGCACGCATTTTCAAGATTTTTCAAAAATAGCAGATCTACAAGCTCGCTATGAGCTTGTATATCTGCTATTCTTGAATAGCCAAAGCCAAGTGGTTAAAATGATTGTGACGCGATGTTAACTCATTTCGCAGGGGAGCCCCTGCCTGGTAACCCCCCAAGGACCACTGGTGGTCCTCGGACCACTGGTTGAGAACCACTGTTTTAAAAAAAATATTCCTAAAATCCTTGATCTATTTTTTTTAGAATAAAAACCCAGATCGATATTCTTTTTTTTTTTAGCTGCCTGCAGCATGGCCCGTTTCATGCTTCAGTGGCAAAAAAAACTGTTCCAGATGCTGCTATATGAACTAAGTGTCAAGACGACACCTTTTTATTTTATTGTATTTTATATTCATTAATATGTCAAAATGTATAAATACCAGTCATTTTTAAAGGCTGTCATCATGTGCTCGTGTGCCATTACTCTCTGATGATGATGATGATGATGATGATGATGATGATGATGATGATGGGCTTATTATTATAGAGTCATTTCAAACTGTGCAGAATTTCACTTCTATATCGGTTATATTTAATTTGTGATCACTTTATTTTTATACTGTGTGTGTGTGTGTGTGTGTGTGTGTGTGTGTGTGTGTGTGTGTGTGTGTGTGTGTGTGTGTGTGTGTGTGTGTGTGTGTGTACTGTGTGCGTGCGTGCGTGCGTGTGTGCAGGTTAACAAACGTCTTTAACTCCAGTGAGTGTGAAGTTCGGTTTTTAAAAGGTTGCAGCCAGAGAACCGATACTGATGTAATTATACTGGAGCATGGATGATGTTAAACTGGGGGGATGGATTCTCCTTCACGATCAACCGCCAAACGCCCTCTGTAGCCTACTACTTATATAAAGATGTATATTTCATTGAACAAATGTTTTTTTTGTTTTGTTTGTTTGTTTGTTTTTTAATAAATGTCAAACATTGTTGAATTAATCTCGACTCCTCCAGAGATGGTATAAATACTCCTGAACTCCCCCCAGCGATGGAAGAAGAAGGCTACTCACATCTTTTTTACTTAAAAGGTATGGTCTGTAAGTGATATTTTTTGTTTAAAACAAAAAGTTATTTGTTAAAAGGTTAAAGCACTATATTCTGATAGTAATCATTGCTAGAGTGTTTGTTCAGTTACAGGGGTCTCCCCGTCTCTCTAGCTCTTTAATAAACAGAAAATACATTTTCAGGACAAAATTTCAGCCAATCAGGAGAGATTACCCATTCATCAGCTTTTTTGTTGTTGTTTGCGTTCCAGTTCCAATTTGTTCAAAACATTTCTTTGTGTCACCACTTTCACTTGTTTAATCTGTATCCTGGCTGTCTGAGTTCTCTATCCTGATTGGATAAAATTGGTATCCTGACCTGATAATGCATTTTCTGTTTATTGAAGAGCTGGAGAGACATGGAGACTCCTGTTACTGAACAAACACTCTATATAGCAATTAGTACTATCAGCATATAGAGCTATTTAACACTTATTTTGACCAAAGAAAATCACTTACCCTACATAAAAGTATACCCTATTGTAGAAATAGCCTGTTACAACTAGTACAAGTTCGGTATTCAAAAGTTTTGGCATTGGCATCACTATACAGGCTACTTAAAGTACCAAAAGTAAAAGTACTCATTGTGCAGAAGTTTTCAAATGTATACAAATCCTTTGAAAATGGCAGATCTACAAGCTCACAACGCAAAGTGACGTGTTGTGAGCTTGTAGATCGTCTATTTTCATATTGCCAAGGTATATATAGGTCTGAAGTGGTTTTGTAGTAATAATTAGGTACAAAGTAAATAGTAACTAACGTTTTCAAATAACTATGGATTAAAAGTACAATATTTGCCTTTGAAATGCAGTGGAGTAGAAGTAAAAGTATAGAAATTTGGAAATACTCCAGTAAAGAAAAAAATTACCTCAAAATTGTACCTGTACAGTACTTGAGTAATACCGTAGTTACTTTACACCACTGACTTCCCCCCTTTCTGCTGAGAATGAGCTTGTTAATTAGTATTCAGGAAATGGAGGGAAATTAGATATTTTCTTCTCTGAGCTGCTTCTCTGAACAGTAGACAAAATTAGGATAGACTAAATTACTTTATTTTCATATTATCTGTGCTTTCCTTCCCACTGGAGTGTTGCCTCATGTTAAGAGGTCATCTTGAAATGAACAAACACAACATTTTACCAATTATAGGCCACTAGTAATAATATTCATTATGATCATGATTTCAAGATGATCAGTCAGTCACTTATCCAAATATCAATTGTTTTCATGGTTCCATTTATTCATCTCTTTCTGACTAAATTGTTTTTGCTTTGCGTTGAAATGGTGGGATTAATTATTACTGATTGACGTGACACATGATATGAAAATCAATATTAACGTGTCTCTCCGTAACCAGTGTTTTCATTTATCTTTTTCTGAGTGTAAAATCAGATGTCAGGTCTCACTCCAATTAGTCTCATAAGGACTCTTGTCAGACCACTGTGTGGAGGTTTGAGGAACGGCTGATGGATAAAAGAATAGACTACCTCAGGGGTCTTCAACAGGTGGTCCGGGACCCCTGGGGGTCCTCAGAGATACTGCAGGGGGGCCGCCAAATGTTTGTGTGATAGGGACTATTTTACATTAGCCGAAAATAGCCGATGTACAAGCTGCGACGTGTTGTGAGCTTGTAGATCGGCTATTTTCGGCGAAGAGGTTTGTTGAACAGGGAAAAAAGAGCAGACAAAGTACAGAGCCAAAGGTCAAGTTACAAAGTATTGAGGGTTTAAGTCGCTAAATGTCTGAAAACACACATTTAACACGAATCCAGTATGTAGTGGGGGTCCCTGCTTCATCTCTCTCTCAGCTAAGGGGTCCTTGGCCTGGAAAAACGTTGAAGACCCCTGGACTATCTTGAATTGATTTAGTGAACACCATGCTGTGAACTTTGACCCCTGGCATGAACAGCTAGGCCTCTTCACTTTAAATCAGTGGTTCTCATACTTACATTTAAATGACCTCCATAACTCTGAGAGTATATCGTTGTTGTCGGGCAGAAACCTCCATATTCTAACTTTTTGTGTTTTTTGGGGGAGATGAATGCCCTTCTTGATCACAATACAGCGCCAAACAAAAGTATCAAAAGTAGCAGATCCACAAGCTCGAAACGACACATTTTGAGCTAGTATAGACATATTTTGGACATAATACATTTGTATAGGTGTAAACCTCATATTATGAGGTTTACACTTATACAAATGTATACATTTGTACACTCAGAGTTACAGACATGTACTGTAAGGGTCAATTTGGACCCCCCCCAATGAACCCTAATTAAGGGTCCCTGGACCCACTGATTTAAATGAAGTGTCATTCCTGTAAACATCGACCTGCGGAACAGACGAGAGAGGACAGCGTATTGTCTTAAATCACTCGTTTTAATGTCGCCGACCCCCATCTGAAAATATTTTGTGGTCCCACAAGAAACGATTTTGTGTTGCTAAACTTTTTTTCAAAATTATTCAATTCTTTTTAGAATTCTTCCAAGATCTTTTGGGTTAAAGTTGTTACATTGTTCCTTGTTTGGCCTTAAAAGGACCTGTGGAGGTCCCTGGCCCTCACTTTGAGAAACACTGGCTTAAATCCACACAGCACTTCTAGTGTGACAAAAGGTCTTTGACGTCTTTTATAAAAAATCGTTATGAAGGAATACGCCAGGGTTCCCCAGGGTTCATTTAACTCGGAGATTGAGTGTGAAAATTGACCCAAATGGGGTTTTCTTATTAGCTCAACACATTTCTTTGCGTATAGATTTTTCAATCTCTGAGACGTATAGCAAACAGAAGATCAATGGAGGAGGTCGATATGTTTGCTCAAACATGATCTTTGTAAGCCTTCCAGGCACACACTTTGATATATAGCCTGACGTGGAAACATATAGGGGTCAATTGTGTGTCTAGACATTCTGTAGGGAGCCTCCATTATTTATGACAAAGATATCATACTTAATGGACTAGTCATTAAACAAACATGACCCAGCCTGAGCTACATAGACATGTACTGTAAGTGTATGGCACCACGTTTGATGTTTATATCATATTATGTGTGGGAGTTACTGAGACAGAGAGAGAGAGAGAGAGAGAGAGAGAGAGAGAGAGAGAGAGAGAGATAGAGATAGAGAGAGAGAGAGAGAGAGAGAGAGAGAGAAGAGAGAGAGAGAGAGGGGGGCCGGGGGGTAACTAAAGGTCCTTTGTACATTTAGAAAGCGTTTCTTATCTTAATTGCATTTGTTTTTATCTCACTCTCATTTCTACTTTAATTTTAGGAACTTCCTAGGAACTGCCTTATGAAATCACACACACACGCGCACGCACACACACAGTATTACTATACTTGTGAGGGCAGAAACATTTTACGTTATTTTTCATAATAAATGCAATTTCTACCTTTTTTCTTGACATTTATAACCCTAAACCCGTAAACCTCCCAGAATACCATATTCTTCTACCATGTTTTGATCTCAAAGGTATAGTGATATCTGGTTATACCTGGTACCATACACACACACACACACACACACACACACACACACACACACACACACACACACACACACACACACACACACACACACACACACACACACACACACACACACACACACACACACACACACACACACACACACACACACACACACTTAGGTTTGGTGGACAATGTGATTATACATGTTTAGCACATGTCTCATGTCTGTCCGGCTTCATGACATGCAATGTATTCAGTCCTTTCTCATTACATCAAAGTGTGCGTGTGCGTGCGTGCGTGTGTGTGTGTGTGTGTGTGTGTGTGTGTGTGTGTGTGTGTGTGTGTGTGTGTGTGTGTGTGTGTGTGTGTGTGTGTGTGTGTGTGTGTGTGTTTGCATGTATTTGTATGTAAGTCTGTCTGTGTGTGTTTATTTGTATTATGTGCATTTGCATAATGTCTTTGCATGTGTGAGTGCATGTGTGTGTCTGCATGGTGCATGTGTTTGCGTGGTGCATATGTGTTATACAGCACATACTGTTCAACATATGCCTGTATGCATTAAACCCTGCCAACATACTTGGTTGCACGAGCGAAAATAGCCAATCTAAAACTAAAAGCACACAATGTGCGCAACCTTGATGATCTGCTATTTTTGCTGAATATTCCTCAATTTATGCCCAGAATATTTTAGCCCAGTGGTTCTCAAGTGGTCAGATTGTTGGGCCGTGTTCATTTTCAGAGCACGTTCATTTTGATTGGGAATCAATTGATTGTCCTCCGGCTTCAAGGTTTTAAAGGACGCTACGGTTCATGTGGTTAATTGTACACCAAGGGACAGATGCAAAGAGCTCTCTCTCTCTGTCTCTGTCTTCTCTGATGCACAGAGGTAGTTCATCTCCTCTTAAACCGTAGTGTTCAAATCAATCCCAGCTCTTGGGGCCACAGACCTTGATATATAATATATATATATATATATATATATATATATATATATATATATATATATATATATATATACCCACACACACACACATTTTACTGTTACTGAACTGAGATAATGCGGCCTATTCATGATTGTTATTGAAGTCGAAGGCCTCTGAAAACATAATGAAACACCTCGAAATCACATGAACCATAACACATCAAAATGCTATTCTGATAGAGAAAAGCCCAATCCGGATAGGCTAATTACTTTCACATTGGATACTGTAAGTATGCCAATACTTTTGTACTTTTACCCAAGTAACATTTTGAATACAGGCCTGTTACTTGTAACAGAGGCGTATTAGTTTCACCCAAGTAAAAAATTTGGGTACTTCTTATGGATTTTGAGTGGTTTTAAGATTATGTTTTGAAAGGCATCATACTTCATTAACAATCATGAATCGGTATTATATCTCAATAACGGAAAAATATATGCTAAACCACTGGTTCTCAGGGTTCATCGCCATGTTGGCTGGTGGTGGACATTTTTGTCAAAATTCTAATTTTGCCATGGACATACAAATATTACCAGAAACAGAGCTTTAGCCCTATATGTATACTACTAGTGCTGTGGTCCTCAAATGGGTTGAGGGACCTTCGGCGGTCCTTGAAGGTGGTCCAAAAGGACCATTACAGGTCTGTAATATGAGAGTGTATGGAACCAAATGGACACTCTCAGAGTTATGGGGGTCCTTGAAAATAAAAAGTTCTGAAGAAAACCTGGAGACTGACATTCAGTAATTGGGTCTTATGATCAAAATAACATTATAATGTTATGTAAAGAACAAAATCAAAAATTTGCCACGGAAACTGTCCGTGTATGGACATATTGATGATGACCCCTGTTCTCAACAGCTGGTCCAGGGACCACCAGAGGTCCACATGAACCCTTACAGGTCTGCAACTCTCTTAGTTTGGTATAGATTAGGTTACCGACCCCCATAATTAGGAGAGTTACAGACATTTTGGTCCATTTGGTTGCATTTGCACACTCTCAGAGTAACAGACCTGTGAGTAAGGGTCCATTTGGTTCCATTTGCACACTCAGAGTGACAGACATGTAAGTAAGGGTCCATTTGGGTCCATTTGCACACTTTCAGAGTGACAGACCTGTAAGGGTCCATTTGGATCCTACTAACTATCAGAAATGTTGCCCGGGGACCCCCTGGAACCCCATCTTTGAGAATCACTGGTTTAAGTTAGGAGCAGAAATACATTGGTAGGTGTGTGTGTGTGTGTGTGTGTGTGTGTGTGTGTGTGTGTGTGTGTGTACATCCTGTACAGTGAGGTATCAGCTAACCTGCTGTATAGTCATAACATGAATGCGTCATGTCTCCAGATCTGAGCACCCGATCCCTGATAGCACAACGGCAACGTGTGTGTGTGTGTGTGTGTGCGTGTGCGTGTGCGTGTGCGTGTGCGTGTGTGTGCGTGTGTGTGTGTGTGTTCATTGTTTAAATGGACACATGATTCATGTAGACCTCATAGTTCCAGTTACATAATTTGATTCAGATGTGATGTCTGAAATCTGATTGCTTAAAAGTCTTACCTTTTAACACATATGAATGCCAAAACCGTACCGGTACGGTTTTGCAAATACACCCGTGGAGTGCCAACTTTCCTAAAAAACGTATAAATACGTGAGTTTTATCTTTTTGTTTTTTTCGTTTATTTCCATGCGGGAGGGGCTAGAGCAGCTCTGGGATCACCCTAGGCAATTCTGAGAAGGATAGGCCAGATGCATCACCGTGTCAAAAACATGGCTCCCCATCCGCTTCCGGTCTATTTCCTTCTCTAAAACGTCTATAACTCCGAAACTTTTTTCCATGGGGAAAACAACTCATTTTGCATCCGCGATCGCTCCGCCATTGTTACTCGCGTGAGAGATGTTATCGTTCCAGCCGTTAGCCAGCACCATCGGGTAAAATGGAGGCATGCTTTTTTTTTCATGGATTGCTCGTCATGGAGTCTACAGCTTTAAACAGCACAATGGAGGTTAACGGTGAGATTCCCGGCACCCAACGTATTCTGTTATTATAAAATTCTGGCAACCAATGTGTTAAAAGTGACTCACAAACGGTCTGCTCTGCTGCATTATAATCCACTGCTAGTGTTTGCTGTTTAAAAAGTAATTGGTCCATTGGAGTGAGCAGAGTTATCACGACTCTCTCTTTACATGTGTAAAGAGTACTTCTGTGCTCCTACAAGCCAGACATGGAAATGTTGAAAACAAGGTGTTACGTCCATTGACTTCCCTCTGGCCTCTTTTGAAAGAGAGCTGATTGGGAACCATAAGTTATGTTATTCATATTCAGCATATTGTTCAGTACAAAAAATATACGTTTAGATATAAGTACCGGTTTGGAAATACTGTACAGCACTGTCTTCTCTCTTTGTGTGTTTCAGGTGTGCCATGCTCCTCTCTGAGTGTCTAGATCACTCACACACCTGAAGGTCATTTGGACGTTTGAACCAGTGCTCCTTGCCCTTTGGCCACACAGCTGCCCCCTCATCTAGACTGAGTGGCAAAACATTGAGCAGCATGGAGCGTTGGAGTTTGGAAGCGCTTGTTGGAAATCACTCAACAGTCCTGCGTACCACCTGTTTCTAAATTGCATATAATGCAGGAGGCAGCAGGACGTCGCGGTATTGAAAACGAGTGCTTCCAAACTCCGACACTTATAAAAATAATCACCTGCACAGAATTTATTGACAGAAAGTAGCTCATAACATGGCTATGGTGGATTTTTATGAAACAAAAACTTTGCAGATTGAAAGAGGATAATTCAAGCTTTCCGTACAGTTGCCATGTTGGTGAGTTAACCGTCGTATATACATAGGTAGATAGGACTTTTCTGTTTGGATGTATGGGCTGTCAAGGCCAGTAGTTTTTTGCCACTCAGTAGGCGTTCCCGCATAACTTCCGCGTACGATGATGTCACGCGCATAGCCTCTATTGTTGAAACTCTATTTTTGCAGAATGTTTGCCCCTCAGGACATGCCCAGAATAGGGACACGAGGGTTCATGTGTTTAACATGGCACCTTGATACAGATCTGTTTAGCAGTCAGTGTTTCCCAGGCTGGTATCCAGGCCCCCCTTATGGGGGCGCCAAAGATTACAAGGGGGTCGTGAGGCCTTGTCTGTTATGAGGTATAGTGACAAATGTTGAATATATTGCACAACATTTCCTGTGATATGTGATTGATGACTCCAACTCATCATATAGTATGTTTTATCCTGTAACTTTAGCATAGATAACACTCACATGTAAAATCATTGTGACATACTGTAATATTGTTGAATTTAAACTCTCTTTTTTTTGGTGTGTGTGTAGGGAGAGGGGGGGGGGCATTATTCCTCAGGTCTGATGAAGAGCCTATAGTGGCTCGAAACGTTAACAAGTAAAATTGCATTCAGGAGCAGCAATACTGGTGTGCGGATGTTTATTCTTGTATACTGTTTAACTGTTTTGATCCAGCACCCAGCCTAGTAGAACTGGGATGTGCGTGTCTTTTTGCTGTTTAACAGCTTCTCTCATCTTGAAAGCATTTCGTGACATTTGGCACACGTCAAGGATGAAATGATTAGAAGTAGGTGGTCATCATAGCAGGTCAAAGGTCAAGGTCACTGTGACCTCTCAAAACACGTTCATGCAATTCCTTCAAAGTCTTCATTCACTGCATGCAATCTGTGAGTCTGGACAGACTGGTTGGCATTATGTCAAAGTTTTTTGTACTTCTCTTTCACTTTGTATTCTCTTTAATAATCATCTTGGTACATCTAATTAGTGGGATATCTTGCAGACATGGAAGAGATTTAGGGCGGCCGTAGCTGAATGGTTAGTGAGCTCGCCAATGTGTTGAAGTGTCTCTGAGCAAGACACTCAACTGCAGTCCTCTGTGGGCAGCACTCAGCTGGGTGAAGCAGACAACTGAAGTTCCCCTGTGGGATGTGATAGGTATCAAAAAAGTAATGCTTTTCTGCATCGTTGTATTATTTAACCTATTGCATCACTATGCTGTTCACGTGATGCAGTACGTGTACATGAAGAGAGATTATCTTCACCCGAGGAAGACCAAACTCATGGTCAAAACGTTGTTGTGGTTTGCTTGTGTTTTTTGCACAGTAACATGGTGGGAGCAGCAAGCTGTTTTCCTTTTGAGACTGAAGGAAACAAACAGGCCCAAGCTGACGCAAATAACTAACTCAAGTAACTGAGAAGAAGTCACTTTTTGTTCAGTTTGGTTTGGTGTGATTGGACAAATATCAGCCTGGGAGTCACTCTGTCGTCACCGTGTGCCACCAGGGTGGCATCTGCAACCCCGAGGGTTACCAAGGCAACGGTTGTTGCTATGAGATTGATTTTATCTGGAGATCTTCCCAGATATAGAGTTGTCAACAGTGGGTCGTCTGCTCTCTCACTGAACACAAGACTCACAGGACGAATGAAGGACTCACACACCGACACACACTATGTACAACACTGTTTCTCAACAGGTCACGTGGGTCACGTTGGCATAATTGCAGGTGGTCCATGGGAAAATCTTTTAAAAAGTTGAAATATTTATATTGTAACTTTGTTAAATGTACCAAAAGTTATCACATTTTAGAACATTTTGAACTAGTAGGTAGTGTGGGGAAAAAGCTTGACATTAAAAGACTATTAAGGACTTAATACATACTGTAGTTGCGCCAAGTGTCGCGCACTGAAAAGTGCGCAACACACAATAAATACTTTATTAAACAGAAATGGAAACAGCACGAGTACAGTCATACACTTGGTCTAAAAGGATAACCCAAAAAAGTCTGAGGACTTGTTTCCATTGAGGTCCTCCTGTGTATTCAAGAGTAGAGTTAAAAATACCTCAAATTGTACTCAAGTACAGTACTGGAGTAAATGTACTAAGTAACTTTACACCATTGCCGTATTGTTTATGGATGCTGCTGCTACACACACAGTCACCAGTGGCATGAAATTGAGTCTCTGAACTCCGCCTGCATGTGGAGGAGGCGATCGATGCCCGCCCCCATCCGCCCCATCCCCCTCCCTGCCCTGTGGGCTCTCTGCCCAGAGCTCAGCAGGTTTCCCAGAGTGACGCACTAGTCCCTGCGTTTATGATTTGTGACGCGGTTCAGTTGCCGGCGGATAGGGAATAGCCTACTATCAGCTGTCTGCTGTCTGACAGGGTTATACCTCATGCCAGCCTTGTTTATATTGTGATGTACGACGGTGTCTGTTGTGAGATGAAAATAGCTGATCTACAAGCTCACAACGTGGCGAGTCTGTGACACGTTGTGAACTTGTAGATCGGCTGTTTTTGTCGCATGCGTGCGGCACCGCCTTATGATGGAGGACAAATTGGCCATTAGAGTGGCCATGAAAAATAATCACATTATTGTCTAGGACTGTGTGTGTGTGTGTAGGTGTGTAGGTGTGTAGGTGTGTGTGTGTGCCTTGGGGGGGTGCAATAGGCTACAATCTTGTGTCAGCATCACCAAATATAGAAAAATGACAAAGCCTGTTCCTGTGTGTGTGTGTGTGTGTGTGTGTGTGTGTGTGTGTGTGTGTGTGTGTGTGTGTGTGTGTGTGTGTGTGTGTGTGTGTGTGTGTGTGTGTGTGTGTGTGTGTGTGTGTGTGTGTGTGTGTGTGTGTGTGTGTGTGTGCATGCGTGTATTTCTCTGTGTGTGCATATACAGTATGATTCATGTGTCTGTCTGTGTGTGTTTGTGCGTGTGCGTACATACGTGCGTGCGTGCGTACGTACGTGCGTGCATTTGTGTACGTGCTCTGTGTGTAGGATGAACACAATAGATGTGTGTGTGCTCATGTTACATGGATGTTCAGATCTCTGACCTGCCAATGGCCTTTGCTGCACACAAACCAGATGGCTGACATTCTCTGTGTCTCAACAGAGACAGGCTCACAGAGGACACATTACTGTGTTCCCCAGGTCAATTACACACAAATGTCTAATTATCTCATTATTTCATTATCTCACAGCTCAAATTTGAACCCTAGCATCCCTGTTCTGAGGCTAACATTTGGCGAAAAAATAGGCAATCTGCAAGCTTGTTGTAGATCGCCTATTTTCGGCAAAGGTATCCGGTTTAGAGAGAAAACAGGAGAGGGCCTAGTACAGTATAAGTAGTCATGGGAACCTATGGTTCCTGAACCATGTGACCCATAGAACAGGAGCTATCCTGTTTCTGTAGTGTGAGGTACAGGCACAGCACATCCCCCCGGGTATGATGTACCAGGTACACCCCCTGGACATGACTGTAGTATAGGGTTGGGAATAGTAGGAATCGGAGGAACCGGATCCAACATTGAGGAACCGGAATCGGTTCCGTCACATTCTGAACCGGCTTTTATCACACTGTCAGAGGCTGGTATTTTTTTTTTTTGTTCTTACATTTCTATCCCACGATTTTTGTAACCCATTTTCCCACCCAGTGCCAATGCCTAAGCTGTAATCCTGGGCGCTACTCTCCCTCTGCCAGCCTGGGGAGAGCCCCGAACTGAGCTCATGCTTCTGGACTTCACGTCTTCTATACAATTACAATACCGGTGGTTTCTCAAACTTTTACATTTCAAGGACCATCATAACTCTGATGAGAGTGTAAAAATGGAACTATACGGGTCCAATTGGAACCATTTTTGGTTCCTTACGGGTCCAGATGGACTCCATTCGGTTCCGTTTGTACATTCTCAGAGTTACAGATCTGCAAGGGACCATTTGGAACCCCCTATAGGAATCGTTAAAGGGAACCGTTAAGGAATCGGACCGTTAAGAGGGAATTGTTAAGAAACTGGAATCATTAAAATCCTAAAGGATCCCAATCCCAACCCTACTCTAGTACTGTATGTCACAGGGATTTACCTCCAATCCAACCCTTGATGCTGAGTGCCAATAAGCAGGGAGGCATTGGGTCCCGTTTTTAGAGTCTTTAATGACCCGGCCGGGGAATTGAACCCCGGAACAACTTCCCAAACTCAGGGCAGACACTATAGCCACAAGGCCACTGAGCTGGTGCAGTATACCGCTCTTGGGAATCCTGTCAACTATTATGTATAGGGTTTAAGTGGTCAAACAAACAAGGAGTAGTTTTTGTTTTGTTTTTGTCGCATTACTAAGCCAATAATTTGATGACCGGCAGCAGCAGATGACCGGCAGGAGAGTCTCCTTTGTGTCTCCTTTGAGACACAAAGAGTATCCTTTGTGTCTCCTACCGGAACCGCTGCCTACCGGTCCACTGGTCATCAAATTATTGGCGAATGCGACCAAAACAAAAACATATCCAATGAATTCAAGTCTCCATGGGGTGACTAATCGATAGGAAAAAAAGTATTTTTTGGGGGGTGAACTATCCCTTAGAATTATAGGTACAGTACAGGTACGTGAGTTTGAGAACAAATTATTTTCTGGAGCAAATTAATTGTTTTCTATATTAAAGGGACTTTATTTGATTTCGCTTTGAAGCAGTAGACCTTTATTAATCAGTTTCAACGTCACCCAGCTGATGGCTGGCAGATGGTGCTCAACTGGTGCACTCAGCAGATAATTACCACGTGCACTGTGTCATTTCTGAGTTTCACACAAGCACTAGAATCAGAATCAGAATCAAGTTTATTGTCTCATCTCAGGTTTACAGGTGTAAACGAGTGGGTGGATTAGTTTTTGTGCAAGCTCTATCGTTTTTGTTATTAATCAGAAAGAGAAAGATTAAATAAGAGGGGGGGACAGTAGAGAAAAAAGAAAACATGTCGAGGAGAGGCAAAACTCTAAGATATCGTTGCTGTCGGGTGGAAACCTCATATGTCCAAAACTGTTACTTTTCAGAATCAAAAATCTAAAATAGCAGATCTACAGTAGATCTGCTATTTTTGCTACTTTTGTGTGACATTGTATTACGGCGAAGTAGTGCATTCATTTACAAAACAAAGCGTTGAAATATGGAGATACAAGGTTTCTACCCAACAGCAACGATATCTACATTAGATACACACAGTGTAATCCAGCTGGTACAGTATATCCCGTCAGACAGGACACGCAGTCCAGATGGCACAATGCCAGGGGAAGTCGAGAAGGCAGTTGTCCTGGTAGTAGTGATTTGGGTACGTTGCCAGGCAACCAAAATAAACGGTGGTTTCTGTTGCAGTGGGACCTTCGTCAGACATACAATACAGTACACAAACAATGAGCAGTGTACTGTACATACAGTACACAACGTACTACTGTCAGTGTTGCCAGATTCTTTAATTTCAAGTCTTTAACCCTATCTGCAAGCACACAACGTGTCGTGATGCGATGCTTTGTGAGCTTGTAGATCTGCTATTTTCCATGGACAAATACATATTAATGTGGAAATGGAAATGTTTAAGAACCACCGGTTTATAAACAACAATTAGGAAACAAGCCCAAATAAGCAACTACACTTTAGACACAAGCCCAAAAAAACACAATCCACAACTACCAATATCTATAAGCAACTTTACAGGAAAAATAAGCCCAAAGTCGCTTATAAAAAGCAGACATGGCAACACTGCGTACTTTATATATACAGTAGAGTAGACCTTCTGTATGCTCAAGGGGACATAGGGGCCAACGGTTAACAAAGGGATGAGTGATAAGAATCAAATAGACAGTAGAGAAGGAACAATACAATTATTGTATGTCACTGGAAATGGTGAGGTAACCTGCAGAGGTTGAGGGGTTGGACCCGTCCCTCAGTAAAAGTACTTATTGTGAAAATACAATGGCAGTTTTCGTCGCATCATTAATCTCCTGTGTATATTTAAACAACCTGGTGTCTCAGGATGGACAAAGTATTCAACCCCAGTAGCCTACTTGAGTCACTACTCCTGGTCAAATATTACTCTCTGTCAAATTTGTACTTTAGCTTAAATGATGGGTAAGTCTATACGTGTGTTTGTATGTGTGTTTGTATGTGTGTTTGTATTATGCGTGCGTGCGTGCGTGCGTGCGTGCGTGCGTGCGTGCGTGCGTGCGTGCGTGCGTGCGTGCGTGCGTGCGTGCGTGCGTGCGTGCGTGCGTGCGTGCGTGCGTATATAGTATGTATGTATTTATGTATGTGTGTGTGTGCATGCGTGTGATGAACCCGATGTCCTGTCTGTCATGGTTAATGTGGATGTGATCAGTCTTTGAGGAAGAGAAGCATCTTGGTACCAGGACCATTCAAGGGGAAGGCTGACCCACTCATATGCGTATCATTCAGGGTGATAAAAGTTGATGGAGCATGGAATGAAATGCAAGTGCTGGAAAGGGTGTTGGAGAGGAGGGTCAGGACACAGGTTTGGCTTTCTGCCCAGCAAAGGTGCTACAAATGCATTTTTTGTCATGCAACAGATGTGAGAGAAACATCAGGAGAGGAAGAGGTTGTATAATGACTTTGTGGACCTGAGAGAAACATTTAAAAAAAAACTTGACAGGGTGCCAAGAGAGGTGGTGAGGTGGTGGAACATAAGGAATTCTGGAGTGGAGGAGGGGTTGAAAGCAGTAACGCTCCTGTAGAGTGGAGTGTGGTGACGGAGATAGTGATCAGCTTCCAAGTAGAGGTCCCAGTGCAGATGCCTTTTGTGATAATCTAGTCTATTTTATCTTTATTTGATCTTTATTTGATCTTTATTTTGTCTTTGTTTGGTTTATTTCTCAATAATGACCGGCTCCCCGTTGATTATAGCCTGGCATGGCCAGACTAATATCACTACGAGTTATTAGTCTGGAATCTCTGTGTGGAACCTGCATTTCCAAGGAGCAAATTAAAGAAATGCCTCTGGTGACAAACCGACCCCATATTTGCATACACCAAAAAAAAAATCCAATCACAACTAAGCGGTGCCAGACCAAATTTTTTTCCTCGCACTGGCAGATTCGTCTGGTTTCCAGGCTACGTTGATTATCCCTTGCCTGCAACATGTTGTCAAGCCACGTTCTCAACAGGCAAACACAAAGTGCTGTGTTTTTCTGGCTCTATCAGACAGTTGGTCAATCAATTAATTGAAAATCAATGAAAAACAAGTACAACGTCCTGTGAAATCCTTCTCAAAAGGAGCATGTGTGTGTGGACGTTATCCAGAGAGCCAGTACCAGGTGTGACATAACATGCCCGGATCTCAGTGCCAGCAGAGAGTTATCTAATCAGACACAGAGGAGAAGACAGTGCGCGTGTGTTTCCTGCACCAAGTCACATTCATTTATATAAACATCACCTGCAGCTGATCTGACATTTCCGTGGCTGGAATTTATAAGCCTGATTCATCCCATTAAGACCTGAGGTCCGATTCTATAAATGTCTTCTACACCAGTTGTTCTATCAAGTTTTTTTCTTTTTTTTTTCAAAAATAGCAGATGTACAAGCTCACAGTGCACGAAATGACGCGCTGTGAGCTTGTATATCTGCATTTTTCAATCTGACTGGTTTTCCAATCATACTGTGACATATATACTTGCAGCGTTGTGTGACTGTTGTAACGTCCAATCTGTTTGTCTTCTGTATGTTAACCTGTGGTTTGTGCTGATGTCATGACATATAGGTTAACTTTGGTACTCTTTTTCATGTTCTGCATCAGGCAGATTCAGATTCAAGAGATTTATTGTCACAAGGATGTACGAGTACATGCACTGTGGAAAACTTAGGTTGAGGTGCTCCATAATACACAATAAAAACAATACACTAAACTAATAGCAGCCCTTAAGCCAGTTCTAAAATAAGGTTAAAAAACGGTTTAGAAACCCAGATCAGCATACAAGGCAATAAGAAGATGTTCATCATTTGTTCTTATTTAGCAGCAGTGTTGCATTGCTGAATTGGAACGTAATTGCACTCTATTTTAATGACGTGACGCACACGTTACTTAACACCTACACTACAGGTCACACAATGGACAATTGATATGCATCTAGGCTCATTCCTATGTTAATTCACCTGGTGTGAGTCGGGAGACTTTGTAAACTTTGTTGAGGTGTGAATTTAAAGTTGTTTTCAAGTCTATGCGTGTGCCTGTGTTAGAGTCCTGCAGGCCCGCCAGAGCCCGCCCACGGCCCGGCCCGGCCCACCAAAACGGGCCGGGCTTGGGCTGATTCTGTATTTGACACACGGGCCCAGGGCCGGGCTCGGGCTGAATGCCACGGGCCAGGCCCGGGCTCGGACTGATTCTGTATTTGACAAACGGGCCCAGGGCCGGGCTCGGGCTCACAGAACATTTTGCGCAGATAATTGATAATTGAAGCCCGGCCCGGCCCGGCCCGGCCCGCCAAAACGGGCCGGGCTTGGGCTGATTCTGTATTTGACACACGGGCCCAGGGCCGGGCTCGGGCTGAATACCACGGGCCAGGGCCGGGCTCGGACTGTAAAATTGCGGCACCTATCGGGCCAGGGGCCGGGCCGGGCTGAATACCATGGGCCAGGGCCGGGCTTGGGCCCACATTCTCGGCCCGTGCAGGGCTCTAGCCTGTGTGTGCTCCTGGTCAAATTGGTTCCTGCACGGCGTGCAAGGCCGTCCCATGAGCAATGCAACCCTGTTTAGTAGTCTTATAGCCTGGGGGAGGTAACTGTTCCTCAGTCTGCTTGTGCTGGCTTTGAGGCTCCGATACCTCTTCCCTGATGGCAACAGTTTGAACAGACGGTTCAAACTCCTGAGGGTCTTTGATGACCCTCTGGAGGATAGTAGGGAGAGGGCCCTATTTTCGCCTTTTGACTTACCCATTATCCCTAAGCTTCTTTGCCATGTTTTACTATTTTAAAAACAATTGCAAATAGTTCAAATAGCCAATCTACAAGCTCACAACGTGTCGATGTAGATCGGCTAGTTGAACTATTTGAATTTAAAAATAGTAAAAAATGGCAAAGAAGTTTAGGGATAATGGGTAAGGCACCGGCGAAAATATGGCCCAGAGTGTGTCTGTATACTTTAATATTTATCGACTGTGTCTCCTGTTCTGCACCAGGCCGGATGATTGTATAGGGTGGATATTTTTCAATCTAGTGCACAGTTCTTCTCCTTAAAAACGTGCGTGCAAATGATTGACACATAATCATACACGTGCCACACACCCTGTGTGGCATCAACTGAACTGAACATCCTGCTTATGTTTACATGACAACAAAGATGTGAGTCCATCTCTCTGTTTGTCTGTCTGTAGCACTATTTATACTTCGTCGCATGACGAAAATAGCCCATCTACAAGCTCACAATGCCCTTGCAGACCGGCTATTTTCTGCGTGTGACACCATTGTATGATGGCGCATGAATTATCCACACTATATGCTTCATTGACCGGAGTCCCCCATTGGTCTGGTCCCCTCCTTTTCCCCCTCTACACCAAATCTTTGCAGAAAATAGCCAATGTCTGCCTATTTTTGCCAATTGTTCGCATCTCTCTCTCTCTCTCTCTCTCTCTCTCTCTCATCTCTCTCTCTCTCTCTCTCCTCTCTCTCTCTCTCTCTCTCATCTCTCTCTCTCTCTCTCTCTCTCTCTCTCTCTCTCTCTCTCTCTCTCTCTCTCTCTCTCTCTCTCTCTCTCTCTCTCTCTCTCTCTCTCTCTCTCTCTCTCTCTCTCTCTCTCTCCTTTTGTATTATCTGTTTTTTTCCCAAAAGGTAAAGTGACCATCTGTGCAATCTGGGAACACATTCTGTTAAAACAAAATTACATCTGTTTTGTATTCAATGTGTTGAATAATCTTGAGGGTTTAACCGTCCGTGTGTCAGGTTGACCTTGTGTGTGCCATGTAGACAGACTGCATCACCTGCTGTGTCACATCGTACACACAGACCCTGTGAAAAAACAACAGAACATACAGCAATACATCATTACAATCAACATCATAAATAATGCAGATAAATCACAAAACACAGCTTCAAGCCAGAACAAGATCCACAAGCACGCCTACTAAAGTGCAGTGTTGTTTAATTTATGGTCGCAAGCCTGGTTATCAAGCAACCATTTCTTTAGATTGTACTTGAAGGATGGGAAAGTAGGACAATCTCTTTTGGCCAATGTGAGATTATTTATTCCACCAACCCTGTACTGATAGGACATTGTGTCCGAATGTGGCTCCTCTGCGCTGCACTTCACAGTCCCCTCTAGTGGTTGACCTAGTGCCCATTCCACTAACAGGCTTTCCCACAATGACCATGATTTCCCCGGATCCTATACTTTTCAGCTCAGTTCAGTATTTTTGGGCAAAGAATACATCTGTGTATGTACAACAGTGCAATCAACAGTGGTGCATGTTTTACTTAAGTAAAAGTATCAATACTGTAATGTAGAAATACTCTGTTACAAGTATCCTAAATGTCCGGAATTCTAAATTTACTTGAGTAAAAGTACAGAAGTATTGGTACTTAAAGTACCAAAAGTATAAAATACTCATTATGCAGAATGTCCCATTTCACAAGTTTTAAAATTTACAAATTGTATGAAAAGTCTTTTGAAAATAGCAGATCTACAAGATCTTGTAGATCTGCTATTTTCAAATGGCCGAAATGTATATGGTTGAGTGGTTAATGTGTTTTGTAATAATAATCAAAATCTATAAAGTAACCAGCACCTAAATATTTCAAACAATTGTAGTGGAGTAAAAGTACAATATTTGCCTCTGAGATGTAGTGGAGTAGAAGTAAAAGTACTGAAAATTGGAGTAAAGTACCGTAAATTTCGGACTATAAGCCGCGACTTTTTTCCCATTTTTCGACCCTGCGGCTTATATAACGGTGCGGCTTATCTATGGATTTTTACAGCTAACGGCCACTAGGGGACCTCCTAAATCTATGGATTTTACACCCGCGGCTTATAGTCCAGTGCGGCTTATATATGTACAAATCATTCAATTTAGCTGCTGCGGCTTATATTCAGGTGCGGCTTATAGTGCGAAAATTACGGTACAGTCAAAATACCTCAAAATTGTACTTAAGTACAGTACTTGAGTAAATGTACCACTGCTAACAAGCTTTCTCACAATGACCATGATTTCCCAGAATCCTACTTTTCAGTTCAGTATTTTTGGACAAAGAATACATCTGTGTATCAAGAACAAGAACACTTTTGGTGCCACAGTGGCACAATGTCAAACAAGTCCATCATGGTACTGTAGTCAGGTCCATTTGACATAACAGAGAGTCCAAGATGCCGAAAAAGGCGGACAGGGAGAATAATGCATAATGCTTATCGAGCCCTACTTTCATACATAACGGGTGGAAACCTTGTATGTCCAAAATAATTACTTTTCCCAAAAATGGACACAAAGAACCTGTGTTCCAAATGGATCCAGTATAAGCTCTGTTTGCTCTGTTCATAAAACCCAGAGACAGACAAGCTCACAAAGCGACGCGTTTTGAGCTTGTATTCGTATTAAACTACGAATACATAAATAAGGAAATAAACAAATATTATTGCACATATTAGCATATCCACAATGTACTGTATGTATGAATAAATAAATAAACTACAATGGTGCGCTCAATAGAGTGTGATAACCAATCTATGCTTCGTCGAACAACGGTGTCTCAGTCCGAAAATAGGAGATCTGCTTGCAACATGTTGTGAGCTTGTAGATCGGCTATTCTAGGTGAAGAGATTTGGCGTAGAGGGAAAAAAGGAGGGGACCAAGTATAGACCCCTGGGGGACCCCAGTTACTGAAGTATATAGGGCTTAAGTGGTTAATGTTCAATCATGACCGTGTCATTG
>NC_137616.1:6668638-6846138 GCF_963280865.1 Gymnoscopelus braueri | reverse complement strand
AATTAGCATTCGCTGACAGTGACACATTACATGTTTAATCACTTAAGCTCTATATTTCATACTTTTGTCGTACAATGGTGTCACACACACGGCTAAAATAGCCGATCTACAAACACAACACGTTGCATCCTGTAGATCAGCCATTTTCATTGTTTTTGAAAAGCCCAAAATAGAGGATATGCGCATGCTTAAAGTGAATGGCAAAGCGAGTGGCAAAGCAACATGCAAAGTGAGTTTAACATTGTTTAATGTTGTTTAATGCAATCAGAAATGACTTTTCTGTTTGGATGCATGGGCTGTCAAGGCCAGAAAGTATTTTTTTGACACTCAGTAGGCATTCCTGCATAACTGCCGGGTTTGATGATGATGTCACACGCATATCCTCTACAGTGCCTCCAGGTTGAAAGTGGTTAATCAACCATGGGCCCCTTGTTATTTTCCATTTTCAGTGACGCATCGCAGGCCGTCAAACGGACGTTTCTTATTAGATGATTGGGAGCCGATGGTGTTGATGTGAGACAGTGAGTTAATTGTCTGACAAACTCAGTAATGAACTAGGAAGGGGTGCTCCGTGCAGCGCGTATCACCACCAGGCTTGTCTGCCTTCCCAGGACTCTGTGAGTCGTGGGTTGCAGCTGTCAGGATGTGAGGAAGCTTCTGGGGAAAACCATAAGACGAGTGGTGGTAAAAGTAATCACATTTCTTACTTGAAAATTCTAAATTGACTTGGGTAAAAGTACAGTATTGGCATCAAAATATACTAAATAAAGTAAAAGTATGCAGATGTCGCATTTCACAGGTTTCAAATGTATAAAATGTATTCAAATCATTTGAAATTAGGGCTGCCCGCTGGCCTAGTGGTCCAGGCGCATGCTACATTTAGGCTCCAATGCAGCCTGACAGCGCGTCGTGGGTTGATTCCTGATCCTGACGACCTTTGCTGCATGTCACACCCTGTCTTTCTCTCTCTCTCTCCCCGTTTCCTGGCCATCTACACTTGTTTGATTGATTGATTGAATACTTTATTTAGAAAGACATGGTAAAAGTACATGGAAGTACAATTCACAATACAAGGTCCTCTAAACTGGATCGCTCATAAAAGCACTTGGCTTATTTAAAATGAGATCCCCGCGCACTCAAATCATGATGACATTTAAGAAGACATACAAATATACACTACTATGCAGAACGTCATACAATCAGCTTACAGGTTACTGGTATGAAAAACAAGAAATATGTACAATCAATGTACTATCAATAAAGACAGAAAAGCCTTTTGAAAATAGCAGATCTACAAGCTCACATGGCGTCGCGATGTGAGCTTGTAGATCGGATTATAGTAGATTTTTTGTGGAGTAAAAATATGCAGTGCAGAAGTAAAAATATAGAAAATTGTAAATACTCCAGTAAAGTAGAAATACCTCAAAATGTTACTTACTTTCCACCGCTAGAAAACCATACGACTGCTAAACTCTGACGCGCGCACACACACACACACACACACACACACACACACACACACACACACACACACACACACACACACACACACACACACACACACACACACACACACACACACACACACACACACGTGTGATTGGAATCTTATCTTTAACTTGCATTGTTGAGGAAAGTCCAAGCATTTCAGAGGCAGTAGTGGTGACTGGTACCGGCTGTATTGTTGGGACTCTGGACAGCATCCAGAGTCTGTTGGAGGCTCTTTTGATCGTGTCATATTACCTAGATAACGAAAGAGCTGGGATGTGTGTGCTGGTTAGATATCTCTCCATCTGGAATCTATCAGCTCCACAATCTACAGTATGCATCTCCTCATGAAACCAGTCACATGTCATTCTTCTACCGTTATATCTCAACATACTGTTGTAGGGTAAGGGTTGTCCATGGTCCTATCCTGACGGAGAGAGGTAATGGCTACGATGTCTGAAATTAAATCAAAGATGGCATCTATAGATAGTGTCCATTAGAATAAGTTTATTGATATTGTCAACAGGTAGATGTCCAAATGTCTTAATGGAGGAGAAGGGAGACCACCTCCAGCCACTGCAGATTTAGGCATACTATATTGTATTATACTCTACCATACAGATTAGTTAAAATAAAATAAAAGTCAAATTCTCTACGACTACAGGGGTTTAAGTGGTTAATAGTGCAGCACATCACTATAGGACAGCCAGCCATGTAGGTCCTCAACCTTTTCAGGCCGGGACCCCCAAAATAATCATATTTGAACTGGGGACCACCCAAAATAATCATATTTGAACTGGGGACCCCCTACCCTGACAAGCTCTTGGAATTGTAGGAGTTGAGACATTACATTTAGTTTGACCCGGTTTGACATATTGTGAAAATAGTGACGCGTTGTGAGCTTGTAGATCAGCTATTTTCAAAATGTTTGCCTCCTTCTTATTATTTGACAATTTGGCACATTTTTGACCAGTTTTTATAGTACAGGTTGTTGATTACTTTCGATGCAGTAATGATCTCTATTCATTTAATTTTGGCATTAAAAAGGTCTTAGAATACATTAAATTGTCACTAAACTGCCATCTGGGGACCCCATCCCGACCCACAGGTTGAGAGCCACTGCTCTACACTCAGAGAAAGGTACTTTTGGGCTGGGGGCTCAGAGTGGTCAGTGCGCAGCCACTCTCAGTGTAATTCCGAAAATCCAATAAGTGTGTAATTGGAGTGGCACCTCGCCGCACCTGGGGTGGGCCTGGTGCCAGAAATTGACTGTTCACTCAAGCTACCATCTGGCCAACGGAACAGCAGAGTGTGCAGCGGAGCATCCAATCCTCAGGCCTCAAGACTCCTCAACTCAACAAAGTGATGGAAACTGTTAACAGGATTAGAGTTTACGGACTGCACAGATTCCGCTCACGTTTTATGTTGCCATTTCTGTATTTTGCCATTTTCAGTAGTAGGCTATGCTGACCTTTAGAATGTGCTACCACTGCAGCCACTGTCTGCACACACTGTGCTGTTTATGCTGTACATAGCAATTAGTCTATTGAATAGATATTAACTGTAAAGTATTTTTTTTAGAAGTTGGATGTACTGTATAATTTATGCAATATTATATAAAGATTGTTTAGTTTTGCCTGTTTGTATGGCTATTTTGTTCCCTTTTTATTAGTATAATTTATCATTGTTAATTGATATTTTGCTATCCACACTGTTAAGCTTGAAGTACTGTATAAGAAATTTATTGACTATAACACTGCTACAAGCTGTATTGTATGTGACAATGAATGCACTGTATAGTCAGCTTATTCAGTCAGTTAAGTCTTCAAATTTAAAACCTCACATTGTCCCATGTTGAACTTAGGCAACCGTGAAGGTAGTCCGTTTCACAATGAAAAGAACTTATACTACAAATATCTGAATATTAGCCCAGATATCCAATTATTACAAAAATACTGAATGTATGCTGTTGCTGATGCATTGGGTAGTGGGTACCTTTTTGTCAACTTTTATTTCCACAGCAATCCACAAGATGGCGCCAGAGGATAGTATACTATAGACCTTTCTTGGCCAAAAGGGCCAAGAAGGGTCTATTGGCCATGAGAGGGCATTTAAAAAGTATACCTAATAGTGGACAAAGTACTCAACCACAGATACTCAATTAAGTAGAAGTTGCTCTGTAAAATGTGTACTTGAGTTAATGTACTGGACTTGCATACACAAAAGTACAAATTACAAGGTACAAAAAATTAACAACTTCAAATAGCAGATCTACAAGATCGGCTATTTTCGTGGCTATTTTTGTGGCTTAAGTGGTTAATTCATAAGGTAGGGCTACTTTTTCAAGTACAAATGTGTCTTTGATATGCAGTGGAGTGAACTTATCCAAAAATACAAATACTCAAGTAAAGTACAGATACTCATTTACTTACAGTATTCAAATAAATGTACTTAAATAATAAATAAATAAAATAAAATAAATGTGTGGGAACCTTGTAATAACGACACACACAATGTTTTTAGGATGAAAATATAAAACTCACATGTTCTCTTTATTTACTGTATATAGATAGATGTACACCACTGGAGATTTGGATAAAAGCACACAGAAAAAGCTTAACGTATGTCGATGAATCTCAACACATACTGTATGTCTGCCCGGAGCTGCAAACAAAAACGGAAAACGTCAGGTTACAAATCGATTAAAAATTAAAAATAAAAACTATCCAAATTCTATGCGGTTTCTAAATGCAAAAAGCCACATGTGTTGAAGTCTGTGTCATACCATCTATCTGCAGTTATCTGTACACGGGGGGGGCTATTTTTTGTAGAAAATATGGAAATCTACCATTTAATAATAGATATAACATAAAATAATAGTACATAATATGTACAATATTAGATGAAGCCATTTAGTACAAGACAGTATACTAAAGGACACTTGCAATAATCATTCTTTCAAAAGAAAAAAGTAAAGAAAAAAGCTTATGTAAAATGAAAGAGAGCTCCAACGAAGCTACAGTATTATCATTAAAGCCATTTAACGAACAACAGACTCTCTGGTGACAGCCGTGTAAATGTGACAATAACAGCACATCACCAGTCCCAGAGGATGGAGAAATACTGAGGGAGGGAGTTCTCATTTTGCTTTCATAAAATCAGTGAATGAGTCGCTGTTTTGGGGGCTGTGGTTTTTGGTATATTAAAAAAAAAAACTTAAATTAACGGTTAAATGTTATTCTTAAGACAAAATGACAATAGAGTGTGAAAAATTAAAATTAGAAACAAAAAAGGTTGGAAAACCAATGAAATTTTGCATGGGATTATTTACAATTTGCACATTCAGCGGAGAGACACTGACGGAGAAGCTTCTTGCAGGCAACGACAACAAAAATAAACACAACGGAGGGAGAAAACCTCTGCGAGCATCCAGTAGGACTTTCAAACAGACGTCCAAAGAAAAACCACTCGGCAACTGGTGGGGATTTGCTGGGATGGCTGGGGGGAAGGAAGGGGGGGGGGGGGGCAAACGGACACGGCGTGCAGGTCTGACGGGAGGGCGTTAAGCTTAGTATACTCCATCACGCGACGGTGTCAACTGCCCAAAAAATGCCGATCTACAAGCTAATAAATCGGCACTTTTTTGGGGGTGAGCAACACTGTCATCCTATGGCGTATATAAATTGGGCTTCCTGACATTCAGGGACGTGAATGTAAAGAAAAACTAAAGAGGAGGTCGAGGATGTGCACGGGATGCGCTGGGAGGTCGATTGCCTCTCCCACGGAGACTAGGGCTGCGTCCGAAGATTCCACACCAACATACTATTTAGTATGCCAAATCGTTATGGGAGACTCAATAGTACGTGAAATGCACACCAACATTTGGGAAGCATTACAGTGTGCAATACTGGACACCACACTGGTGTCAGTGTCCCACAACAACGCAATGCCTAGCTGTGCGACCAATCCTCTGGCATAAAACCAACGACATGTCCACCAAACGTTTAACTAGGCTATTTCACATGAAATGGGAACATGTGTGTAGTGCCTCTGCTTTGACACAAGATGAGGCACTTTCATAACCTTCTGTATGGTCTGATTAGCATGTCTGAAATTAAACCTACTCTTTATGCACAGAAAAGTGTGTTGAAAAATGGCATACTGGTTAGTATGTAGCATGTGATTTTGGACGCAGTGTAGCTCTTTAAAACGTATTGATAGGCACACAGCAGGGAGGGGGGTGGTGGAGCTGTCCTCCCCCGCTTTTCACACCACAACAGACAGCATCGAGGATTTCCAAACCTTTTGACTCGTTTTATTTTAAGTTGCGTTCTCTTCAAGTTTCACCAGGAAGTGCTTCTTTGCTGAAGTGGTCAGAGGGGCGTGGGTTAAAGTCCTCTCCTTCTCTTTTAAAAACGTCACCACTACAAATCTTGCTTTGTTGGTTTTTAAACAAGGCTGCAAGCGGCGGTCAAAGGCGGCTCAGATGCACTTTTGCTAGTTAACGAGGTGAGCGTAGCCACTAACGAGGAGCTCCATGAGATGGGGGTGGCTCCGTTTGGAAACCAATGTTGGATTTTAAACAGGAGCTGCTCTTCTCTTCTAACCCTCTGCTGAGCCAATACACCCCCCCCCCCCAATTGTACAATTAAAAGGCACTGTGAACTGAAAGGCTTGTGTACAACTTCTTCAAAAGCAAAAGCATACCTCACCACTTAAGCCATCTAATCTCTTAACTAGCTAGTTGGAAAGGAGTTCTCTGCTTGAGAAGAGGAGATAGTCGTCACCGGAAAACCTGCCTCCTCCTGTGACGCTGTGCCACTGAGTCAGGCAGTCAGTCAGTCAGTGGGAGGTTGTTAACACTGAACCTAAGGTACGGTGACTCTATCATAAGTATGACACTGAGCTCGAGTGTGTACGAACACGACTTGAATGGCAGCATGTGCACACGGGTGACCAGATAATGACCCAAATGGATTCCAAAGCGTGAATTTAGTCTAGTTGACAAATACCCCCTCATATTTAACCACTCAACACCAAGTGAAGCAGGGGAGATTGAACCCAATCACAAGGAACTGTTTGAGCCCTCCCACACACACACACACAGCAACTTATTGCCTACAGTATTGTACAGATCAAAACAAGTTGAAAAATTAAGTTAAAATTTAAATCATACAAGCGCCATTTAAAAACTAAAAAGGTGATTGACAGAGAAAGTAGAAGTTGGCACCAAGCCACGGTTCTCCATTTGAACCTATAGAACCCGGACCTCCATCAGCCCATCAGTACTGGATTAACAGAAGCATGTCGGGGACGCCTCGGTCCTGATTAAAAGTTCCAGTGGTTCTCATAAAGTGGAGGTCCAAAAGGGACCCTAAGGGTTCCAAATGGACCCTTACAGGTCTGTAACTCTTGTGTTGAACCCGTTGCGGGTCAATTTGGTTCCATTTGTACGCACTCAAGAGTTATGGGGATTGAAATTAAAACATTTTTGAGAACCACTGAGTTAGATCTAGGAATCTTCAGTAGGATAAGGGAGATGACAAAGAAACCAAGATCTTATCAATAACAGCAACAAAGATGCAAGAGTGTGCTGCTCTCCCAGCTGAGTTCACATGACAGTTTGTTAATAATATTCATACCCAGACTTTACAAATAGGATCAAAATATTTAACTGGTTGCCATTGCGTCACTTTGACCCATGTTCAATTAAGCTAAACTTCTCAAGTACAATCAGGGGAATATTCTTTGGCTATCGTCTACATACAGAGTTTAACTTGGTAAAGCTACCTGTGTTTCAGACCTGCGTTTCTATCTGACCGATTGCTGATTGGCAAAGAAAGTGGTCAGTTATGTTGACCCTTCATACAAGGTTTAGTTTTTTTGACACCCCAATTAACTTTGGGAATTAACTAGAACATCTGGGCTAGAACATCAGGCTTTACCCCTGAAGGTGGGAGTCTAGGCGAGTCTATTAAAGCGGTTGGTTAAACAATTAAAAATACAATTATACTACAGTTAGTTCCAACTTAGCGTTTTTATTGGCCGAGTGGCATTCTAATAAGTGCCAATGTTTCATGATATCACTCTGAACATATGCACTGTTTACCAAGATAAACCTCCACCACCTGTAACTTTGGCTTTTAAACGTGTCTAAAATCATACATACTAATGGTGAATTGGTGGTGTAGTTTCAATGATACACTCCAGGTGGTGCTATACACCATCAGCACAGACTGATGATCTATGACACTACAACCACAGAACACCAGTGCCAATATTTTATAGCACAACCTCAAGTGTATTAGTGTTTAAATGGCGTCACTGTCGGGCAGAAAACTTGTATCGCCATTAAATATTTTTGTTTTTTTACATAAATTAGTTTATATTTGGTAAAAAAAACTAAATGGTTTAAAAATATAATTGTTATTTGGCTATAATTAGATATTATAGGCAATATGTCTGTCTGTGGGTTTTATAAAAATGAACCAATGAAAGGTTTTAACAAGCTTGTGGCTAAATAATCACATTGGATCCATTGGAACACAGGTTTATATATATTTTTTCTATTTCCGTAAAAGTAAGGTTTCCACCTGACAGACGAAATAAAATTGTAATGCTGTATAAAACGAGCATTTCAAAAGAGCTCGCGTGTTTAGAATAAATAACGTCTGAAGTTTACTTTCCATTCTGTTTTCAATTAGAACCAAATGTCATCTGCATTTCAACAGGCTAAAACGTTCTGCATACAACGTGCCAGGGGAATCTAACCTGTGGTGTTTTGGTCACTAGCTTGCTGCACTTTTTCTGAAACGGCAGTCGGTTAAATATTTAGTCACATTTTGCCCCGGGTATGAAAACATAAACAGCTGTCTTGTTGTCATTGTAGGTGAATGATAACATAGCTGAATTTAAATAACTTTTTAAATGCCACTTTTTAAAAGTGACGTTTACATTTGTTTGAAAGGATTCCTAAGGGTTATAACCTAGGGCCTCTCCTGTTTTCATTGTACACTAAATATCTTAGCTGAAAATAGTCATCTACAAGCTCGTTGTGAGCTGGTAGACCAGCTATTCTGCTAAATGTTAGACCCAGAAGAGGGATGATATAGGGTTCAAGTGGTTCGAGCTAAAAGTGAGGTTTGATTTGGGTGACATCTGTTAAAGAGGAGGCAGGAGAGAGACGACTCACATAGAGGACAGTAAACAGAAGACCTGAGAGATGACTACACCCCAACAACATGGACGAGAGAGAGAGAGAGAGAGACGGGGGAGACAGACAATAAAAAAGAAAGACTACTATTCTTTGAGGGGGTTTCAGGGTAAAGGGCGTAATTCTGGTCATGCAACAGTCCAGAACTACTGACATCTTTACTGGACTATGACTAGGTGTGTGTGTGTGTGTGTGTGTGTGTGTGTTTCAACAGAGTTACATCTGAACCAGGCTTCTCTGATCTCCAGTAGAGATGTGGTTCTGTATCGTGGTCGAGTCGGGTCGGTTCGGTTCAGTTGAGTTGAGTTGGGTTTGGTTGCGTTGCGTTATGTGCGAGCGAGGTGCTGTAGTTGTATTGTTGTGCTGGCCCCTGTGTTTGTTGCGTGTGATGCTGCTGGTGTGTTAGTGTGTGTGTGTGTGTGTGTGTGTGTGTGTGTGTGTGTGTGTGTGTGTGTGTGTGTGTGTGTGTGTTAGTGGGCGTCTGTGGTGATCATGTCTTCGGCTCTCCGGTGAGTCTCCAACGCTTTGACCGTGGTCATGTCGGCGGGAAGCTCCGACTTCCTCCTCATTAACGGAGGACATTTACGTGGATCCCTCTGGATCTGAGAGAGAGGGAGGGAGGGAGGGAGGCAGGAGAGAGGGGGCGGGGGGAGGGGGGAGAAACAAAACTTGAGTCTTCAGAGAAACTTGATGCAGCAATAATAAATTGAAGATAAAAGCGGGTCTGACTGCCAAGGGATGGATCTGACCTCATTCTGAAAATGCTTTCTACTTTGGCTGTGTACAGCGGGAAGTTGGGAACTGAGGCACGCTTTCAACCTGTTCATTAAAACAACATTAAGCATCTTTGTGTTTTCTTTTTGAGTACACACAACTAAACACCACACCACAGGACTCCCATCAAACACACCTAATGAATGCTCTGTGGCTTTTGGCTTCATGTCATTTAGTTGTTTTTTCTTCATTTTATTTTACAGTCATCAGTTTGAATATTCTATTTGCTGTGTAAACCTGCAAGTCATTATGTCATCATGAGGAGTCTATTTGTCACACAGCCAATTGTGTTCCCTTATAGACACTTGACAAAGCCTGATGCACCACGGTGGATTTGAACCCACAACCTCCGCGTATATCCCTTGTATATTATGATCAATTTGTGTTGATTAACTGCCTTCTGCAAACTACAACTTTCAGGACATTGACAGTGAAACTGACTAAAACTATATCTTTCCATTAACCAGTGCAAACACCATTAACATCACTCTCATGACAGAGATAATACCAGTGACACCACTCTCCTCCCAGTACTAACTATATGAACCACTGTCATCCCAGTACTAACTCCATGAACCACTCTCATCCCAGTACTAACTCTATTAACCACTCTCACCCCAGTACCAACTCTATTAAACACTCTCATCCCAGTACTAACTCTATTAACCACTCTCACCCCAGTACCAACTCTATTAAACACTCTCATCCCAGTACTAACTCTATTAACCACTCTCACCCCAGTACCAACTCTATTAAACACTCTCATCCCAGTACTACTTTAACTCTATTAACCACTCTCATCCCAGTGCTAACTACATGAACCACTCTCATCCCAGTGCTAACTACATGAACCACTCTCATCCCAGTACTAACTCTATTAACCACTCTCATCCCAGTACTAAGTACGTGAACCACTCTCATCCCAGTACTAACTCTATTAACCACTCTCATCCCAGTACTAACTACATGAACCACTCTCATCCCAGTGCTAACTACATGAACCACTCTCATCCCAGTGCTAACACCATTAACCACTCTCATCCCAGTGCTAACACCATTAACCACTCTCATCCCAGTACTGACTATGAACCACTCTCATCCCAGTACTAACTCCATGAACCACTCTCATCCCAGTACTGACTCTATGAACCACTCTCATCCCAGTACTAACTCCATTAACCACTCTTATCCCAGTGCTAACACCAGTAACATCACTATCCTACCTGTACTGCTTCTTCAGCTACGGTTTTCTTTAGCATGCCGACATCGTCCAGCAGCAGTCCGTCTGTCTCTATGTCCATGGGACTGCCCAGGCCTGTCGAGTCCACGTACACCACAAACTGGACAGACAAGGGGACAGCAGCAGACAATAATGGGTTAACCATTATTTTATACTTTAGCTACTCAAAAACAGTAAGCCCAGCCCAGCACTTTCTCTTTGGGTAGAGGGCGTGTGACGGGTTGATGTCACGTACATGATGGAAAAAACAACAACATTATGTCATTGTGGTACACTTTTAACCAGTTTATACCCGGCATTGACCAATTCAGTGTCGGCTGTGTGCAGAGACGGAATCAGTCTGAGGGAAACCCTGCAGTCATTCTGAGAGCTCTCTCTCTCTCACCTGTGGGTTTGTCTTTGCCAGATTCTCAATCTTCACCCAAGCGTCTTCCCTCTCCTTCCACTTGGCTTTCTCTCTAGAACACAACACACACACACACACACACACACACACATTTAAACACCCCCATTATTTTCTGCAGATATTAAAATAATAAAAATAATTATAATAATAATTTAATAATTTTTTTTTGTCGTTTTTAGGTTTGATCTTGTGTGTTTACTTACTTGCTCTTCTCTGCTCTGAACTGCTGTGTGCAGTCATCAAACAACTTCTGGTTCATCTCCATGAACAGCTTCAGAGCGTTGTAGATCAACCCGTGGATAGTCCTGCACACACACACACACAGAGTGGTTTAGAAAACAGACCGGCAAAACTTAAGCCATTACCACTAAATCAGACACGTTTTAACCACTTCACCCTATTAACATGATTTAAAAAAATTGCTGCTCATGTTGATAATGCAATAATTTTATAGATATAAGTTTATAGATCTATTTTAGAAAATATATATGCCTATAATACCATGCCAGGTTGAAAGTGGTTAAAATTCTCCCTGCTGGCACCTACATCTGAACAGCAGTTGGCAGATTAAACAATCAGCACTTCTATCAGTCGATATAAAACTGTGGAGCATAATGACAGGCAGAGAGAGACTGACTTGTTCCAGTGTGTCTTGGAGTTGCGGTACAGAGCAGGAAACATGATGGGGAGGATCCTGGCAGCGTTGTCGCTGATCAGACTCATGATGTATTCGTTGTTCCAATAGTACAGAGCCCGCTCTGCAACCTGAAAAAAAAAAACACAGCAGCAGAGCTTTTATTATAGGCTCTGTTCTTCAGAGACTGCGGGCAAATCTGATTCGTTTCTCAAATCTGATCTTCAGGACCCGACTGTCCACACTGTTATTTGCAAGCGATCAGATTTGCGTGTTCATCTCCGACCGTCCTAGCTGCATTGGTTGCTGTGGTAACGACATAGGCATGAGTCATGATGATGCGACGCATTGTACACTTGTTTTTAGACCGGATATTTCCGGCGAGCGACACTTGTTGTACGGCAAAGTATAAATAAGGCTTCAGTGTCCGAGTGCCCAAACTGAGACGCATTTAAAATCACTGAATGTGGTTCAGATCAGATTCGCTAAAATCTTTTTCCGTCTGGTTTTATGATGTTTGGACTTGATCAAACCAATCTGAAACACACACACACACACACACACACACACAGACGGTTTACCTGGAAGTGTGGACTGGACACACACTTGGCCAGCTGTCTGAATAGGGGCTCCATGACCTTGACAAACTCAGACGGCTCGATGACGTCCAGGATCTCCTCCAACTCGTTGAGGAACATCACCTCCTTTGGACTGTGGGTCTTTGGCCAGTACTTCAACAGAGCCATCACCGTCTGCACGCACACGGACCAGACACGAAACACACACACACACACACAGTGAAGCATTCCACTTGAAGCAAATGTCTTTCCTCTCTTTCCTACAGCGTAAAGGCCAAGAGCCTCCTGGCGAGCTGCGTCACCCTGGACCGCAGAGCGCTACAGAGGGTGGTGTGGACGGCCAAGCGCATCGTCGGGGGGTGAGCTTCCCTCCCTCCCTCCCTCCCTCCCTCCCTCCAGGACACGCAGTGCATAGCCGAGGCTAAGCGGATCATTAACCCGTTAAGACCTGAGGCCGATTCTACAAATGTCTTCTAAATCCTAACAGTTTTCTTTAAAAAAACATATGTTGCTATATCAGTGGTGCTCAAACTCTTTCATGTCAAGGACCCCCAAAATTATGTATTTGGCCGCCGACCCACCCATCTCTAAATATTTAGTTACAGGATTTAGTTAAAAGAATATATATATATTCAAAGATTTGCACAAATTGTCAAGCTTTTTCAAAAATAGCAGATCTACAAGCTCGTAGCGCGGGACAAAGTGACGCTCTATGTACTTGTATATCTGCTATTTTTGAATAGCCAAAGTATAAAATAATGCTTTTTTTAGCTCAAATCTCAAAATGACAGATGCTTTTCCCGGTCTTAATGGGTTAAGAGGCTCACCACCCCAGCTACAATCTGTTCACACTGCTACCATCAGACAGGCCAAACAAACAGAGCAGTCAGGCCATCAGGCTGCTGAACAGGTGCTGAGACCTACCAATAATATGGTAGGTCATAACATGGTAGTAGGGGTGTCACGATACGCCTAATCCACGATTCGATTCGACTTTCAATTTTAAGGCCACGATTCGATTAGAACTTTACAGATCTACAAGCTCACAACGCGGCGTTGTGAGCTTGTAGATCGGCTATTTTTGGCCGAGAGGTATAGGTGTAGAGGGGAAAAAGAGAAGACGGAGCAACTATCAATGTGCGCTGCTAGGCGTTGTGAGCTTGTAGATCGGCTATTGTTGGCCGAGAGGTATAGGTGTAGAGGGGAAAAAGAGAAGACGGAGCAACTATCAATGTGGAGCATAATAGACAAACGGTAACCGTTTTGTCAACAACGCGTCGGGTGCCCTCATAATTCACTGGGAAGCCAAAATATTGCCAGACTTTTGACTTAAAGGAAGCGGGAGGGTTTTCCAATTCTTCCGTTTGTGTATCATCATTACCATCGCTGGCTTCAGCAGTGGCCATGGTGAAATGTAAAGTAGTAGCCTAGTACAGACGCAACGCTACAGCGGTCTCTCTCTCTGTGTGTGTGGGTTTGTCCTGTCGTCTTTTTTTCTCCCCCGTCGTAAGCACGCATGTGCGATGCACGGAAAAACACAACCGCAGCTCGATCATGGTTTCACCCGGACGTGTAATCGGATGTGCGCATGCGCGGGAGTATTTTTTTTAAATTAACCCTTGAATCGCGATACGGCTTTTGATTTCGATACACTGTATCGAACGTCATTTTCGGTTCGATTTCGATACGTATCGAGTATCGTGACACCCCTACATGGTAGGTACAGACACATTATGTCTTTTACATTTCTACCCATAAACATAGCTACTGCTGCACTTCTCTTTTCTCCCCAATGTCAATTGATTCCTCCCCACACACATTTCTGTGTGTTGTCACTGCTGTTGTGAACCAAGGACAGTAGACATCACACATTTTATATTTTAGTTTTTATATTTTTATGTTCACTTTTATTCATTTAAAATTTAAGTGCAGTTCGAAGGAAGCTTGCACAAAAAGAATTTCACACAGTCTTATATACCTGGTGTAAACTTGTGATGCGACGATAAACTTAAGTTGAAAGGCTTTTTCGCAGGATAAGCATCAACGAAGGGCCAGAATTTCAAAACCACCTAGGAATGTGTTTCAAATCTGATGTGGTGTTTTTGCTGTTCAGACTTGATAAAAACCAAAACTGATTCCAATCCGCATAGACCAATAATCTGATGTGGGGTCCCAGACCAGTCTGAACAACTTTTTATGCAATCTTACCGGTTCTGTAAGTGTGCTGTCCTTCTCTAGAAACTGAACCACACAGTACGCCAGCTGGCAGAGAGAAAGAGAAAGAGACACACACAACAGATAAGTCAAGTCAATGACAGCCTTGTTAATTGATGATAAAAAACATGTTGAACATGAAAGACAACGTGAGGAAGCTGGCAGTCACCTGTGGGTGGTAGACACTAAGAGACTTCACTTTGTGTAAAGGCAGTAAGACTTTCAATAGGAAGATCTTGTGCTCCTCTTTCAATGGCAACGCAAAGCCATTGATTATGCTGAGAAGAGAAGAGACACATCACACACAGTGAGACCGAGAACGGACAAGGTGCAACAGAAAAGAAAACTGTTTAGGTGTTTTCGTTCATTATCGTTTAACAGTTAATCAAACAAGGTTGGTTAATGAGGATTAGCTTACCTTCCTAATATTTCCAGTAATTCTGCTATTCCATTATGATGCTCCGTCTCATAAATGAACCTGAAGAGAAACATACAGAAATGTTACAATCCTTCCATCAAATCTGAACATCCAGTAGTCTTTGATAAAGTAACTAATAGCAGGTGTCTGTAGTGCACGTGACTCTCAAGTCTCACCTATAAAATATGTTATTAATGTGTTTCCTGATGTAGGCTCTCAGACCCAGGAATTTGCCGTAGATTCGGTGAAGAGTGGTTTTCAGGAAGTCTCTCTCTCTGGGGTCTTCACTGTCAAACAAATCTAACAGCTGACAGGAAACGGAGGACAAACAAACAACTTTAAAAGGAGTAGTGCACCCAAAAAAATAATTTTATATCAATTACACACCCCGTGAAGCCTTGAATTCAAGGATATTCTTTAGTTTGTGTCACATTCCTGAGCCAATAATTTGATGACCGGGTCATCGGTCAATAGGAGACTAAGGAGACTAGGAGTCTCTTTGAGTCTCCTATCGAAGACTCCGCCCGGTCATCAAATTATTGGCTTAGGAATGCGACAACAAAAAAAAATCTCCATGAATTCCAAGGCTTCATGAGGTGTGTAATTGATATAAATAAATTAAGTAATTTTTGAGGTGAACTACTCCTTTAATACCTTTAAAAAAAAAAATTCTAACCCCAAATCATTGCTATTATTTCAGTATACAGCATCAATGTGACCTATGTATGTGGGATTCATAATGTAACTTAATTTGTAAATTGTTGCCGTCAGGCAGAAACCTCTTATCTCCATATTTTAATGAATGAATGCCCTATCATACTACAATGTCTAAAAGTAACTTTTGCGCAACACTGTCATACGATGAAGTCGTTGCTGTCGGGCAGAAACCTTATCTCAATATTTAAACTGTTTTTTTCGTAAATGAATGCCCTATTTGATCATACTACAATGTCACACACAAGTATCAAAAGTAGCAGATCCACAAGCTCAAAACGCGGCGCAAAGTGATGCATTTTGAGCTTGTAGATCTGCTACTTTTGCCATTTTTAAATTTGAATCCTGAAAAGTAACAGTTTTGGACATAATGAGGTTTTCTACCCGACAGAGACGAAGTATAAAATAGGCCATTCATTTATGAACAAATAAATAAAGATATAAGGTTTCTGCCTGACAGCAATAATATTGCTGTCGAATATATGTGGTTGGTATACAGGAACATATTATGTTCCTGTATAGTGTATACCAACCACATATTTAGTTCTGTGTCATCATGCATCTCGCCTTTTTTTCCCTTCCTTGTTTCATGTGAGCTTCTGGTTTCATGTGAAAGATTAAACTAATAAACATATTTTTTTTTTTAAAGAAAAGAAACTACACCGTATATTACATTTTGATATGAAGCTCTCACCTGCATTACAAATTTCTGGTCAATATATTTCTTGGCTACATTTGGTTGAAAATCTGGCGACTCCAAGAACCGGAGGAAGAACTCGTAGACAAGCTGTAATAAAAGAAAGAAAGACAGAGTTAAATCACAGTAAAGATGCGTTTATAATTGAAACTGTTGCATACAGTATAAATTAGGCTTAATTGTCCAGAGAATAATTAAGGTTAGTTATGTTCATGTGTGTTTTTAAGAAAATAGAGGCCACCTGATTCACCTGCTAGCTAAAGTGTGTGTGTGTGTGTGTGTGTGTGTGTGTGTGTGTGTGTGTGTGTGTGTGTGTGTGTGTGTGTGTGTGTGTGTGTGTGTATGTGTCACTGTGTACACGAGAAACCATGTTTGTGTGCACTGTCCGAGTGCGTGCTTGTGTGCGTCTTAAATTCTGTAATTGTATCGATGCATTATTTTTATTCCAACAATCCAACTACATCGATAGGTAAAACAGCCACAGCTTCTAGGGTGACTTTTAATCGATCAAATTAGTTTTTCAATGCAAAGAATCAATTGTATCCATGTTAAGAAAATTGGGCCTTGTATGCCATGTTAAAATAAGGAAGTGGGGTCAATTACCTCAAACACGCGCTCGCTACATTTCATCTTTCGCTCTCTGTTCATATGGAGTGTCGCGTGTAAAAAAAAAGAAGATGTAGAAGGTAGGAATGTGTTGCGGTGCATTGCATTGTTAACCCTTGAGCTCGTTTTTTTACTTGTAGATCAACTCTGCGTCGCTGTGCAATGACATCAATAATGCCAGCATTTTAGGCAGTATTGGCAGCTTTGATACTGGTATTGGTATCGGAACAACTCTAGTTACACCCCTAGAGAGAGTGAGTGAGTGAGTGAGTGAGTGAGTGAGAGTGTGTGTGCACACATGTCTGTGTGTGTACCTGTAGATGGGGCCATGCAGCCTCTAACGTTGGCTCATCCTCCTCTGGGTCAAACTCAGCTCCAGTGGGATTGGATGACGGCGGCAACGTCCTGAACATGTTCACAGCAAACTGGACACAGAGACACAGACAGGTCACAACCACAGTCTACTGAACATGTTCACAGCAAACTGGACACAGACAGACAGACAGGTCACAACCACAGTCTACTGAACATGTTCACAGCAAACTGGACACAGACAGACAGACAGGTCACAACCACAGTTTACTTCTGGGCACTAGGACACCACAATTCCTATTTTGGGGTGAGCATTTGGCCAAAATAGCTGATCTACAAACTCACAACGCGTTGTGAAGCGTGGTGCCGTGAGCTTAAAGAGCGGCTATTTTCACCAGACGACACCATCGTTCGACAAAGTATAAAATAGGGCTTAAAAGGGCATGATTTTGGAAGTCGTTTTCCAGTTCAGGTTAAACACTACAACAGTTTTATGCTAGTAAGCAAAACAGCTGCAGCTAATGAAATTAATAATGTGATAGATTTAGGCCAGTGTGAGACCAGTGTGCAAGAAGCATACAGGTAGACGGTACTGACAAACCGAAGTCTAACACACCCAATATTCATTTAGAAACAGGATTGCTGGATTCACGTGAAGGATAAGGTCATCATGGCCTGAAATTCTATTGTCTTGTAGCAGCATGACAAGCAGCATAGAGCTAACCCCCGTGGCTGCATGCCATATTGTATAAATTAAAAGTTTAAAAATCACACAGGGAACTGGTTAATAGCAAGAATTTGTTATTCTTCCATTTACATTAATGGTTAAAGTTTTTTGGTCACGCAGCAACAAGTGTCCGGCATCAGTTTCGTAACTTTATGTTTCTGGCTTCCATAGAAAATGACTTGTAGCCTCGGCCTGTTGCTTTGTCGTCGCTAGGGTGAACGCAGCATGAGACTGCAGGTCAACAAACGCATGCAGGTGAACGTTTGTGCTCTTCCCAGAATGGGACAAAAGGAGGTCAAGGAGGACAGGAGACCCGCCGCGTCACCACGGCTCTCCATTTACAGCTCTGACAGCGGGATCAAGCCTACAACGTGCTAGCTAGCATACAGAGTCTTTATGTACAGAAAGAGGAGTTTGTCGTGTCAGTCGGACACACTTTGATGATGAAAGCCAACAGCAGACTTCAAAGTGTCCCCATTGTTAAGCAGTCAGCCCCTCAAGAGTATATTTTCATGCTGATTTGGCATCTCTCTTGCATTTTCCCCTGCGCTGATCAAATGAGAGGCAGGACGAGGGTGAACAGGGGTGAATCTGCAGTTTACCGTGAGGTATTGAGGCAGGGCTTTGATAAACATCAAACATCAAAAGGGGGTTTTAATTTAGCCCAGAGAAAAGCTGACCTGGAAAGCCGGAGCACCCAGCCAACCCAGCCTCACTGGAAACCATTCAAACTAATGAAGACAACAGGCATCCTTGCTGTGCGGATGTTGTATCACGTTCAGCTCTCAAGCTGGGTCCCAATCTCTGGTACTGAGGGACCTCTATTACTGCTGGTATTCTTTCCTACCAAGGCCTGTAGTACTGCTGGTTTTATATCCGACCAGGGCCTGTAGTACTGCTGGTTTTATATCCTACCAGGAGCTCTAATATTGCTGGTTTATTATCCTAGTCCTGCTGGTTTTCCATCCTACCACGGCCTGTAGTACTGCTGTGTTTCTAACCTACCAGAAAGCTTATTGCTTTCCCCTCGCTGAATTAAAATCAAATGACCAATGGACGCCACTACCTGTTTGTGCATCATTCATATCAACATTACTAACCATCATTTCTCAAAATTGTCTTGTCCTGTCTTATCATTCCAAAGCAGTCATCCTGAAAATAGAGCCTACATTTTTTATGTATAAAATCAAAGTTTGTTTTTGGCAGCATCACCCAGCGCTAAACCCCTTTGTTACAGGTTTCCCATTTGTCTACTCTACATGGTCCAGTCTAAATACAGTAAACCTCTTTAAAATGACCCACTTATTTCTGATAAAAACACCACATTTTCAGCAAACAAACAAGCTTAACACCTCCAGTAAGACAGGAAGAGACTCGCAGACTAGTAATAATCAATGTACAGTAGGTTCTTGTTAAACAGACACCTCTTCATTGACACCGACATGTGAGTTTCCTGTGACTCCGTCGTCAGGGGGAAAGCTAAAGCAGTATGAAAATAAACCACCGAGTTTGACTGCCAGGGGCGACCACAGGAACGCATCTCCTCTTAAACGCTTGCAGAGATCAAAGATGCATCTACAGTACATGACAAGCAGTGTCAAAATGGACCCTTATAGATCCATTTCTATACTCTATACTGAGTGTTTATAAATCACAACCCGGCAAAACGTAATTATGTTATGAATCATTTACTAACATCAGGCTAACATCTTTTCATTATTACACTTTCAGGGGCCACACCTGGAACAGAGGCCAGGATTTTGTCTTACAAATCAAAACAAAGTAAATTCTCACAACATCACCCTCCCTATGCGTTCAATGCACGCATACTGTATGTACATTATATGTGTATGCGACAGTGACATGTATATGAAAACACTTAAGATTTTACTGTGTATCACAGTACCTCCCCCCCAGTCCCACAGAACTATGGCCCCTCTGCTGCGGTATACTGACCACGTGCACCACCTCTGGGTAGATGGGCTCTGTGATGACGTTGCGGTTGTGGGTGATGTACTCCACCATCTCGCTGAGCGCCGCCCGCTTCACCTCCTTCCATTTCAGGTCACTCAGCGGGTCCGAGACGAAGTCGAACAGGACGCAACACTGACGCAGCTTCTGGACGAAGAGCTTCTCCTGCTCTGCCGGAGGAACGTCTACAACGAGAGGAGAGGAGGTGTTAATTTTGACAGCACATTTGGATATAGTTTTAGTCTTATGAATGAAATTCCATTTAGTTTTTTAGTTGACTAAATATCATGAGATTTTAGTCGACTAAATCTACAGTTGATTTAGTCGACTAAAACTGATTTTGACATTTGATGCCTTGATGGCATTGTAAATGCCTGATTTGTGGACCGGCTACCGAAAATAGCCGATCTGCAAGCTCACGACGCGTTGTGAGCTTGTAGATCGGCTATTTTCGGAGCGCGACTCGCGCACACAACCGAGCATGAAATGACTTTTCTTAGTTCTGCTGGATCTCTCCTTCACTAGACTAGTTTTTATTTGTTGACGAAATTGACAATATATTTAGTCATACTTTTAAGTCATCATAGATTTGTTTTTATTTATGTTTTTGTTTTGTTTTCGTCCGTGAAAAAAGGTAGTCGACAAACATTTTTCGTTATAGTTTTAGTCAACGAAATTAACACCGGTGGGAGTTGGTGTGAGGGAGATTGTTTGTGGTTCATCCGAGTAGAACAGACCAGAGATTGAGAGAGTTCCCCTGATGCTCTGTGCAAGGTAGAGTGATAATCCTGTCTAATACTAGAGGTGTGTGAACCTGCACTGGCCTCATCATGATTTGATTACAATTCACTCGGCCCGTCACAAGATTTATTACACAATTGCCTGATCATTCATTCTGCATATTTGTTTCCATTTCATCTGTATAAAAACAGCACGATGAAATGAACAGAAATGTCATATTTCCAAGCTTGTTTATCCACTTCCAACCTGTCGTCCCTATTTTGAGCATTTAGGGAAATATTTTATTTTTCTTTAAAATTCCTAAAATTACAAGAACGCACCATCAACTAATAATATTTCATGATTGTGACCTACGATTCACCTATTAACGATTCAAGCCTTCTTTTTCCATCCGTTAATACAAACAGTCTGAAACATGTTATGAATTCCTTTTTTATTTAGAAATTGCTTTTAACATGACGTGCATATAATCTCCTTTGAACATAAATGTCTTTCCATTAAACCAGGTAAACAGTTTACTAAAAATGTTCAATCGTCAAAAACAAATCAAATCCTTCTACAGTGCATTACAATTTTGCAAATGTGCTTGCCCTGTTATATACAGAAATAAGGTTTTCACATAACAGCTCTAAGACGGTGCACTTCACATACATGTCTGACTATAAGCTCTACACAGTACAATCAATGTTAACCAATGTAACCGTGAAGCCTGATTATACTTTGGTGCACAACGGCCTCTCTCAACTAAATAGCATACGTACAAGCTTGAAAAAGAGAGCTTGCTCTCAATGCTGGGCTTCCCTGAATTAAAAAAAGGAAAAAGAAAGAAAGCAAGCTCACAGCGGGTCGCAATTGCGATGCGTTGTGAGCTTGTAGAACGGTTGTGTGCTTGTAGATTTTATATTTTCAGTGGGCATGTAGATTGTCGACTGTGTGTTGTTGTACATCAGTGTTAAATTAGCACTGAGGATTTTACTGTGTAGTAAAACCCAGAATGCGCCCAGATGTCTGCCATCAACCACCCAGTATGGGTGTGTTTTTAATGATTAGTTTCTGATCTCAGCCAACCCTCAATCATATCTTGAGTTGCATTAGCCTTGCATGTAGCCTAGTTATATTAGCACATGCGACATTGCTAATAAACGTTAGCAGGCTATCGATTATGGAATGTCACTGCATAGATGCAAAATCGTCCACGTCTGCGTCACATCTTATAATCGATAGATTTCCACACCTATCTAACACTAGAGATCATGAGAGAGGTGTGTTTGGAATAAAAAGCTGTCTCTCTCTCTCATGGAGAGATGAGAAGGAAAAACATCTCTCTAACTCCATCGCCATGGCCGTGAGCACTACTCATCATCACCTCAAATATGTCAGATTGAACCAGCGTAAACTTTTACTCATCATGTGTCATGACACAGCACAACACAACACAGGTGAGCTGCAGGCTGTGATATGCAACAGGTTCCGACATGCAACAGGCTGCAACATGCAACAGGCTTCAAGATCCAAGATACAACATGCTGTGAGATGCAGCAGGCTGCTGCTTCATTCTTCACATGGCTGAAAACCCAGTCCAATTGAGAACAAACGCCAGATCAAATTAATTTAACCCGTTAAGACCTGGAACGCATCCGTCATTTTTAGATTTGAGCTAAAAACTATTATTTTACACTTTGGCTATTCAAAAATAGTAGATCTACAAGCTAGGCACTATGAGCTTGTAGATCTGCTATTTTTGAAAAATCGAGAAAATGTGTGCTAATCTTTGAATATATATATTTTTTTAAGCGAACATTTGTAACTCAAATCTTTGGTTCTGATTATATTTTGAGATGGGGGTCAGTGGCCAAATACATATACATTTTGGGGTTCTTGACATGAAAAAGTTTGAGAACCACTGACATAGCAACACAGGTTTTTTCAAAAAGCTGTTTTTAGAAGACATTTTGTAGAATCGGAACCTCAGGCTTAATGCGTTAAGAGCTGAAAAACAAACAGAACAATATGGTTTACAAAGGCTATAAGATGACGGGAAATTGACAAGCAACCCCATTTATGCTACAGTACACGCAGAAGGAAAACCCAGTTTGCAGCGTCAGCCACTGTTGACAACTATTCTCTGTTGCAGTTCATCTGTCAACATGTACAGTACCTATCAACGCCTCCATAAATCACCCAGAGTCGCTCTGTCAACACCGCGTCTCGTCTCTGCTGTACAAACACGGATGATTTGCGATCATTTTATTAATATGGATGGAGAGTTGGAGACACACCTGTTGGTCTGCGATCATTAACTTCTAAAGGGTGATCACGAGTCCCTGGACTTGAAACTCACGCATCACTGTCAGTGAGCCAGCTAGGCTGCATGCATGCATGCAGTGTCAGTGATCCAGCCAGGCTGCATGCATGCATCAACGTCAGTGATCCAGCTAAGCTGTGTGCATGCATAACTGTCAGTGTGACAGCCAGGCTGCATGCATGCATGACTGTAAGTGATCCAGCCGAGCTGTGTCCACGCATTAACTGTCTGCATGCGTGAGCAGCGGTGGACAAATCGATGTTCATGAGCGAGCATGACCTGGACCAACTATGTCAAATGATGGCACCATCTGTGAGCAGCAATTGGAAAGCTGGCTGCAGAGAGAAAGCAATTATGCAAAGAAATTTGAGCAAATACCATGAGAGTAAATTATAGCAGTCAGCTTAGACTGAAAAAATAAATGTAACCGCTTTCCCCCGGGTGTCCCCATTTTGGATGCATCATGGATGGCATGCATCATGACACAAAAAAACATTCAAGCGTTTCCAGAAATGTAAAAAAATCTAAAAGCTCACAATACGTTGTGTAAGCTTGTAGATCTCCTATTTTTTACATACGGCTTTAAATGGTTAACAACCGACTATCAAGGCAGTGGATATCCAGTAATTCAGTCATTTACTAAGTTAAAGTACCAAGACATTTAACAACCGACGCAAGACAGCCAAGATAATGTCTTGTTGTTGGATTAACAACTGACGCAAGACTACAGACGACACCGTCTTGTTGTTGGGTTAACAACTGACCCACGACTATGTGCAAGAAAATGCCTCGTTGTAGGCGAAAGATTACATACACGTCTTGATGTTGGCTTGTCTCCGTACCAGATGCTAAAGGAAATTCCTTGCATGAACCTCATACAAAGCAATAATGTGTTTCTGATTTTGAAACACAAACCTGTAAGAACAGCTGGCTACATAAAACAGCTGCATTATTACAAACAGACGACTTGGCGAGAACAAACTGTATAGCACAAATCTGGGTGTGATCATGGACAGTGATTTTAAATTGGACAAAGAGATCAACTCGGTGATCTAATCCAGCTTTTTTCCAGCTGAGGATCTTCTTATCTAAGGTCAAGTCCTTTTAATAATTCTGTGATTCTGAAACAAGGGTTGTACATGTTTTCATCTCGACCCCGGCTTGGCTACTGTAATGTTGGCGTTAGCCAGGCCTCCCTCTCACGCTTGCAATCAGTCCAGAATGTAACAGCACATCTTTTAACAGAAACACAGCAAGCGAGAGAACATTTCCAACACCCATACGTCTCCCTTCACCGGCTCCCTTTACATTTTAAGATTGATTGTTATTGTTAGCCTACAACCTGGCATCCCTATTTTATTGCCAATCTATATGCTCACCACCAGTTGCATCGTGACACATTGTGAGCTCGTAGATCCGAAATAGGGCATAGTAGCTTTAACCTATCTCTGTGAACTTTTACAACCACATGATCCCATGATCAACAACACTGTGGTCCACCACGCAGATGCTGCTGGTTGAACCAAGGTCAAGCTGAAGCACACAAGAGATTGCACCTTTGCAGTTGTAGCGTCCAAACTCTGTAAAGAGTTGCCTCTGCCCGTCTTCTTAACTTTTACAAATGGCTTCTAAATCAGAAGTTCTCAAACTTTTTCGCAATTCAAAATTATTAATGAATTAACACTTGCAAGATTGTTTTTTAAAGTTCAAAAATAGCAGATGTACAAGCTTGTAGCGCGGCACAAAGTGACGCGCTGTGAGCTTGTATATCTTCTATTTTTTAATAGCCAACGCAAAAATCTAAAATGACACAGATTTTTTCCTGGTTTGAATGGGTTAAAACATGTCTGCATTGCTTGGCTTTTAACTCGGTATGAGTTGCCTTTCGTTTTCTTTTTGTCTTAATGCTTTTATTATTTTATTGTCTTTTCCTCTTTTAAACTGTTCTTTGTGTTTTTATTGTTTTACGTTTTTGTGATTCGTGTCAACAAGCACTTTGGTCAACAGTGGTTTTTAAATGTGTTTTATGAATACAATTTGGTTGGATTTAACCTTTACCACTGTAAAGTACTGCTATTCATCTCTAACCTTATGCAATGCTTGGGTGTTCAAGCCGGGGGTAAGAATAGATTTGTTTATCGTTTAAATAGTTAATGTGCGTGTTGGCTTTTTCTCTCTCGGTGCAGATGTGGTTTCTGAGTCAGTCGACCTATTCTCACTGTGAACAATAGGCATGTTTAAGTTACCATAGTGACAGGACTTTGGACCAGTGTGACCGCGGCTAATCGGAGATGCCTGCAGGCGTCTGCTGTTGCATTGGATACACGGGGTCAGCTGAAATCATCACCCTGCTGCTGCTGCTACTAACTGATCTACTGTGGTCAGCCTCCCCCCGACAGAGATGTGGTGTCTCTTTGAACCATGACAAACATGACTAATAATGACAATTGTGGACAGCGACAAAACATGTTGGATTTACTGGACAATCCTTTAAGATCAGTGGTTTTCAACCCTTTTCTTACCAAGGTCCATTATTTATTCGGCATTTGAGCCACAGAACCACCATTTGATGAGATTAAAGGTCATTACACACCGGCGTTTATGCGAATATACGCAAAATTTGGACTCGGTCCGAATAAATAAAAGACGCTTTTTCGCTCCGCGAAACTGATGTGGAAGCTTGCATTAACTTTATAAGGTTTTAAAAAAAAACATTATTCGCATGAAAAATCGCCCACGGTGTGTAAGGACCTTTAGACTCTCAGACCCAAGACTTCCAATATTTTGTTATGGTTGGATAAGATTTTGTCCACAATTCCATGCTGTATTGATGTTGCTACCAATAGATCTAATAACGGGTCCATTTGATTACCAACTCTCCATCATTTAGCTGGGGACCACTTGGAACCGGCTCAAGGACCACTGGTGTTCCCCAGACCACTGGTTGAGAACCACTGTACTAAGTGATCTACCGTGGCCAAGAGTTGAGTCAGCCTCCCCCGACAGAGATGTGGTACAGTATCTCTTTGAAACAATGCAAACATGAATAATGACAATTGTGGACAGCGCCAAAACATGTTGGATTTACCGGACAATCCTTTAAATCACATCCTAAAAAGTCTAAACACCAAAAACTCAGTGACGGTGAACAACAGCTGGACATCTTTGGTTTGAAATGAAAAATAAAAGAATGAATACACTGTGGGAAACAGTTCAGTTCAGATAAGCAACACGGTACACTCCGCAACAAATGGCTTATCACCGTGACGACAACAAACACAGATGAGACGTTCCCACTTCCCACACAACAACAAACCTCAAACTGACACAGTTTCCGACACCAGAACTTGGTAGAACGCTATACAGGCCATAAAAAATAATGACCGGAGGCCGGGGGTGGTGGTGGTGGGGGGGGGGGATCAAAAGCACTGAGTGAGCAGAGGCATGGATTTTACTCCCATCCTCCCTAGCATACGGTTTACCAAACAGTGGGTCATGACCCATGTTTGGGTCGCTGACCGATTTTTATGGGTCGCGAGTAAATGTCCCCCTTTTGTAGTTTCTCATTTTATTTGTGTGTATATTTATTATTATTATTATTATTTAAAAAGATGAACAATTTTTTTTACAACTTTTCATCAATTAAAAACAAATCCAACATTTGTCAAAAGCATTTCATAAATACAAATTTTAAATCAAATGCTTTTAAACGAAGTAGTGAAAATTGATCTTCAAGCTCACAACGTGGCGCGAAGCGAATATTTTTACTTGTTTGGGTCCCGGGCAAACGTCTTAATTTCTCTTTTGGGTCTTGAGCTAAACGTTTTTTTGGGAACCACTGCCCTAGCAAATCGAACCCTGCTGTTGACATCATCCCCTGTGTAATAAGGAAGGGAGCTGCAATCCGTTCACAGACTCATGTCTGCTCCACCATGATATAACTGGTCATTCATTCATGTCCGTTGCCAATGACATGAGACCACCAACACCTCAAGAGAGATGACTGTATATACACCGCCTCTTCTTGAGGCTTGTCCTCAGGTCTGCTCCTGTTACACAACAGCACTAGGGTTTCTGAACGGGGCCTAAAATATTAAGGGACATGCTGTGTGTACGTACTTGACACAGTCCTCGCTCTGCATGGCTTGGATCATGACCTTTTCCTCTGCTACAGGCTGCAGTGGGGATTGAGGCGCGGATATGCCACTAAACTGTTTACATGAAAATAAACCACTAACCGTTTAAAGGGGTAGTTCACCCCCAAAATATTCATAAATATTTTTTTGTTTTTGTCACATTCCTAAGCCAATAATTTGATTATAATAAATTTGTCCCCATTGATTCCGGTAGGAGACACAAATGCATTTGTGTCTCCTACCGGAATCAATGGGGCTACATTTATTATAATCAAATAATAAAGGAAGGAATGCGACAAAAACAAAAAAATATCCATGAATTCAAGGCTCCATGGGGTGAGTAATCAATAGAAAAAAAGTTATTTGGGGGGTGAACTACCCCTTTAAGTTAATTTTACTCACGCACATACATTAATCCATTAAGACCAGGAACGCATCTGTGTAATTTTAGATTTTAGCTATAACCATTATTTTTATAATCAAAAATAGCAGATCTACAAGCTCGTAGCGCCGTACCAAGAGCTGAGCTACGAGCTTGTGGAGCTTGTGGCTCTGCTGTTTTAGAAAAATCTTGAACATTTGTGCAAATCTTTGAATACATATGTTTTTTTTAAACAACGTTTTTAACTCAAATCTTTGCTTCTGGGGGGTCCCTGGAATAACATATTTTGATGGGGATCGGCGGCCAAAATCACAATTTTGGGTGGTCCACAGTTTGAGCACCACTGATATAGCAACAAAGGTTTTTCAGGAAAATTAAGACATTTATTGAGTCATATGACAGTTACAAATGTTCGCTTTAAAAGATATACATCTCTGCTGTCCAGCCTGAAACCGCTAACTCCAAAACGCTCATTGTTCAGGAAACGAGAAAACAAAATATAAGTTTTTCAGGAAATTAAGAAAACCTTATATTTTTAAAACAAATCAATACTGCCTCATCAAAGTTGGTATAGTGACTTATATATTGTCAGATACTTGCATGTGTCATTATATTATCAACACTTTACCCAAATCGCGGGTAAATCAACACTTTACCCAGCGCAAGTGGAGTTAGTAGTTTCAGACGAGCAGAAATCAAGCTGAAATGGAGTTGTTGTCCAAACAACAATAGCTCCACTCGCTGCTGAGGGAGAGGTTTCAGCGCGACAGAAAACCTATGAACGCCTTTCTTCTTGTCACATTGCTCTCCTCATTAAACACTTCATAGATTTTGGAAATATAATTACTTGTTTTCATAACATTAGCGTCAGTGCTAAGTTTGATAGACAGGTACACTGCATAGTTTTAACAGACTACGGGGAGTTTGTAACGTGATCCTCCTCCTCGTTCACTGCGCAGCGCGCTCTACTCATGATGTGAAAAAGCAGCACTGGAGAGGAGAGGGGGGAGTTGTTTGTTTTTGACGGACAGTTTGAGGATCCACTGGAGTTGGGAGTTTTCGTCAGAGGCGCTTTTTAATACTTTTCATTGGTTCAAATGTTTTGATTTTTTACACAGACGTAAAGGGTGTTCAATAGCGTTGATTTATGAAAAGAAGAAGCTGAAAATGGAGTTAGCTGGTTCGTCCCGGACACCGACAAATTATATTCAAAGATTTGCACTAATGTTCACGATTTTTCAAAAATAGCAGATCTACAAGCTCATAGCGTGGCACTCGGTGTCGCGCTATGAGCTTGTATATCTGCTACTTTTTAATAGCCAAAGAAATCTAAAATGACAGATGCGTTCCCGGATTGAATGGTTTAAAATATAATATAATATATATAATTGTTCATCATACAATAACTGTGCTGCTCTAGCAGTGTTACTCTCCTCCTGTTTCTCAAAGCGACAGACGGCAGTTCATAGACAGGATTGAACACATGAATTAGTTCTACAACGCTTCATTCTAATATGGGATGCACACACGCTATTTCTATCACAACGAAGCTCCAGCGTGCGCCACTACTAGTGACAGTTGAACGAGGCCACTACGGCCTGAAAAAGATTCAACTAGGAAGACAACTAGGAAAACTTTCCAGAAAGACAGATTGATTCATTTTAGGTTCACCATAGGCTCTGTCCATACAAATAATAACAAAATAATAATGATAAACCTAATTTATAGAGCACTTAGAAAGTGTTCTATATAAACATTTTAAACCGGGGGAAAAAAGCGTGAAATACAAATACTAAGCGAATCAACAATAATAAATGAATAATGAGACTGTTGTCTCCGTTCACTGCATTCAAGTAAGTCAGTTGCGCTACATATGTTAATTTGTATAAACTTTACAGTTAACCGCAGATAACGGCAAACACACTTTTACAAATATTTGCCCAAATGCACCATCTCTAGGGTGCACCTTGCAGACAGGCCCTTGGACATACATCTACAGTCATACTGACAACTGGCCAATGTGGGCATACATTTACAGCAGAGGTAGACAACCTTAGGCACAGGTGGCAACATTGGCACAGGGGAGGGTATAATCACTGGCATAAGCGTGACAATATTCAATATATATTGTGGGTTAATAAATAGAATGAATTGAAAAGGAAAGAAGCAAGCACTCATGAGACGAGTTTTCGAAGTACAAATGTACAGGGTGCACGGTTCAGGCGGATAAAGTTCACAGGAAAGTATACCAGCACTCACTTTAGTCCATTTAGGCTCTTATTTATTTTAGGTAATAGTTCCCCAGCAGCAGCATCAACCGGACGTTTCGGCCCACAGGCCTTCCTGTGGGCCTTCCTCAGCGAAGGCTAGTAGCCTACATATTAAAGAGGTTATTTCAATAGGCAACCGCTCGCGAGCGTGTGTATGCGCGAGCATGTGACGTAGCACTCCACTAGTAAAACAATCCACAGTACACCACTGGTCATACTGACAACTGGGGAGGAAGGTGGACCTTGATATGGGTCAACTCTATCCTCCTCACCTGATGAAGGTAAACACAGGCCTGTCCAGTGCCCATACTTTCCTGGCCCTGGGGCATTTGAGTGGACCTAGTTTTGACTGTGGGACACAACACAACATCTAGCTACGCACAAATAAGTCTGCTTTTTGTTGGTTGTGGTCAGTCACTAACAGGCCAAAACAAAGAACTCCACGCCTATTAGAGGATTGCAAGCCCAGGCCAGGCTACATATTAGCATCATTACCAGTACATTGACACAGGACCCTGCAGGCAAAGCATTATTGCTGAGTCAAAATGATGACATAGACAATATCCAAACAGATGTTAGCCTTCACACTGGACTACGGAAGCATGATGAAAGCACAACAGTGTGTGTGTGTGTGTGTGTGTGTGTGTGTGTGTGTGTGTGTGTGTGTGTGTGTGTGTGTGTTTTTTTTACAGGGTCGTTCAAAACGTAATACACCCGAATACAGCAAGACATCAATGATAGGCCAAAACAGTAGTGATATTTCTGCTGAATAATGCAATATTAATGCCACTATACTCCGACATACAACTTCATTTGTAGTAGAGAGATTCTATGACACAACAAAGCTGTCAGAAACTGTTTTCTTAGATTATGGATAGTGTATTAAATCGATAATTTTAATTTATGTAGCCCTAGGCCAACAGGAATGCTGTTGGCTTACACATGGTTTCTCCAAAATGCATTTTCTAGCCAAGATGGGTCGTTGACAGGGAGACTGGATCACTGGTGAGACAAAACATAAAACCTGGGAGTTATTTAACCAGGTTATTTAACCAGGTCACAATTGCGACAATAGCTGATCTACTAGCTCACAACACGTTGCTATGCGACGCCCTATACACCGTTTTCCCGTCATACGACGAAGTATATAGGGCTTAAGTGCTTAAAGGGGGACGTTAAATGGGTTCCAGGTATGGAACACTGGGGGACCCCGGTCAACTGAAGGACATGGGGTTCAAGTGGTTAACAGGGGTTTTCCTCAGAGCCGAGATGCAGGCTTCCAACAACCACCATCCACCCTGCATCCTGCATTCAGCACACACAATGGACCCTTTTTACAGACCGCCGCAGCTAATTCAATTGATAAATGAGTCTGTCTGATTAAGGAAGGCCAAAGAGCAAGCACTGACAATAGTCAATAGTATTGTCAATGGTTTGCGAACTGGTACACCCAGGCTAAACCAAACACATACCCTCTATTAATCTTTATCATTAGCTAAGTTTATTGCTATGACACGTCTGTTCAAAGGGGTCTAATATACTATACTCATTGCCATTGAAGTTCAGGTGTCGTAACTGTGTGTGTGTGTGTGTGTGTGCGCATGTGCGACTGTGCATACGGGTATGTGACAGAAGGAGCAAACGGTTCCCACAGCTCTGTCGCACAACACCACACATGCATACACAACAGACATTTCTCTCTCTCACACACACACACACACACACACTCTGACAACAGGCTGTGACCTCACTTCCTTTGACATCAGGTGGGGGGATGGGAGAGGCAAAAGGCAGTAAAACAACCCTGCGTCCCCACACCCACCCTCCCCTCCCCGGCTGAATCTGAGCTATGCATGCACTGCCCTAGGAAAAGCCTTCCTCGTTGACATATAAACACTGTGCTTCCTCCCGAGACAGACACACAGGCCGGGCAGAGAGACAAAGAGCAGAGCGCCAACACGCTACCTCACCGGGGGAAAAGTCACTCTAAACGACAATCTGCTTTTACCGGCCACAGTTCTTCTGGTGAACGTTAACATTAACATTCGTATCAACGTCAACTCAACACATACGCACACACACACACACACACACACACACACACACACACACAGTCACACTCACACAAGCAGGCAGCTAAACAAGCAGCACTCTCTGGTGGTTTCTCTCACCTCTAAAATGCATGAGGGCCACGGGCGGAAAAGGCCCGTTCGAGCTGGGAGCGTCCAGAACCATGCCGCCGGCAGCTCCGGTACCTGCCAACATCCGTGAGCAGAGGCAGGGGGAGGGCTAGAGCGCGGGGCGAGCCCAGGCTAACGCAGCAACCAAGCCTCCATTTTAGCACAAACACTCGGAGCAAGAAAATGAAGCTTCCCCCAGTGCTGGAGGGAACCAGCTAGTTAGTGATGTCACCGCTCACAGGGGCCGCCTGGTTGGACGGCCGCGGTCACATGGTGCTGGCTGTCAGAATGCATAAACATGAGGGAAGGGATTGGCTGGGGCGGGCAGAAGAGGGGGGCGGGGGGTGCTCCGGCTGTGATTGGAGGTCTAGATCAAGTGACTCCCAACATGTGGGCCTGGGCCCCAATGGTGGGTCGTGAGGATATTGCTAAATTGGCAAAACATTCCGATTTGAATGATAATGTAATTAACAATAATAAATACAAAATATGTTAAGAATAAAAAATAAAATAGTCTTCTTTAAAACTATATATATATTGCAATATTTTCATTGCAATACCAATAAATAGATACTTAAAAGTATAGTATGTTAGTTCCATTGATCCAAGCAGGAACACAATCGTTTGATTGATCATTAACCCATTAAGACCCGAGGCCGATTCTACAAATGCCTTTTTCTAAACCAATAGTTCTTTCAAGATTTTTTTTTAAAATGTAAAAAAAACACCAGATGTACAAGCTTGCAGCACGGCGCGAAGTGACACGGGCCGCGAACGCTTTCAAGATTTTCATGAGGGCCCTGACCCAGGAAGGTTGGGGACCTCTAGATCAGTGGTTTTCAACCAGTGGTCCGGGGACCACCAGTGGTCCTTGGGGGGCTACCAGGGGGTCCCCAGCTAAATGAGTTAACATAGCCTCAGAATCATTTTAACCACTTAGCTTTGGCTATTTTTGAAAAATCTTGAAAATGTGTGCATATCTTTGAATATACTCATTTTTCAAAGAGAACATTTTTTACTCAAATCTTTGCTTCTGGGGGGGTACCTGGCACAAGACAAAACATTTTCAGATGGTAGTCCGCGGCCAAATGTATATCAATTTAGGGGTCCTTGGCATGAAAAAGGTTGAAAACCACTGCTCTAGATCAAGCTGGGTCTGTTTTGGGGAGTTGAGAAAGCACTGAGCACGCTAAACTATGGGAGAATGTCTTTCCCAGGTGTTTGGCCCAGGCGCACAGGGTTTTGAGGTTAGGTTTAGGCATAGTGTTTGTGAGGTTAGGGTTAGGTTTAGGCATAGTGTTTGTGAGGTTAGGGTTAGGTTTAGGCATAGTTTTAGTGAAGTTGAATGTTAGGGTTTAGACGCAAATAAGTCTGCGCTAAACTATGCCACAGACAGATCGCACCATCAGTTTTGGCCTCCATTACATAAGCTAAATGGAGTAAAGCTCTGTAGAGCTGTAGAGTTATGCACATTTCAATATTAACTGATGCAATATAGTCATGCTTGACGAAACCTTGTTTAGCCAAGATAGCCTTAAATGTTAAACAAATGTTTACACTGTATAAGATGTATGATTGATCACGACTACGCCAGTTACACTGACGACAGGTACAACACCCTATATGCCTCCTACAATGTTATTTATTCATCACAAATAACAAATGTTTTATTATACTTCCTCAATATTACATGGCGAGCTTTGTCTGTCGTCTACTGTAGTATACGGTCTGAATGGATGCTCTACAACAAGGGTCTTCAACGTTTTTCAGGCCAAGGACCCCTTAGCTGAGAGAGAGACGAAGCAGGGACCCCCCCCCCACTAAATTGCATACAATTGTGTTGCAGATTCAACTTTTTAATAGATTTCATAGATAGCTTCATTGACTATCATCAGTGTTGTGTAAATACATTTTTTGTTCATTTCAGACATTTCACCACTTAAACCTTCAATATTTTGTCTACTTGTAGATCCGCTATTTTCGGCTAATGTTCCTCAGAAATAGAGATGCCTAGGGTTCAAGTGGTTAATCCTATCACACAATGATTTGGCAGACCCCCTATAGTAACTCTGAGGACCCCCTAGGGGTCCCGGACCCCCTGTTGAAGACCCCTGCTCTATACAACAGTGGTGGTCCCCAAACTGCTCAGCTCAAGACCCAAAAGTCTCCCTCGGACCCAAAATGGCAAAAATACATTATGAATTAAACACTTAAAGTCCTATCTTAAAAAACTAGTGAAAATAGCTTAACTTGTAGATCTTCTATTTTCATCATTTAGACTTTTTTAATAGTAATAATAAAAATGTATTGTAGGAAATGTAAAAACAAAAACATATTTACTCATGACCCATAAAAATGGGTACCGACCGACCCATGGTTTGGTAACATGCTAGTGAAGCTTATATGTCCACGGGCCTTGTTGCTAGCAGTCTTGTGTGGGTTGTTAAATGTCCTCTCTGTAACCAGAGGCCTTGAATGAACCTCATACTTGAGCTCCAGTCGATTAATAAGTTGGAAATCGGGATTCCCCACTTCGTCCTAGCCAGGAAAAGATTGAATCACTTAAGCCTGACGCCGTCACATGACAAAAATAGCCAATCTACAAGCTCGCAATAGCATTTTAGCACTATTTTCGCTGATCTACGCCGGCATACTATGTGTATAAAATGAACCACTTGAAACCTAGCATCCCTAGTCTAGGGAACATTCAGTGAAAATAGCTGAGCTTGTAGATCAGCTTTTTTTCAGCAAAACGATTTGGTGTAGAGGGAAATAAATAAAGTGTGGAACAAGTACAGAGCCAAACTCGGTCAACTAAAGCATTAGTTTACCAAGTACAAAGCGTTTAAGTGGGTTTTAATAAAACATCCCTTTAGATGAGAGTTCCTCGCCAGGAGGAGGTTGGGCTTGTATTCTGAAACCCCAGTTTGTCACTCTGAATTAATTGATATCATATATGGACAAAATAGGGAGACCAGGTTGAAAGTTAATGAAAAAAGGTCAAGTTCACACCCAACACAACCCACAGCAGCACTACCACTGAAGTAAGTAACACATTCAGTTATGAAAGTGCAGCACAAACTAACGGCAGGGTATGCAAGCGGAAATCAGCTGAGGTTTGTCCAATGCAACAGAGGACGATCACGATGCTTCACCTGCCTCCTGTGAGCCAATGGGTGTGTGGCGGTGTGCAAGCATTTGTGTTTTACGTGCGTGCGTGCGTGCGTGCGTGCGTGCGTGCGTGCGTGCTTTCAGCGAATCTGTGTGCAAATGTGTGTGGGTGGCACTGGGTGCACATATGTTGCATACAATAGTTGTACTTGTAACTTGTGTGTGCATGCGTGAGTATATTCGCCTGACAGATGGCTCACCAGGAGAGCAGCCCTAGCCCAGGTGTGTGTGTGTGTGTGTGTGTGTGTGTGTGTGTGTGTGTGTGTGTGTGTGTGTGTGTGTGTGTGTGTGTGTGTGTGTGTGTGTGTGTGTGTGTGTAAAACATCGAGGCAGGAAGTCTATATGTGAATACACAGGACGTGTTTGCAGGATGCATCTCCATTACGGCAGAGCGGCGTCATAATGAGAAGCACCAAGACATAAACCTCACATTTAGTCGAGTTGTTTCCGATAACGGTATCGGAAAAGCTGCCGATGCTGCCTAAAATACTTATATCGGCGAGCATGGCAGTCTATGCCATTCCGATACCAGGTCATGTATCACATGAGGATATTTAATTTACAGTCATATTTTTGAATGTTTCAGTTGACCGTTTTATACTCTTACTGTACTATTTATATTATTAGTTTACTAACTTGTACTGTAGCTGCACAATTATTAGTGGAGTATAGATTTATTCCTAGATCCATGGTTCTCAAACCATTTAATTTCAAGGACCACCATAACTCTGAGAGTGTACAAATGGAACCGTAAGGGTCCATTTGGTTACATTTGTACACTCAGAGTTACAGACCTGTAGGGGTCCATTTGGAACTCCAAGATAATTTTTTACACACCGGTATCGGTACTCTTTATCGACCGATACGCGAGTTATGGGAGTCGGTATTGGGAAGTAAAAACTGGTAACGGATTCGGAACATCTCTAACATTTAGATACAATATTGCTCATCAAGCCATACACTTATAGTACATATTTACCCCATCAAACAGAGCTCAGTGCTATGAAAATACAAAGAGGACTTTTGTTTGCTACCTCCTCAACTTCAGTTTAAATTTCTAAATCTGCAAAGTTACATTGACCTACATCAGTGTAGGCAAAATGTTAAGACTGTTAATACCCTATAAACATTCAAAATAATACCAACTTATTGATTTAATATGGTATTATATTGAAAATAGAGAGTAACAGGTTTCTAACCAAATTTTAGGGCAGTGGTTCTCAACCAGTGGTCCTTGAGGGGGTTCCAGGGGGTCCCCAGCAAAAGGTGTTAATACATTTTCACCCCTTTATCCATATTGTATACATTGGCTATTCAAAAATAGCAGATATACAAGCTCACAGCGCATCACTTCGTGCAGCACTGCAAGCGTGTACTGTATATCTGCTATTTTTGAACATTTTCAAAAAATCTTGAAAGTGCTTGAAGAATGTCGTTGAATTTCGCATTCTTTAACACAAATCTTCTCTTCTGGGAGTGCCTGGCACATAACATTTTCAATGTAGGGGTCCTTCGCATGAAAAAGGTTGAAAACCACTGATTTAGGGGTAAGAAAATGGGAGTGGATACAAGCGCGTCCAATAGACCATATTCACACGGCGGCCATGTTGCTCAAGTCAATGAAGTGCCACCCCGGTTTCCACGGCAACGGGGTGGCACTTTCAATGTTAAATTCCAAAATGGCTGCCGTGTGAATATGGTCTATTGTGCGTATTAGTTCCACACCGATTTCTCAAATTTACGATGAAAAACAGGTGTAAAGTGTTTTGTCATACATCTGAGGAGAACCCTGTGCGACGAACAGTGTGTGTCTATTTACAAGTGTGGGAGGCTACACGCAGGCCTTCACACAGTACATATGGCCCCTGGTCTCATGTGAGTAAAAAGCCGACGGTCCCCCTGGTCATGGGGCACTCTCCCATCAGAAGAGCCGTTGTTCTGGTACAGGCGAACGCACCCACTCACTGTCATTTGCCTTCGGCTTCTCCTTCGGCACATGCGGCCGAGGAGCAGCTTTCTATAAAATCCCTCTCAAGCCAGAATTATACACAAAAAATAGCCGATCTGGCCCGGCGTAGTGGTCCGGGCACCTAGGCTGCTAAAGCCTGACAGCGTGTCGCGGGATCGAATCCCGATCCCAACGGCCTTTGCTGCGTGTCACTCCCCGTCTCTCTCTCCGCATTTCCTGTCAGTCTACTGTATACTATCAAATAAAGGCAGAAAAAGTAAAAAAATAATAATAATAATTAGCCAATCTACAAGATCAAGCTTGTAGATCTGCTTTTTTTTCTCGGCACATGCCACGAACGAAGCATCACAGTTCCCCAGCTGTGGAGAGAGAGCGGAGACCTTGTGAGGCGTCATGGGTCCTGTCCTTGGTTTGTCGGGTTATGTGTTTTAGTGCGACTTTGTGAGAATTCACAGTGTCGACGGCGGCGATCTGCACTATAAATAAACAGTGGAACATTTCATTGGGTCTGCTGATCCTTCTTCCATCCTGGTCCGCTGTAAGAAGAAGTGCTTAAGGCGTAAGTCTATTTAGAGAGAAGCGCCTATATCGACACACTATCACCAAAATAAAGTAAAGAGAGAGATTCAGAGACAACTTTAACAGTAGCAGCCCCATGCCTGTTTCATACATGAAGCTTTTAACCACTTAAACCCTATTTTATACTTACATTTTTTATTTTTTCCCTTTGGCCAAAAATAGCGTAAATAGCCGATCTACAAGCTCACAATATGTCGCAGTTTGACATGCATTTAAGGGTCCTTGACATGAAAAAGTTTGAGAACCACTGATTATAGCAACATAAGTTTTTTCCAAAACAAATGTGTTTGTTGTAGAAAGATTTGAGTTACAAATGTTCGCTTCAAAAAAATATATACACAAAGATTTGCAAAAGATTTAATGATTTAAAAACAATAGCAGATCTACAAGCTCGGCGCTCTGTGTCGTTTTCACCTACTTGTGCCTGTATCCACCCACCGTCCATCTGGGCTATGCTACGGCGCCTACATATACTGTGGTGTAAAATCTAATAAACAGCATACATTTGGGAAAACCGACTTCTTCACTCCCTGCATGTGCCAAAGGCCAAAGCCCATTTGCAATTACAGATTGATTGGTGGATGTGGATGGACTTTGTTCATTTTATAGTGGGATAATACCATGCCCAAAGCCAAGGGACACGCACCAGGGGTTAAAGTGGTTAACTATTTATTTCTTCACACAGTGTCTTTGGAGAGAGCACACCAATTGCTATGCAATATAGGATAATATGCTAATTGCTTTCCTGTTTTTTTTCTAGCCAGGCACTGTAATAGATAGAACCCACTTTATCGAAGCCCTTGGTAATGCCATTCCAAGGTAATACAAACAGCATGTAATAATAAACTGCCTGCAAAACACATTTTCCAAGATTTTTCAACAAAAATAATAGCAGATCTCGCTATGAGCTTGTATAGCTGCTATTTCTGCATAGCCCAAAGTATAAAATAATGGTTATAGCAAAAAGAAATTCAAACAACGCACTGGGTTTCAGACTGGCTCCAGGGCTCCGTTTTCACTTCTATCAAATGAAGCAGAAATGCTCTACCAACAGTTTAATCTGCATGACTCCAAAAGTTCAGCTACTCACCACCAGGTGGAGACAAACACAGTAACAACACAGACAGACACACACACACACACAGGTGGCAACAACTGTTGCACTGCCACCACTTCAGATGATGAGATGCAGTGACGCAAACACAGACAGTTGTTTTACAGGACTGATTGGGTGGATCGTTTCCATGTTTACCAAGAGATCACAGCCCTGGACACACACTGTTCGACACCATCTAGTTTTATGACATTATCCTCCCGAGGCATTCTGTTACAGACGGACAGTGGGAACAGGAGTTGGGGGGCATTGGGGGTGACGATACACGTGTCATTATATCCACATTAACCCTGGACGGTGTCCTCCTTATTTTGGGCATGCCGTTATAGGTTTTTTTTTTTTAATACGATTTTTCAGAGTTTGACAAAATGTTTAAATACTGTGTAGAAGATAATCTATAAGCTCGCGATACGTCGTGTTGTGAGCTTTAAAGGGATAGTTCACCCCCAAAATATTTTTTTTTCTATGGATAAGTCACCCCACAGAGACTTGAATTCATGGATATTTTTTAGTTTTTGTCGCATTCCTAAACCAATAATTTGATGGCCAGCGGACCCCAATGCCTCTCTGTGGGGTGACTAATCCATAGAAAAAAAGTAATTGTTTTGGGTGAACTATCCCTTTAACTCCAAGTATCCTATACTGTTATTATAATTATTGTTATTAATATTAAATATGTTTTATTACGTTTTGTTTTTTTTCCAAACACATCTCAGCAACAGGGCAAAGCGCTTGTATAAAAAAATAAAACCAGCAGTCAGTCATCCCCGCCAGCCTGCTGTTCTGCAGCGCTGCCTGGGATATCAGTCTAAATGTCAGCTACTGATTCTATAGCAGCTCATACTGTATCAGCCAGGAGAGAGAGAGAGAGAGAGAGGGGGAGAGAGAGAGACAGACAGACACAGTAAACGATATTAGTTCATGTCTGCCAGACGCTGCTTATCTGAGTACCAGCATCCTGAAGCGGCAAGGACCAGTGGCATTAGGGCCTTATCTGTGGATTACACCCTAAATATAGACCCTTGGGTTAAATCCAGCACAAAGTCCATTCCATCTACATTATGTCCTCTGCTTGTTTCAGTGTCTTGCGTAACACACTGCTGTGTGTGAGCTCGGCTGGTGATATACACAGACTGGCGAAAGTGGCCCGATGTGCAAGATGTGACGCGCCGTGAGCTTGTAGATAGCCCTGTCACAATTATTACATAATTGCCTAATAGCAATTATTTGAGATAATCGCAATTATTTTTGCATAATTCGTCATTATCGTTTCCATGTTGAAAGATTTTCGCACATTTTCAAATATTTCAAAAAGCAGAAATAGCAGATCTACAAGCTTTCTTTATGTATACAAATTATAAAATATGTAAATAATTTCTTTGTATATTTCAGTTATTTGTTTTCAGTTACTTGCCCTGTGCAATTTTTGATTAGGAGGCCTAAAAAGGCTTCATATGTTCCAATGTTCAACGCCAAACACGCAATTAAAATCATTAATCGCAATTATTTGAGTGACAATTCACCGTCAACTTAAATTTGTAATCATGACAGCCCTAGTGAGAGGGGGAGCCATCGGGGGCTGTGTTCAGACACATCTGACCGTGGGGTGGGTACTGTAGGTGGGTTAGGTGGGTGGCAGAACGAGTACAGTTTGTTAAAAGATAAGAATGCAAGGTGTTACTTTAGGTTCATCAGGACTGAACCAGAAGTAGGCCTGACACACTTACTACATATCGCCTTATCGCAATTATTTATTTATTATTTTTGCATAAATGTCAGAATAATTTCCATTCATATGTATGGATTAATCTGTTGCAATTGTAAAATAGGCGTTGCGATGCAACGCGTTGTGAGTTTGTAGATCTGCTATTTCCACTATATTTTAGTTTTTGAAAGTATCAAATGCGCGGCCATGTTTTGGCCATAGAACATAACATACAGTATGACAAGTTATTTGTCAGATCTGCCCTGTGCAAGTTTAGATTACAAAGCCTATAAAAGGGAAACAGAAATGTAATGCGTATTTAAAATGTTCCAATGTTCAATGCCAAAAACACAATTAAATCGTTAATCTCAATTACTTGCATGACAATTAATCATCAACTAAAATGGTTAAGTTATGGTTATGGTTATCGTTGACAGGCCCAAACCACATGCCACTGGCACAGTACCAGGCCTAGGCCGGGCTGTAAACATACAAACAGCTTCACACGCCTGTAAAACCGTCATGTTTACAACTCTCTGCAGACCATCAGAGGCGGTGTGACGTCTCTAAGGTCATTATGTGATTAGCTTCACTAACGGCAGGCGCTAACACACACACTACACGACTTTCAAAGTCGTGAGATCTCAGTGCGGTTCACACAGTCACTACACGACTTCCTTGCCTTGTACATCGGGGTGTCTTTCCTGAGTCATTGTGGTTTACAGACTACATCAGGGGTCTTCAACAAGGGGTCCTCAGAGTTACTACAGGGGGGCCGCCAAATCTTTGTGTGATAGGAACTTTTTTTTTTAACCACTTGAACCCTAGCATCCCTTTTCTGAGGAGAACGTAAGCCAAAAAAAGCAGATCTACAAGCTCACAACGCCTATTTTCAACAAAGACATTTGGGGTAGGGGAAAAAAAAGAGCAGACAAAGTACAAGTTTTCTAAGTATTGAGAGTTTAAAGTGGTTAACTGTCTGAAAGTACACACACCAAAACAGTTTTAGACAGTGCTGACAAACAAGTCTATGATGCCATCTAATTAAAAAGTTTAAATATGCAACACAATTTTATACAATATGTAGTTGGGGGTCCCTGCTTCATCTCTCTCTCAGCTAAGGGGGTCCTTGGCCTGAAAACGTTGAAGACCCCTGGACGGCAACAGGTGGGGGGTCACACATTACAAGATCGTTCAACAGGAGCCATCTCTGACAAATCAGTCTGATCTCGAAACTACATTTTGTCACGAAAACACACCAAGAGGAAGTTGACATTGACAGGAAATGTTTTACTTCCAGAAATGGATGTCTGCACGAAACTTGTAGTCCAAGTAGTTTGTGTGCGATAACAAAATCAAAATTAAGAAAGAGAAAATAATGTGCAGGTATTACAACGGCGCCCCATGGTTCTCCCCTCACCCCGTGTGTCCTGTACTCTGATTGGCTGGAGCTCGTTGTAGTTCTTGTTGCCGCTCACAACACTTTTCATACTAACATGATTTTTGGACTCGCCGACAGGTCCAAATATTTAGGCTGCATGATATATTTTAATTTTATGTTCTTTTTTTTCTATTTCTTTTTTTTTAAAATTTTTAACCCACGATTTTGTAACCCATTTTTTCACTCAGTGCCAATTGCCTAAGCATGTAATCCTGGGCTCTACTCTCCCTCTGTCAGCCTGGGGAGAGCCCCGAACTGAGCTCATGCTTCCTTCAAGGCATGAGGAGTGAGCAGGCCACTTCTTATAACCTGCCCCGGTAGGACATATCTTTTGAATATCTGCGAGTGTCTCCAGCATGCTCAGATTGTGTCTTTGTCAGTTCACACACAGCGATCAATGCTCACGGGAGCGAGCACCGATTTGCCTCTGATCTGGGGGCTTTTGCCAGCTTTGTACAAAACCTGTTGGCGAGTGAAAAAATAAGGGCTACAATCGTGTAGTCTGAACTCGGCTTAAGGTGGCTTGTTTTGTTAAATACCTTTGAAGGCAGGCAGCTTCTGCAGCTCTCTGTTGTTGCTGAGGCTGAAACGAGAGGAGCTCTGCCTCTTGTCCTTCTTGACAGGAGTCTGGGAAGCCGACAGCTTCCCCTTCAGCAGCTGCGTGGTCGGAGGGACACTGTTGCTACTCTTCCGGTTGGACCCCTGCTGGGAGAAGGCACAAAGACAGTCTGCGTTAATGCGTTAATGACTTGGACATCAAGACCAGACAGGCTGAGAAAAGTCAGAGTCAACACACTTGAGGGGCAGGACAATGTATTGTAGAGGTGCTCCGATGGATCGGCCACCGATTTAAAACTGTCGATTTTCACTCCAAATGACTCAATCGGTGATCGGCAATTTACCGATGGAGCTGCACCATTTAAGTGGCATAAAAATCAATCAGATATATAGTATAATATTGTTTCGGAGCTTTGTGACAGGCCCAGACATGTTCCCCTTCCCCCCATACACACAGGAACAGTTTTGACATTTCTGACTTCTGACATAATAATTTTGGAATATTGGAATTTTCCCCTTACTCACAAGATCGGTATCGACCGATCGTGAGAGAAGAAAATAGGTGATCGGTCCCAAAAAAACTTGATCGGAGCACCCTTAATGTATTGATTAGGGCTAGGCGACATGGATGAAATAAAATATCACAATATGCATAGCATTGTGAGCTTGTAGATCGGCTATTGTCGCTATTTTGGATGATTTTGTAAAAAAACGTTTTATATAAAGTATAAAATAGGGTGAGTAAAACCAGTAAATCCCAGAAGATATCGATTATATTAATATAACATTGATATATTGCTCATCCCTAGTAGACATCTCCAGTATGAAAGACGTGATTTAAGAAACAAGCTAAAATATTTGGATTGTCTTTGCGTCTTTAAACTGTGTACAAATATTTGTAGAATGTTTAACCAAAATCAACTTATGTGTTATTCACCAGTCTGATTCCAGAAAGTAAACACAATATTGTATGTCCTCTTTATACCATGGAGAATACTTGATTCAAATTGACTGGGAGTGCATTAATCTTTAGATAAATGCATACCTTTTAAGAAACAGCTTCATCACTGTTCTAAACTAATATGCATTATGATAAAAATCTGTACTGTATTAAGATAACATAAGATAAAGCCTATCCTTACAAAAGGTATTTAGCAGACACTCCACTTAGCAGTAATCCAATGCAATTTACTAAGTGGAGGATCAGAGTAAATGCTCAAGTAGTAAACAGTCAGTGTAAAGAAAACAATTACCTGCTACAAATAAAGTAACTAGGATAACCAGGTAAATATCAAACCCAACAACATCTGTCTAAACAACATGCTACCTAAATAACATTTGTGGACAATCACACAGTATAATCTAAATCCTTGGTTCTCAAAGTGGGGTCCGGGGACCCCCAGGGGTCCTTGAGGGAGTTCCAGGGGGTCCCCAGCTAAATGATAGATAGTTAGGAACCACCCTTATGGGTCTGGAACTCAAAGAGTGTAGAAATGGAACCAAATGGACCCTTACAGTTCCATTTGGTTCCATTTATACGCTCTCAGAGTTAAATTAACATTGCTTTTGCAATATAAATTGGGGTCCCAGATATAGAAATGCCATTAAATGGGGGTCCGTAGACTAATGCATGTCAAACTGGGGGTCACTGCTAGAGCCGTAAAAATCTTCTCTTATGGGGGTCCTTGGCATATCTTTTCAAATGTTGGGGGGTCCTTGACATGAAAAAGTTTGAAAACCACTGATCTAAATAACATGTGATATGACCAAAAGTCAACGTGAACATTGAACAACCTTATTAGTGTTTCTAAGTATGTATTAGTGCCCTTTGTTTACAGGGAATGGAAACCAAGACAATTGTTTTGCTTCCATGTTTGTGGCAAGTGTACGGAAGGCCGTTTCCTGTTTCAGAATGTCAATCCCTCCGTGTGAAAATTTGCTTCCATTGAGCCACAAGAGAATTAGGCTGAGGGTTAGACACTTCCGGTGCGGCTTGCATGTGGTGAACTACTCAGATATAAATACTTAATAAGTAAAAGTAGCGATACCACAATGTAGAAATACTCTGTTACAAGTAAAAGGCCCGTGTTCAAAATGTTACTTTAGTAAAAGTACAAAAGTATTGGCATCAAAATATACTTAAAAGTACCAAAAGTAAAAGTACTACTTTTACTTTTTTTTTTACTAACTTTTTGAAAATGGCAGATCTACAAGCTCATAACGCTTTGTGACCTTGTAGATCGGCTATTTTCAAATAGCCTATGTATAAAATAGGGCTAAAATGGTTAATGTATGTTTTATGATATAATAATTTATATCTGCAAAGTAACTAAAGTTTTCAAATAATTGTAATGGAGTAAAATTACAATATTTTCCTCTGAGACGTAGTAGAGTGGAAGTAAAAGTACTGAAAAAAAACACTCCAGCAAAGTAGAAATTCCTCAAATTTGTACTTAAGTACAGTACTTGAGTAATGTACTTAGTTACTTTCCACCACTGATCCCATGTGATCAATGCCATGCTAGTGTCATGCCCCCCGATGTCGGCAAAATCAAATGGACGGGCCAATGAAAAATGTTGTTTATTTTTCATACCTATTTATTTTTCATAAACTATTACGTTATTAAAACTCATTCAGTGCCACTGGACGTCTAAAACATCCGTTGTAATAAGCCCTGTGCCACTGGACGTCTAAAACTTGTTTTTTTTTTGTGAAAAAAATGTTCAGAACGCAAGATATGATGATTTGAAAATGTTCTGCTCCATTCACTTCTTGTTTAACTTCTTACTGAAAAAGGCTGTATCTCGGCCTTTTTCAGTAAAATGAATTTTGGCTGTGGCACTGAATGGCACTTTTTTACAATGAATTTTGGCCAGTGGCACTGAATGAGTTAATATTTATAATATACACAAAATAAAATAAAAGGTCAAAGATAAAAGCACAATCCACATACATGAATGAAGCCTAAACAATAATAGGTACGTTAAAATTGTGCCTTCTATTTGGCATTTAAATGCATTAATCCTGGCCCTCAGATTTTAACAAAAAAAAAAGCTAAAGCGAAGACTTGTAACTCAAATCTTTGCTTCTGAATATTTTTAGGTGGGGGTCCGTGGCCAAATCATATCATTTTGGGGGTCCTTGACATGAAAAAGTTTGAGAACCACTGGTCTACAAGAGACATCTCATCACACCCAACCACCCAACCAACCCACTCAGCCATGGAGAAGACTTGACTAAAAGCTAGCTTAACCCTGGGGCCAAAGAAATCCCATGAAGGTTTGTTGTTGTGTGGATGTGGAATCTAGTGAATGTGGGCCGTTTCTCACGGCTGGTGCCACCTGCCTGCCAGCTATTAGGATCCATTCATCAACACGCACCTGACAGCACACACACAGGGTCGACTTCAGCCACTGCAGCTGTGGACCTGCCTCAGCCACGGTCTCTAGCCTCGCGTCACCAGACTTTCCACACGGTGGACAGCCTGCTTTTTAGGCATCGTATCGTGAGTTGATTGAATCGTTACATGCCTACTGGTTTTCCTTCCAAATTGACCAGTGTGATCTGGTCAAGAGCCCGCCTACTAACAGGACTTAGAATTAGAATAAAACATCGACACATACCAAGTACACCAAGAATTGCTTGAAGAAACTTGCCGGATTCATAAGATTTAAAAGGTAGTTATGGGGTAAGACCTGCCACTATGACACTCGTGGTTTACGATTCTCTCTAGACCTGGTGACAAAAATGCTACAGGGGTTGATCCCAACCAAACCGTCTCACTCAGGGGAGTCATCAAATTCACTTAATAAAAAAAACACCACCACCACACTCATGTCACACTGGAGGACAGACTGATCAGGTCAGCCAACAAGTACATGTACAGTAATGGGCTAGTTATGGGCTAGATTACACTCTCATGTGACCCAACATATGGTCGACTCTGATTGTTACGGGTCGGGACCATGATTTTGGGGGGGTCCCCAGATGACAGTGAAGTGACAATATAAAGACCTTTAAGACCTTTGTAATACCTCAATTAACCCATTAAGGCCTGAGGTTCCGATTCTACACATGTCTTTTTAATGTCAAGGACCCCAAAATGTATATATTTGGCCGCGGACCCCCATCTCAAAATATTTTGTTCCAGGGACCCCTAGAAGCAAAGATTTGAGTTACAAAAGTTCGCTTTAAAAATATATATATTTAAAGATTTGCACAAATGTTCTCGATTTTTCAAAAATAGCAGATTTACAAGCTCGTAGCGTGGCACTCGGTGCCGCGCTACGAGCTTGTAGATCTGCTATTTTTGAATAGCCAAAGTGTCAAATAATGCTTTTTAGCTCAAATCAAAAAATGACACAGATGCGTCCCAGGTCTTAATGGGTTAAGAAAAGAAAAATACCATTACTGCATCAAAAGTAATCAAAAAACTATATTACAAAACCCGAACAAACATTTAAATAGCCGATCTACAAGCTCACAACGCCTCGCTTTATGTATCTGTGGAACCGAGTCAAACAAAATGTAATGCCTCAACAACACCTGCATTCCAAGTGCTTATCAGGGTGGGGGGTCCCCAGTTCAAATATGATTTGGGAGAGGGGGGGGGGGTCACAGCCTGAAAAGGTTGAGAACCACTGCGTTAACTCAGTGTGAACGACTCTGTCTGTCCTCTTGACAGTTTCTGTTTTCAGCCAGTGAATGTACTGTATGTGGGTTGGTGGTGTGAGAGCCCACCATGCCAAGCAGGACTGACAGTGACAAAGAGGCCTTAACCCAGTCAAAGAAATCTAAAGGGACACAGATGTGTTCCCGGATTGGCTATTAAAAAATTACATAAAATATATATAATTGTGGGGGTCCTTGACATGGAAAAATGTGATGTTATAGCAACATAAGTGGTTCAGAAAACTGTTAAGATTTAGAAGACATTTGTAGAATCGGCCTCAGGTCTTAAAAAATATATATATATTCAAAGATTTGCACAAATCTTCACGATTATTCAAAAAATAGCAGATCTACAAGCTCATGTGCCGCCGCGTATATCTGCTATTTTTGAATAGCCAAAGTATAAAAATAATGGTTATAGCTAAAAAAAACTTACACAGATGCGTTCCCGGATTGAATGGGTTAAGTGGCACATGCACAGTTACAAGAAAGAAGGGAACACAATATGCCTCTTGTGACAGAAAAAGATTTTTAAAAAAGCGCTGGCAGAGACCTAGCGGGCACACCTGCTTGTCACAGTACACACAAATACAAGGCCATGTTGTGCATGTTGACCTTATATCAATAACCAAAATAACTGAAAAGAAAATGTCTTGTGCATGAACAATATTAATGCAGTGGGTAGATTGACATGGCCGCGAGCTGCATGACAAGTATTATTATTATTATACCTTTATTTCTTTGTGGTAAGAAATTAATGAATTGATGTAACATCTAAAAGCCAACAGGTCTGTTGGTGGTTCCAAGAATCAGAGGCAGAGGGGCTTAGAGGAGGGGCGGGGGGGGGGGGGGGGGGGTGGGGTTAGTAATACAGCAACAGCTTGCCTCCCGGCTATTTCAATTTGACACACGGTTGGCGCATTAGCAGATCGAGTAGTGAGGGCAGATAACCATGGGGATTACTACCCAGAGAGAGAGAGGGCAGGGGGTTCAGCCTCCTCCACACACACAGACTTAAGAATATCAACACACACACAGGTTTGGGAGGGAAGGAGGGACTCAAATGACCCTTCAAATGCTTTGCTTGCGTCGCTGTATTTTTTACATGTCAGTGTGACTACATCTAGGCCTGTCACGATTATTATTACATAATCGTCTAATCGCAATCATTGGAGATAATCGCAATTATTTTTGCATAATCGTTTCCACTTCGTGACGCGTTGTAAGCTTGTAGATCAGCTATTTCTGCTTTATTTAAAAGCAGAAATAGCGTCACTTATAGCTCACAACGCGTCACTTTGTGAGTTTGTGACACGTTGTAAGCTTGTAGATCAGCTATTTCTGCTATTTTTACATGAATTAAATTGTTAAATATGTCACTAATTTCTTTGTATATTTCAGTTATTTGTCATATCTGTGCAATATTTAATTACGAAGCCTAAAAGGCTTCATATGTTCCAATGTTCAATGCCAAACACGCAATTATTTGAGTGACAATTAATCGTCAACTTAAATGTGTAATCGTGACAGCCCTAAATACATCACCAGCGGGCAGACAATCTGTGTTGTGTTCCTGCTTCAGCAACATAAAGAGCACATAATGACGGAATTTCCCACCCGTTTAGACATGCTAGACTGATTTGAGGCAGAGAGAAATAAGCTGTCAGAGAGATGACGTCAATCATCAGTGCAATTCTCAGAAAAGAAGTCCCTTGATGAAAACCTGTGGCTGAAACCCTTTTTTCCTCCTCTCAACTGTGCCAATATGGAATAAAGAAGAAATCAATTTTTAGTGCACCTTTTTTATATATTCTGTACTCTTTGACTTTGTGTCTGTCTGCAACCATAGTTCTGTGCACAGTGGACTCAATAATCAGCCACATTTGTAACCAGAGTTTTATGCTTGTATCTAAAGTGATACATGCATCTATCTATCAGTATTCAGCAATTTTGGAGAGAGCCTCTTCCCAATCTGAACATGAATGACTGATTCATAAAAAGCCATGACCAGCTCTCGATCTCTGTTTTAAAGTTTGGGGAAAGCAAAGTTGCATATATATATATATATATATATATATATATATATATATATATATATACACACACACACATACATACACAGCTAAAAAACAGTCTGGTTAAAAATTCTGAGTGGCTGGCAGGGACACGTCATCTGAAATAAAATCCCCATTCATATCTTCATATTCTATGCGATCGCATCTCTAAATGACGATTCCTTTGACGTCACGCTACATTCTCGGGTTGACTGTGCTTTGAGAAACAGCGAAGCAACACCACAAGGTGGTACCACAACAACTCTCTACAACCACCCCGATCATCAGCACAAAATCATTTAGCAATGGACCAAAAAAGATCTCAAAATCCGAGCTGACAAGACCACACTATTTTGTAATAGGGACCCCCAGAAGCAAAGATTTCAGTAAAAAATATTCACTTTAAAATAATATATATTCAAATATTTGCACACATTTTCAGGATTTAAAAAAAATAGCAGATCTACAAGCTCATAGCTCGGCACTCGGTGCCGTGCTATGAGCTTGTAGATCTGATATTTTTTTAATAGCCAAAGAAATCTAAAATGACACGGATGCGTTCCCGGATTGAATGGGTTAAGAAAGCGGTACAGATGCTAGACACGTGATAAATCTATCTATGTCGAATGATAGAAGACGGACCTGAATGAAGCATGACACTCCGTTATAGGACTCGCTCGCTCGCTGAAACAGCGTGTCACACATCACAATGTCTTGTGAGCTTGTAGATCAACCATTTATCAAGCTAATTTTGAAATGGCCATTTCAGACCTGTCCAAAATAGGGGTGCCAGGGTGAAAGTGGTTGAATGACCAACCTAGTTACTCATCAATCCTTTACACGATGCATCACAAATCAACCTGGCTGCCTGTAAACCATAACAGACGTAAAACATAATACTGTACTACAGTAGGCTACCAAACTAAATCCTGTGGAGCAGGACTCTGAGCCTGGCAAATTAATTAACCCATTAATACCGGGAAAGCATCTGTGTCATTTTAGATTTGAGCTAAAAAAGCATTATTTTATACTTTGGCTATTCAAAAATAGCAGATCTACAAGCTCATAGCTAAAGCTACAGAGCTCATACTATAGATCTGCTATTTTAGAAAAATCATCACAATTTGTGCATGTTTTCATATCTTTGCTTCTGGGCGTCCCTGGAACAAAATATTTTTGAGATGGGGGTCCACGGCCAAACACATAATTTTGGGGGTCCTTGACGTGAAAAGGTATAGCAACATACGTTTTCCAGAAAACTGTTAGGATTTAGAAAACATTTGTCGAATCGGCCTCAGGTATTAATGAGTTAAATTACATTACATACTGACTGATGCATTGATTTCAATGTATTATTCATAACATCAATCAAACCATCACTGGGAACCACACTGCAAACTGTTAACACACTTCTCTACGTCTCAATGTGTGGCATTCAAAGTGTTATCAAGGGTAGGGATGTTAATGATTAACCGTTTTTACTGTTTAACTGATGATACGAGTTGTAATCGATTAACGCTATGGGTAAAAACGACGCATGCATTATTATTCCTTTATCAATTCTGTTCATTAGGTTGTGCATGTTTCATGTTCACAGATACTCTATGTTTTGTTTTGTTTTTTATTCTGTTTACAGCACTGCAGCTTAGCCTGTATAAGCCTACGATGTGTTAATGATCTTGTCTATACTATTGCGCATGTAAAAAATAAACCTCTTGTCTTATGGAAAACAAAATGAATTGCATAATTGGTCATTTTTTAATGGCTCACAGCAGACAATCCATTTTAAATAGTGCATTCACTCAACGATTGATTAAACCTTTAATGCATTTTGATTAACGCATGCATACTTAATCAGGGATTAGCCCAGTGGTTCTCAAACTTTTTCATGTCAAGGACCCCCAAAATGATATGTATTTGGCCGCAGACCCCCCATGTCAAAATATTTTGTTCCAGGGACCCCCAGAAGCAAAGATTTCAGTAAAAAATAACTTTAAAAAATATTATATTCAAAGATTTGCTTTTTTTCAAAAATAGCAGATCTACAAGCTCATAGTGCGGCACTCGGTGCCGCGCTATGAGCTTGTAGATCTGCTTTTTTTGAATAGCCAAAGTATAAAAGGTTAAAGTGGTTAAAGTCATTGTGATGCTATATTAACACATTTTGCTGGGTGGGGACCCCCTGGAACCCCTCCGAAGGACCCCTGGGGGTCCCCGGACCACACTTTAAGAACCGATGGATTAGCCTACCTCCTGCTCCGGACTCTGGTCCTGTCCTGCATTCTTGACCACTTTTCCACTTTTCGGGGGCTCCTGAAAAGAAATGGTTTAAACTTCAGTTCAGTGGACTTGATAGAAGTATTATTATTAGGTTGTAAAATAACGGTGAGACACACAATGAGTCATGACACGCAGCCATGATGGCGCACAGACCAACACGGCAAGGCTCAGCACATAAATATATACATTCATATTTTAACGCTCAAACTTGATGAGGTGACACAACCACAACTTTACTTTGGATTAAAAGACCCATTTTATATGATTCTGTATTAGGGAATATGAAAAGATGCTTTTCTTTGCTAAAAAAAATAAATGAATGTAATCACTTAAGCCCTATTTTGTACAAAAACAAATAGCCTACCTACAAGCTCAAACGTGTTATTTCCCAGTCACACAACCTTTTAAAAATAGAAATATAAGGACGCCAGGGCTAATATGGCAAAATTATGCAAATGTCACAATTGTACATAAGAGAAACACATTTTGTTTACATTATAATGATTCCAAGTTAATTGTATTATGGTTAAATTAACACTACAACTCATTTAGCTGTGGGGAGACCCTTTGGAACCAACCCAATGACCCCTTGTGGGTTCCCGGACCCCACTTTGAAAACCACTACTGCCAGTGAGCATTCATTCATTCATACACTTTGAAAATGTGCAAAGAGGACTTGCAGTGCAATAAACAAACACTTGGTGTGTTGATCAAACACAGTGTGTATGTTCCTATTCACATTAAAACTAGTTTGTTTAGACTTAGGTAGCAGTGGCGTAAAGTAACTAAGTACATTTACTCAAGTACTGTACTTAAGTACAATTTTGAGTTTTCTTTTTTTACTGGAGTATTTCCAATTTTCAGTACTTTTACTTCTACACCACTACATCTCAGAGGCAAATATTGTACTTTATACTCCACTAGAATTATTTGAAAACTTGTACTAGTTACTTTGCAGATTTGGATTATTATTACAAAACATACAGTACCACTTCAGCCCTATATAAGTTTCGGCCATTTGAAAATTCATGCCATAACACGATGCGACGCATTGTGAGATTGTATGCTATTTTCAAAATGTTTTTTTTTTAATACATTTTGAACTTGTGAAATGGGACAACCTGCACAATGAGTACTTTTACTTTTGGTACTTTTTAAGTACATTTTAATAACACCTTTGTACTTTTTGTACATATTTTGAATTCCGGACTTTTACTTGTAACATAGTATTTCTACATTGCAACATTGATACTTTTACTTAAAAACATGTGAGTACTTCTTCGACCAATACTGCTTGGTGGTAGCATGTAGCACGTTAGCATCAAGGTGCTAACACGTTAGCATGCTAGCCACTAGCTGCAGCTTGATGGGACTTATCTCTGTAATAAGACCTGAGGTTTATCCTGAAATAGAAGCACGTAAAGCAGTCTTATAAACTAGAATTAACGTGGTTTGTAGAGCCTTTCTAAATGCTCCTGTTACTCACCTTGTTGTCTTTTTTGGTTTTATTTGGCATTGTGTTGTATAGTCTCTCTATCTCTCTCTCTCTCTCTCTCTCTCTCCCCTTCAGAGACAACCTGACACACAACTCTGTCTGCCCTGCTGTCTGCTGATCATCCACCGTTGCCATATTCTGCGAGAGAAACAAGCAACCAGGCCTAACAAAAACAAGCCCTAAAGCGGTGGTTCTCAAACTTTTTCATGTCAAGGACCCCCAAATTGACACTTATTAGGCCGCGGACCCCCCTTTGAAAAGATATACCGCAGGGACCCCCATAAGAGAAGATTTTTTTTACGGCTCTGCAGTGATTCTCAACCATTTTAATTTCAAGGACCCCCAGTTTGACATGCATTAGGCTACGGATCCCCATTTAATAGAATTCCTATCTCTGGGACCCCAATCTATATTTTAAAATCAATGTTAATTTAACTCTGAGAGTGTACAAATGGAACCAAATGGACCCGTTAGGGGTTAGGGTACACTCTCAGAGTTATAGACCCGTAAGGGTCCATTTGGTACTACCTATCCATCATTTAGCTGAGGACCCCCTGGAACTCCGTCAAGGACCCCTGGAAAGAAAAAAATCGTGGAGAAAAAAAATAGGTAATTTTGGAACATTTTTACTTTTAAAATCTTGTATGGGGGGTCCCCATAGAGTTATAATAATATCAGGGGGTCCCTGATGGCATGAAATATTTTCAGATGGGGGTCTGCGGACAAATACATTAATTAATTAATTAATTTGGGGGTCCGTCCTTGTCATGAAAATGTTTAAGAACCACTGGGTTAAACAACATTGAGGAAACAAGCATAAAATAACCAGCTAAACTTTAGAAACAAGCCCAAAAAACCGCAACCCCGCAACTATCAATATTTATAAGCAACTTTACAGAAAAAACGAACCCAAAGTCGCTTATAAAAACAGACATGGCAACCCTGCTGCTCCTCCACTGTCAAGTCAAGAGACACACATTCTGACACACACAGCACTTCCGGCCGCCGCCAGGCCGGCTAATGTGTTTCTTCTCTTGGCGGTTTGCAACCTTTTGCTTATTATAAGGTACTATACCCCCATCTAGTGTACAGGAGGAGTATGTAGTGAGGTTTTGTCTCTGTTTGATTGATTGATGTACTTTATTTAGTAAGACATGAGAAACAGTACATGATGGAAGTACTTGACAAGGTCACAATTCAAGGTCTACTAAACTGGATAACTCATAAAAGCACTAAGCTTGTTTAAAATGAGTTCCCATGCACACAAATCATGATGACATATAAGACACAGACAAATATACACTACTATACAGAACGTCATACGATCAGCTTACAGGTTACTGTATGAAACATAAGAAATATGTACAAGAAAAGAGTTCGGGGGGGGGGGGTTTGGAATTGCAGCCTCCTGAATGTGTCTCTTTAGGGCAGTTTTGAAAGTGAGTAGGGTTCTACACTCCTTTACTCCTTTTGGTAGGGCATTTCACATTTTTGTTGTATAGCATGAGAACGAGTTCAATCCCAAATCTGGGTTGAACATGATCCGTGGAGCTGCCTCTGGTGTTGTGATCGTGGACTTCACTAACGTTTTTGAAGTATTTTGACAGGTACATGGGGTATCCCAATGTTGTGTCGTATCTTGTAGACCAGGCCCAATGCAAGTTGCTGTACTCTGTCCTCAACCCTGAGCCATCCAACCCAAGCAAAATGAGCAAGGGTTAGATGGGTTGTTGTGCGGTTGAGGCCAATAAGTAGCCTTACTAGTTTGTTTTGGGATGTTTGGAGCCTTGTTTTTAAGGCCTTGGTGGTGTTGTGATACCATGAGGAGTATGCATAATCAAAATGATCTTGTATTAGGGCCCCTGCAAGAATCTTCAAAGTATTCTTACTGACTAGAGGGAAGATCCTATACAAAAAGCGTGTTCTTTGGTTGACCTTTTTGACCACTCTTTTGGCCATTTTGTCACCGGAGAGGTTTGCCTCCAAGATGGAACCCAGTATAGGTAATTTCCTCCTTTCTTGAGATAACATCGTCATCCGCTTTGAATGTGAAGCTCTCAGCCTTGCTACGGTTATAGCACTAGACCCAAAGAGAATGGATTCAGTTTTTCCCAGGTGTAATGATAGTTTGTTGTCAGCGAGCCAGATGCGGATCGTGTCGAGTTCAGAGCTGAGAGTTTTTTCAACCTGCAGCCTTTCCCTGTCCGAGACCAGCAGAGCCGAGTCATCTGCGAACAGGAACAGCTTGCAGTTGCAAACTGAAGACAAAGCGTTCACATATATTAGGAACAGTAAAGTATGCTTCCTTATTATACTCCACACCAATATGCAGTGGTGGAAAAAGTAAAAAAATGTTTTACTTAAGTAAAAGTATCAATTCTGCAATGTAGACATACTCTGTTACAAGTAAAAGCCCGGAATTCAAATTTTACTTCAGTAAAAGTACAAAAGTATTGGTATCAAAATGTACTTAAAGTACCAAAAATAGAAAGTAAAATCTTTTGAAAATAGCAGATCTACAAGCTCACAATGCGTCGCCGTTTTCAAATAATTGTAGTGGAGTAAAAGTACAATATTTGCCTCTGAAATGTAGTGGAGTAGAAGTATAAGTACAGAAAATTGGAAATACTCCAGTAAAGTAAAAAATACCTCAAAATTGTACTTAGTGCAGTACTTGAGTAAATGTACTTAGTTACTTTACACCACTGGTATTATACTCCACGTCAATACTTTTTAAATTGGATGGATGGATGGATGGATGGATACACAGGACCACAATGTATGGAAACAAGCCCTTATGGCCGGGCCTTTTGTGTTATCCTTTTAGCACCATTGTATAATCACACCACTGTTTCATATTACTGCAAGGCAAATACTTTTTTAAATAAGTTTTTGTATTTTGATTAAAAACCAGGGCAATGTGGTTCATTCTAGGGTAAACGTGTGTGTGTGTGCGTGTGCGTGTGCGTGTGCGTGTGCGTGTGCGTTGACATTATGCAGCTTGTGAGTGATAGCCTCAAAAGTTGGCTCCCATGTATGTGGATCTCTGACTTAATGACGTCATTCATCTATGGTACATCTATGACGTATGACTCTAAATGTGGGCAAGGTTTGAGCAGGGTGCGAGCCCCATTTTATATAAATATTTATATATATATTAAATATTTCAACAGCAAAAATACTAAAGAAAACAGACAGTAATGAAAGCCTACTCTGGATGACGTATTGCCGGTATGATGTATGGAGGGTCATGTGACATGCTGCGGACCAATGGGAGGCCGCCTCTCTCCAAAAGCTGTATTTAAAAATGCATTGTGGAGACAGACAGTCAGAGAACAAGCAATGCAACAACAATGGTAGCAGGCGCCCAGGACAAAGGGTTTGATGAGAAATGCATATTCTGCAAAATCGTGAGGGGCGGGAACCTACTTTACAGTGATGAGGAGCTCTCCTGCTTTAGAGACATCAAGCCAGGAGCCCCCCACCATTACCTGGTGGTTCCTACAAAACATGTCGGGAACTGCAAGACCCTCAGCAAAGAACATGTACCAATGGTGGAGAGGATGGTGGAGACGGGGAAGGAGATTCTGCGGAAGAACAACTTCACAAACCTCGGTGACGTTAGGTTGGGCTTCCATTGGCCTCCATTTTGTTCTGTCGGACACCTCCACCTCCATGTACTAGCGCCTGTCAGTCAAATGGGCTTCCTGTCCCGCCTCTTTTTCAAACTGAATTCCTTTTGGTTCGTCACGGCAGAGCAGTTGATTCAACTTCTCAACTCTAAAGAGACTAAATGATCACTTTGTTTGGACGGCACTTGAGTTCTTGGATTGCATCTTGACCACGGTTCCATCCTCCTGATACAGAGGCTGCACCTACTTAAGGAGACTACTGAAAGGATAAAAGACCACTTTGATTTATACCTCCAGTGTACCTAATTTCAGAAGCCATTTTGTTTCCACTATTCTTTTGATACTTTAGGTAGGATAGGGTAGGTTCTACCTCTTTGTCATGGGTCTGCCGGTGTGACGTAGGTGTGAGGGTAACTTTATTGTCACATCAAAAGTTTACGGGAGTAAAACATCACTCATCTACTTCTTGCTTCTATGTCAGTACTATGACATCAGTACCCATTGTCTTAGTACTTGGAGGCCTGTCTATGCAGTAGCATGACGTCAGTCATCTCCATATTTAGGCATATTGTGAGAGACAGATACGGTACAGGAGCCAATCCGTGTGGAGCGTCATATTTCCCCATTTGGGCATTTCCATATTTGGGCATATAACATAGCATGAGATGACAGACGAGATGTACTGGGGGTCATGTGACCTACCGTGAACCAATAGGGGACTGCCTTCCTCCGAAAGCCATGCTGGGATTTAATAATCAGTTCGGATCAGTTCAGTTCAGTTTGTGCACGTGGACAGGTGATGCCGGAGGAACCACACCACCACAACCACAGCCTATGGCATAGGATATTTGGCCAAGCCCCATGGTCACCCGGGGAACCCAGTGACCCCGGTGGTGGGGGTCGTGACAGGAAGCACTATGTCAGCGGTTCCCTCGCAGCCATCACCAACACCGTGGTGACCTTCCCCATCCATAAGGTGCAGTTCCGCCAGCAGCTGCACGGTGTGGTGACCATGGAGGCTGTGCGGCAGCTGCAGCGGGACGGCCTGAGGAACCTGTACCGAGGCCTGCTTCCTCCGCTGCTCCACAAGACCACCAGGGGAGCAGCCATGTTCGGCCTGTACGAGGACTTCTCCAGGACGCTCCTGGACCGAACGGCCGGTAGCGGAATACCGGAGCTGGCCACGCGGAGCTGCGCCGCAGCGCTGGCAGGCACCATGGGTTGCGTCTTGACGCCGTTTGAGCGCGTGCAGACTCTCCTCCAGGACCACCGGCACCACGTCCGCTTCAACAACACGGCCCAGACCTTCCGGACGCTTCTGACCGAGTACGGGGTCGGAGAGTGCTACCGCGGCCTGGTCCCTGTGCTGTTCCGTACCGGTCCCAGCAGCGTGCTTTTCTTCGCGTTCCGCGGACCTGTAAAGGAGCAGCTACCCGAGGCCACCAGCCAGACAGGCCATTTTGTGAACGACTTTGTGTGCGGAGGGGTCTTGGGGGCGTTCCTCGGCATCATGTTCTACCCAGTAAACGTGGTGAAGTCGCGGGCACAGTCCCAGGTAGGTGGGGCCTTCCAGCCCTTCAGTGAGGTGCTGAAGACGGTGTGGAGGGAGAGGGGAAGCAGCGTTGTCAAGCTGTTTCGAGGGGCTCACCTCAACTTCCACCGCACGCTCCTCTCCTGGGGCATCTTTAATGCCACCTATGAGCTTCTACTGAAGCTCTTGTGAGATCAGGTGGGACAAAGTGGGGATGAATTAGAATGGGGAAGTTCCTGAACATGACTGAAATGCTGACACATTATGCATGAGAATTGTGGTGAGTGGAAGGTTCTGCTAAATATCGAGCCAAAGAAACATTGAATTCCTCAAAGAAAGACCATGAGACTTATAACCTGGATGTGATGGAAATTTGAATACCTGAGAAACCCAAGTGTTGAGTCCTTTGGTGAGCAGGCCTCAAATAAATGCTCTCGCTGCCAGGGAGAATGTTAAGGGACAACGTCACCAATTTTCAACCTATCTTCATATCATTGGTCCTCATTAATGCTAAAAATAAAATGGTAAAAAAAAAAATCTAATCGGTCTGTGTCTCATATACACTTCATAGACACTTCAGAAACCCGCTTACCAGTGATCTATTATCATTAGAGGGGTTATTTTTTATCAAAAAATATTGTAATTTTTTTTAACGCGAGAACAATGGCTTCTATTATAGCATGCTAACTTTACAGGAATAAAAAGCCTGCAGTTCCCATAAGCTTGGATTCCCCATCGATGATGTAACTGGTAGGCGGGTTTCTGAAGTGTCGACCACAGCCCTCCACTGAGACACAGACCAAGTAGACAAAATTTGTACCTAGACTGTATGCCTGAGAGTTATTCACCTGTTTCCTAGGCTTTCCACTTCCTGTGTGTTTTCCACTTCCTGTCGATTTGATCCAATGAAATCCAATGAAACTGGTCAGATGACTAATGATATCCAATGAAATCCGACAGGAAGTGGAAAACACACAGCCTAGGAAACAGGTGAATAAGGTTTCAATATCAAAGCCTAAGAAAGACTGACTGGCAAATCATATTATACTTTTACTCCACTACAATTATTTGAAAACTTCAAACTAGTTACTAGATTTTGATTATTATTACAAAACATACATTAACCACTTCAACCCTTTATACATTTAGGCCATTTGAAAATAGCAGATATACAAGCTCACAATGCGTCGCATCGCGACGCATTGTGAGCTTGTAGATCTGCTATTTTCAAAAAGAAATTGGGCGGTGTAGCCGCCCCTATAAGTGGGGTTGGGACACCTCATTAGTATTAGTTTCCTGCACTGTGAATGGCCCACTTGGCCCACTTTCCTGTACTGTGATTGGCTGACTCTATTGGCTGACTCTATTCAGCACTGCGATTGGCTAGCGAGACACATGATGACATTAATAACCTATAAATAGGATTATGCACTTCCAAAAATAATTTTTTTTGGAAGTGAGCTTCCATCACTATGATGACCACACCGCCCACTTCACACTGGGTGTGATTTTTATAAATTTGAATACTTTTTCCACTACTGTCCATAAGTCTTGGAATGTAGCTCACCCATTCTTGAGCATTGGGACATAATAGTAACCTCAATAGGGCTTAATGGCAGGGTACAGTATTGTCTAGTTATAAGACATCTCTCCTTTTCCAGATCAAAACTGAGGGGGTGGAACTCGCCACAAACATGATACTTTTCACTACTCCACCCAGTAGATAGGGCAATTTTATTTATTTTTTATTTAAAGAGATGACAAAACACCCAAGGTCATCAAATGAACTACCTCAAACTCACTATTGAAAACAGTTTTAAGGATTGGTAGTGTAATGAATTGGTCAAAAATTACAATAGTTTTCTGTGCATCTCTTCATTAGGATGTTTCTGACAGGCAGCTGTTATTAACAGGTGTGTTATCCTGAAATTTCTCTACTTTTACTATCCACATCTGTATCTGACCACACAAGGCCAGAGTCATGAAAACCACAGTAGGAATAGCTCAACAAATGGACACTAGTCCAGTGATTCTACATGCTCCACATTTATAACACTTTGTCAATTGTGGCACTGGAGGAGCCGAGCCGTCTAGAGGAGTGTCTTGTGAGTGTCTGTGTGTCCGGTGTCTGGGGCTAGTTTGCTTATCACTTTTCACAAAATTATCAAAACTTTGCAAAAGGTAAACTGCTTCAGAAATTTATTGCACATTTATAAGTGGTCCTGCATGATGGAGATGGGTCATTTTAATTATAATTAGCCTAGGCCCTAGACTAGTTTGATTGCTCTCACGACAAATCGAGGCTAGTAGGCCAATGATGAAATTCCTCTAAGTCCTACTGGCCTTCTAATTTATGTATATCTTTTTTTAATTGTATAATTTAAAAAAAAGTAAATATTGTGTTTGTTTGTTTCATTAATAAAACAGTGTCTACGCAACGATATGATTCACCTTAATTAAGATGGAGCTGTGGATGTGGTGCTTTTCATGGTAAGATGCTGAGTTGATTGATTGATTGATTGATTGATTGATTGATCGATGATCGATCGATTGATTAATTGATTGATTAATTGATTGATTAATTGATTGATTAATTGATTGATTAATTGATTGATTGATCGAAACCATGTGGCATTCGGAGTGGTTTCCTAAATTTATAAGGTATATTTTTGCGGGATACTATTCCAACTTGGAATTCTTAATATTGTGATGTAATCAGGTTATAGTGATGTAAATCACTATTAGAACTTCACATCTAAAGTCTAAACTTAAGACATTCCAGTAAGTGAATCTTCACTGACTGGAATGTGTTTAAAAGAAATGTTCCTCCCTCGAGTCAAGAACAGTGTTTCTAAACCTTTTTTGGGCCAGTGCCCCTTATCCAATACCCGCCCCCACACCCTATTAAAATGTAAGCTTTATTGTGTATTGTGTTGTTTGTATAATTTAGAAAACATCTACTCGATTTCCAAATACCAGATTTGACCTTAAACTTAATCTATCTATCTATATATCACAAACCATGCACAAGGCGTGACTGGTGGTAAACATGGTAAACTTTTTATTTCTGGGTTCCACCATTTCAAATAACAGTATCAATTATTTTCAGAATATTTACAGTATTAGACCACGCAAACAAATGCTGGAATGTCAATAAATACAACAACAAAAAAAGATGCTTTAAAAGCAACTCAGCATACAAAACAAGTAAAAGAACATTTCTTTTTTTTATGAAAAAATAAAAACAAAGAAAATCCCCAACATCTTAAGGAATGAAAGTGAACCGAAAAACAAGAAAAGATCTAATAAACCTTCCTATGGAATGATTGTTATTCAACAGTGTGTGGATGCTATGGGGGGTCTTAGTGGCTCAGAGGGACATTCCAGGTACATCAAAATGTCATTTTGTATAACACTATTTACCCTACGCTAGCGGGTAGGAACAAACGGCAGGGGGGGGTCAAACTAATCGACCTCCTCCATCCTGGATGTGTCGTCATCCCCTTCCAGAGCGGGCATGTCCTCCACCACGGGGGCCGAGGCAGGCTCGTCTGAGCCCAGGTCATCTTCATCAATACCTGAGACAGAGGAAGAGAAGATTAGTTGTTTTTTTTCCCATCCACTGCCATTTCACGAGAAGGGTTTTCCATTTTCTACTCGGTTAACCTATTAAGACCTGAGGCCGATTCTATAAATGCCTTCTAAATCAGTAGTTCTTACACTTTTTGAGATTTTTTTCAAAAATAGCAGATGCACTCGTGCCGCGCTGTGAGCTTGTATATCTGCTATTTTTGAATAGTCAACGCAAAAAAACTAAAATGACACAGATGCTTTCACAATTTTAATGAGTTTAAACATAAAGATAGATTAGAACCCACAGAACGGTGTTCAGCAATATCGATACAATAGATTATAGAAATATTTTTAAACTATTGGTTGAGCTACAGCACGAAGCGGTGTATTAAATTACTGTCTGCCCTTTTCTCTGCAACTTTGTCGACCAGTGTTTACACGCCTGGTTTGCCTTATTTTTTATAACATCTTTCATCCATATGGGAATGTAAACTGAACCACGGACTGCCAACTCAACAGCTTTAGGAGGAGGAGGATGTCTAATTAAAGTTTTACAAGACACACTTCCCCTATGTCAATACACTGTTGTGCAGTGCGAGCGCGCGCGCACACACACACACACACACACACACACACACACACACACACACACACACACACACTTCGGCCATTTGAAAATAGCTGATCTACACAATGTGTCACAATGCGGCGGATTGTGAGCTTGTAGATCTGCTATTTTCAAAAGATTGTTTCACTTTTGAAAACTTGTGAAATGGGACATTCTGCAGAATGAGTACTTTCTACTTTTGGTACATTTTGATACCAATACTTTTGTACTTTACTCAAGTGCATTTTGAATTCCGGACTTTTACTTGTAACAGAATATTTCTACATTGCAGTATTGATACTTTTACTTAAGTAAAAAAATATGAGTACTTTTTCCACCACAGACACTCACCCAGTCCCAGTTTGATCATCCTATAGATGCGGTTGGAGTGAGTCTGAGGGTCGTCCAGAGTGAAGCCAGAGGACAGCAGGGCCGTCTCAAACAGCAAGATGACCAGGTCTTTGACCGACTTGTCGTTCTTGTCCGCCTCCGCCTTCTGCCTGAGGGTCTCCACGATGGGGTGGTCCGGGTTGACCTCCAGGTGCTTCTTGGCGGCCATGTAGCCCATGGTGGAGTTATCCCTGAGGGCCTGGGCCTTCATGATCCTCTCCATGTTGGCCGTCCAGCCGTAGGTGCTGGTGACGATGCAGCAGGGGGACGACACCAGGCGGTTGGACACTGTGACCTGTGGATGGACGAGCACAGACCGTTTTAGGAGTGTAAAAATCTGTCGAATCGATTAGACAATTTTTTGGGGTGATTGAGTAATATCTTTAGTGATCTATCTATCATGTAAATATTTCAAGTATGTGCCATTTACAACTTCATCTTGTCTTTTTTATATTAAAAAAATATCTATATTTTTGGGGCTTTTCTGCCTTTATTTATAGTCCACAGTACAGCGAGACAGGAAACAGGCAGAGAGAATCAGGGAGTGACAACAACGGTACGTCAGGCTCGGGAATTGAACCTGGGACTCACTGTCAGGTGGTATTCACCTTAACTCATTCACTGCCACTGACGTAAAAAACGTAATTTTTCCCGTTTACCAATCCTGCCACTGACGTAAAAAACGTAATTTTATTTTTTTCAAAAAAAAAAGATCTACAAGCTCACAACGCGCTGCGTTGCGGCGTATTGTGAGCTTGTAGCTCTGCTATTTTTGGCGAATGTTCTCCCCAGAAATAGGCATGCTGGGGTTCAAGTGGTTATACATTAACACAATCTCAGCCACAGCAGGAAAACTCACCTTCTCCACCTTCTTCTCCAGGATGTCCTTCATGATCTTACACAGGTTCTCGAACTGAGATTTCTTCTCCTCCCCCCTCTTCTTCTGGTCCTCATCCTCGGGCAGCTCCAGGCCCTCCTTAGTGACTGAAACCAGGTTCTTTCCATCAAACTCCTTCAGCTGCTGCACGCAGTACTCATCGATGGGTTCGATCATGTAGATGACCTCCAGGCCGGCTTTGCGCAGACGCTCGACAAAAGCGGAGTTGGCCACCTGGTCTTTGGTCTCGCCTGAAACACGGGGTACCACACAATGTTACTTTTCACCACAGAACATCGGACGTAGGCAAATCTACCTCAATCAAAGGCAGCGGCAAACAGAAAGGTCTATAGTTGTGTTTTAAAATAAATAAGAGTGGCAGCAGATCTGCAGTTTTCTGGGAGTTTGTAACAGATTATGTGGTGCATAAAAACTAAATGCTGCTTCCTCACGTAAGTGAATATTGTTACTCCATTACTCAAATTCACTGTGAAACTTAAAAAAGAAAATCTCTCACAGTGAAGAATCTTACAAACGTTGGTGTTGAGGCAATGTTTAAAGGCCCCTGTCTAAAATACAATGTTTGAGGGCTTTTACTTTGTACTTTCCACAGTGAGGTAAACTGTTCTACTTTGTAAAGCCCTAAAAAGTGATTTGTGTAAATGTACCTTCCTGCTTCGCCCTATATACTCAAGATAAGTGTCACATCACGACACATTGGATCTCGTACGGATCTCACGGGCATTTCGAGACATCAAGGGGCATTTCTGGCAATGCTGGGCCTGTCACAATTATTACATAATCGTCTAATAGAGCACCGAAGTCTGACGTAATTTGCGCATCCTACCTGGGTCATCCTACCTGGATCAGCTATTTCTGCTATTTATTTATTTTTGTAAAAAGTGTACAATTATTAAATATGTCAGTCATATCTTTGTATATTTAAGTTATTTGTCATATTTGCCCATTGCAATTTTTGATTACGAAGCCTAAAAGGCAAACAGAAATAATGTTTTTATTCATACGCTCCAATGCAAAAAAACACAATTAAATCGTTAATTTTGTTTTTGTTTGTTTGGCAATTAATCATCAACTTGAATGTTGTAATCGTGACACAGGCCTAGATATTGCCTGGACATGCAACTCTAATGCTGAATGAAAGGTGTGCAGAGCAGACAATGCATGCATGCGTCCTCCTCCTCACCGGTGATGTAGTAGATGTGTTTCTGGGTATCCTTCATGCGTGTGACGTAGTCCTTCAGGGAGACCACCTCGTCTCCGGAGGCCGAGGTGTAGTAACGGAGCAGCTCTGACAGCCTCTTCCTGTTCTGAGAGTCCTCATGGATTCCAAGCTACAAAAACACAAACACACAGGACAGAACAAAGTGATCAATAAAATGTTTTCAGTTCTGTGTAACACACCAGCTAAACACTTAAACATTCACATGTAAACACTTAGTGTTTTTGATCACCACCTAGAGGAGACAACGGAAATGTATTTAATCGTGTGTCACTGATAATGACATTAGTCATTAAGCCAAAGCTTTGCCTCCATCTATTCTAGACAGACCATAAGGTGGCAGTAAAGACCCTCTGAAAGGACATTTCAAGCAGATTATCACAGCGGATCAGACAGGTGGCTGTTGAAATGTAGACAGATGGCTGTTTAAAAGGTCAGACAGACCAACTGGAACCATTACCTAGATTCACAGTGCGTTTCATGTGTATTTCTTTTACCTTTCTAATCTATTTTAATTCACCCTCTGAGTCCTCTGAGATCAAGTTTCATATTAATTCCGAACATAATATATTTTTATTTAATTCAGGCTGACTCATCAGATTACAATCCATGTATACCTACGGTACACACAAAATGGCTGCCAGAAATCCTTCTACACCTTATTAATTCCAACATGAGAGAGCTAGCCTTAATGTTCTTTAGAGAACAGTTGGTACTATTTCGGTATTTAGTTCAAAACAGTGGGTTGCGCAAATCCAGTTAGTTGCTGGTGCTGGACACAGAGTGAAGAATAAAAGTCTGCACAACAGCATTACTTAATTAAGTGTTCAGTTTACTTTAAAACACAGAAGAAATTACATGGTACAGAGTTTCGGCCACAGTTGGCCTTCATCAGGGCCAATGACCTGATGAAGGCCAACTGTGGCCGAAACGTTGTACCATGTAATTTTTTCTGTGTTTTAAATTGTACTATTTCTGTATTACCTTGATATTCTTAAAGGACTGTTGGTGGTATTTCTTTATTACCTTGATATTCTTAAAAAAACTGTTGGTGGTATGGTATTTCTTTATTAACTTGATATTCTCAGAGAACTAATGGTAATATTTTCTGTATTTAATTACCTTGATATTCTTAAAGAACCGTTGGTGGTATTTCTTTATTACCTTGATATTCTTAGAGAACTGCTCGTAGTATTTCTTGTAGTTTTCTTTGTCCTCGGCCAGCTCGGTGAACAGCTCCATGCATTTCTTCACCAGGTTCTTGCGGATCACCTTGAGGATCTTACTCTGCTGCAGCGTCTCTCTGGAGATGTTCAGAGGGAGATCCTCAGAGTCCACCACGCCCTTGATGAAGTCTGCAGAGAGACCCAACAGTGGATGTTTACAACTTTTCATTCTCTTCAGTGTTGTTCAATGAACAAAAGGTTTTCAACCATAACTTTCCTGGTTAACTCAACATCCATACAGTCGTGGAGAGGTCAACTGGAACGGCCAAAGAGAGATTGTCTCAAGCTATTAGAACCAAAACAAGGTTCTACTGTACATACAGGGAACTGTTTTGCTGTACTCCTCTGGCTCCGAGCCTTGAACACAAACCCTACATACTTCCTAGACCAGGTCCCCCAGGGGTCTATACTTGGTCCCCCACTTCTACACCAAATCTCTTCTCAGAAAATAGCTAATCACAATGTATCACATTGCGAGCTATGGTGGAAGACAATACATAAAAGAATGTCTGCGAGACTAAAGTGACTTTCTATGGTCGGAGCCAATACATTTAACATTTTCCGAGTGACTAAGGTCACTTTCTATGGTGGAAGCCAATAAATGTTACATTTTTGGAGCATGACTCAGTGTGCAGACATATTTTTGGGGGGATTTTGACTTCAGTCCTGCACCTGGCCCTGTATTTATTGAGTGGATGTGCGTGCTTTCTTGTTTGTTAAATCACTCCAGTCCTGTTCAGACTCACTGAGGTATTCTGGGATCAGCTCGTCACAGTTGTCCATGATGAAGACCCTGCGAACGTACAGCTTGATGTTGTTCTTCTTCTTCTTGTTCTCAAACAGGTCGAAGGGCGCGCGGCGAGGAACAAACAGGAGGGCGCGGAACTCCAATTGACCCTCCACGGAAAAGTGCTGTGGGGGAAGAAACAGGATAATAAACCATCTTGTACTACTATGGACGGTGAAGTTTCATTTGAAAACTACAAACCTATATGACATTCAGACGTTAAAAAGGAATTTAATTTAAATAAATCAAATGCATAGTCAGTTTAAAAGCTGTGACCGTCTCTTGGTTTGCGCTTGAAACTTTGACAGACCACTTATACAAGCTGTGTGTTCACAGTTATAAAATTAAGAAGTAGTCTTAATATTGACAACCAAATTTGCAGCAGCAAACAGGCATAAAATAATTTTAATATTGTTTTGTTTTAGTTCAGATTAATATCTTGTCTTAAAATTACACAGCAAGTAGTTACAAATGTATATAATATATATACAGTATAAAGAATATATCATGTGGAGATTTTAGCCATCCACACATAATCATTTCTATTTTAAAGTCCTATCCTCTAGGGCAGTAGTTTTCAACCCTTTTCATGCCAAGGACCCCTAAATTGATATACATTTGGCCACGGACACCCATCTGAAAATGTTTTGTGCCAGGGACCCCCAGAAACAAAGGTATCAGTTAAAATAATTTGTTTTAAAAATATATAAATATTCAAAGATTTGCACACATTTTCAAGGTCTTTCAAAAATAGCAGATCTACAAGCACTCGGTGCCGCACTATGAGCTTGTATATCTGCTATTTTTTAATAGCCAAAGCTAAGTGGTTAAAATGATTGTGACGCTATGTCAACTAATTTCGCTGGGGACCCCCTGGTACCCCCCCAAGGACCACTGGTGGTCCCCGGACCACTGGTTGAGAACAATTGTTCCAGGGTTTTACCTTGACGGCCAGGTGGTCCTCCCAGTCGTTGGTCAGACTCTTGTAAAACTCTCCGTACTCCTCGTTGGTGAGGTCATCGGGGTTGCGGGTCCAGAGGGGCTTGACCTTGTTCAGCTCCTCCTGGTCGATGTACTTCTCCTTGATCTTCTTCTTCTTCTTTTTCTTGTCTCCGCACGTGCCGTCGTCGTGGTCGTGGTCGTGCTCCTCGTCCGAGCCCACGTCTTCGATCTCGGGCTTGTCGTCGTCTTTGTCCTCTTCGCCGTCTTTGTCCTTCTCCTTCTCTTCCTTCTCCTCTTCCTCGGCCTCGTCGTCGCTCACCTCCTTGTCGCGCTCCTTCTCCAGCTGAAAGTGAACAAAAAAGAAATGAAAGCAGACGTCAGCGACTGCGGTCGTTTGAGAACAGTTCCACTCTTCTGGAAGTCCTTCTGTTCTAGAAATAAGGAGTCATGTCCTAGTTACGATAATCCACAGACCGTGTTGTGAACAGTTTCACTGAGAAACAGAAATAGGTCTACCAACTGTATCTGTGAGCAGAAGGAAGGGAGTACTGGCACACATTGTATTTTTGGGTGAACAACGGCCTTTGAAAGTGCATCATTCCACACTATTATGTAGGTGGCACTAGGTGCTGTTTATTAATAGTCAGAAAAGGTACAGTTATTGTATCCCAGAAAGAGGTTTGTGTGCTTACAAAGAGTGTGATGGGGTAGCCGATGAACTGAGAGTGCTTCTTCACGATTTCTTTGACGCGCTTCTCCTCAATGTACTCCGTCTGATCGTCCTTCAGGTGCAGGATCACCTTGGTACCTCGTCCAATTGGCTCAGCTAACAGCGAGAAATGCACACAAAAACACAGGTTAGTGATGTACAGAAAGACACTTGAGGCACCAGTAGCAATGAATTCATCAAATACATTATGAAGTGCAGCTGCTACTGGCAAAAAAATAGATATTTTTTCAATTAATCAACACAACCACAAGTTTCAAATGCATATGTTAACCCATTAAGACCAGGAAATGACATCTGTCATTCTAGATTTCTATGGCTATAAAACAAATAGCAGATATACAAACTCAAACTCATAGCGCGTCACTTCGTGCTGCGCTATGAGCTTGTAGATCTGCATTTTTTTTTTGATCGTGCCAATTTGTGGATATCTTCAGTATATACATATGTTTTAAAGCAAACATTTGTAACTCAAATCTTTGCTTCTGGGGGTGCCTGGAACAAAACATTTTGAGATAGGGGTCCGCGGCCAAATACATATAATTTTGGGGGGTCCTTGACATGATAAAGTTTGAGCACCACTGATATAGAAAGATACGTTTTCAGAAAACTGTTGGGATTTAAAAGACATTTGTAGAATCGGCCTCAGGTGTTAACGCAACATGTTGTAATGTATAAAAACATGAAACAAACAGCTGTTCAGTAGGTGTTACTTACAGTTAGTGTCTAATTTGATGGTGAAGGAGCCTCCCGCTGCAGACTCCCAGATGTATTGCTCGTCATCGTTGTGCTTGGTGATCACCGTCACGCTCTCTGACACCAGGAAGGCGGAGTAGAAACCCACGCCAAACTGGCCAATCATGGAGATGTCCGCTCCCGCCTGCAGAGCCTCCATGAAGGCCTTGGTGCCAGACTTGGCGATGGTTCCCAGGTTGTTGATGAGGTCGGCCTTGGTCATGCCGATACCCGTGTCGATCAGGGTCAGGGTGCGCTCCTCTTTGTTGGGGATGATTTCGATCTTTAGGTCTTTGCCAGCGTCCATTTTGGTCGGATCAGTGAGGCTCTCATAACGGATTTTGTCCAGTGCCTGAAGAAATAAAGTCAACCAATGCAGTCACCAATTTTAACCTGCGTTTAGGTTATTTCCAGTTTGTGTATTTATTTATTTTTATAATGCCTTTAAAGGTTAAATACAACTCAATTTGGGAAAAAGTCATATGAAAACTGCATGTTCATTTAGCATAATGTCTATCGAGATAACATTATAGTTGAACTTGATACATGTGAGACTGGAAAACCTGACCAATTAATTACGTTAATAAAATAAAAATTAAAATTAAAAACAACCACACCACAATGAATCACTGTCAACCAGTAGGTGTCCTACTGCACATGACCACAGGATCTAAATTACATTTCTCAATAGAAGAGCCGGTAGACAAACTGCAACAAAATTATTATTTCGAAAAACTAGTTATGGATTGTATATATATATTGGCCAACAAGTTCTCAGTGAGGCTGTAATTTAACAACAATAAATCAGACTAGTGAAACATAATGGTAGACTTACATCTGAGGAGTTGGAGATGAGCTCCCTGAGGAAGATCTCTTTGTTGGAGTAGAAGGTGTTGATGATCAGAGACATCAACTGAGCGATCTCAGCCTGGAAGGCAAAGGTCTCAGCCTCCTCCTCCATTGGCTGGTCGTGTGCCTCAGGCATCTGAAACGTACAGAAGAAGCCATGGTTCAGAAGCCGTGAATTTTACAAGTTCATGTTTGTATTCTAATGATTGTTGATCACCTTAAACCTGGTGTCATTATTTTGCATGTCATTATAGGTGAAAATGTAAAAAAAAAAAAAAAGGCAATTCTAAAACAATTTGCAATTTCAAAATAAATAGAACAAATCTACAAGCTCACGTTACGACGTGACATGTTGTGAGCTTGTAGATGAGCTAATTTCACAATTTGTCGTACAATGAAGTATACACGGCTTAAGTGGTTGAAGTTTAAAGTTGAAAAGTTAGTTTCACTCTATACAAATGGTCACGGATACAAAATCTGATATTATGCATTTATTGAGCTGAAATGGCATTTTATTTGTGGTGAGCAAGGGCATTTCACATTCCCATTTCCCTTTTCACTGCCCTGGAGCACAATGTACAAGTAGAACTTTACATTCCCTTTGACCAAGATTTGTCTTGTATTACAGTCACGGCCAGGGAGTTGGAAGTTATTATAAGAAGCCATTCCGTGTTGGCCTGGCTGTGCAGACCTACGCATAAACCTCTGTAACTGACAGAATACTGATGTCATTGTTCATCGTTCTCTCCACTCCGGCAGGGTGAGTCACTACCGGTGATGTAATGCACAGCTAAAATATATACAGTTACCTCACCTACCTATGGCTCTATAATGCAAACAAACACATCACTAAACACAGCAGTCTAACACAGTGGTTCTCAACCTGGGGGTCCCCACATGATTTTGGGGGGGGGGGTCCCAGATGACAGTGACTACCGGTATTTAAGGACTTTTAATACCTTTTTAATACCTAAAAAAAACAAAAGTGATCAACAAACAAACATACTATAAAAACTGGTCAAACATTGGCCAAATTGTCAAATAATATGAGAAAGAGGCAAAAATTGGGAAAATACTAACTGTAGACTATTTTCACAATATTTATCTGTGGAACCGAGTCAAACTAAATGTAAAGCCTCAACTCCTACAATTTAAATAAATGTAGTCTTAATATTGACAGCGGGTCTGACAGCCCATCCTTTCTGTTCTGCTGCATTCATTTCTATATATTTTATTGTGCAGCAAGGGAAATTTGTCTTGGGCTCCAAGTCGCTGCATTACACAAAACACTTGCCAACAATATAACAGTGCATAGCACATACACAGGCATAGTACACCATACATGCACCAATGCCTACATGTGTCACTTTGTGAGTGTGAGACAATAGTTCAATAGAATAAGTATACATTAGAATAACAAATAAGATCATATATAATCAAACAACTTTAAAAATATATATATATATTGTACTCATCATATAGTACACCTCTACAAAAATAATATCTATTTGTTGCCATTTAATACCTTTATGGAGGATGGAATGAATGAATTCTTGCACCTGTTCAAGAATTCCTTCAGTAACTCCAAGGTAATTGTGAGAAACTCACAGCGCTGCGAGCTTGTACATCTGCTATTTTTGAAAAAAAACGAAAATGTTTGGAAAATCTTGAATAATTTGTATTAAAAAAAATCTCTTCTGGGGGTTCCCTGGCACAAAACATTTTCAGATGGGGGGTCTGTGGCCTAATACATCAATTTGGGGGTCCTTGACATGAAAAGGTTTGAGAACCACTGCATTAACCGGGGACACCACCAACAACCATTCATTGAAAAAGGTAACTGAAATAATGGTGTGGGATCTCATTTGGGTTAATCAGCCATCCAGAGCACATGGCTGTAAGGTCAGGTGCATTCAGCAACATACACTGATCTCTGCCCCTAGTGGCTACATCCGCACATGACATGTTTCTAGAAGCTACCAGCACTCTCCAGGGTAACCGGAAGTTTCGCCCCAAAACACGCTCCCCGCCTCGCCCCCATTTTTATCGCGGACCAGCGGTTCATGTATTCTTGTATTTGTTTTACTGAGGATAAGGTTAAGCAATACGTTTAGGGTTAGCGTTAGGCATAGTTTTACTGAGGTTACGTTCAGGAACAAGGTTAGGTTTTGGCAGCGTTTTACTGAGGTTATGTTTAGGAATAAGGTTAGGTTTTTGGGCATAGTTTACTGAGGTTACTTTTAGGAATACCAGGTGAATACCGCCGGATTTCCCCCAGGGCGATCGTTTTTTGGGGCGAGCGTTTTGTATTCCTCTCCAGCAGCCACTGAAAAGGAAAGCTCAAAGCCAAGGAAAACCAGAGCAACTCTAACTCATCATTTAGAGCACAATTTAAATAAACGATGGTCAGTTCTTTATATTAGGCTTTTAATTAAGAGCTGAATTAGCCTACATTTTAATGTTAAGCAGATTAACGTTACTTGGGTCTCTTAATTCCTTATGCATGTCCATGTGGCTGCAGCCTGCCTTATATTCCCAGTAATTAGCCAAGACTTATGGCATGGCATGTTCTACTTAGACAAGTGTTCCATTAATTAAAACGCCAAACAATAAGTTAATGAACGTTATTATTGCGTTTCAAAAAATGCCCAGTGAGTGAGAGAACTTAAATTTTGAGTTTTCAAATGAATGTAAAAGGACATTAATAATTGTATTATGAATATTCGGTCAAATGACCATACTACAGCATTTACAACAAACATTATGGCTTGTGGAAATGTTCATATTTTTCATATCTTCTGTCGGGTGAAAACCTCATTATGTCCAAAACAGTTACTTTTCAGGATTCTAATCCTATATAAATTCGAGATATTATTATTATAATTATGGCAATGGCAATGGCAAATTAATAAAGATTATGTCAAGCTGCAGTAGTTGTCAAAACACATTAAAAAAAATACAACATTCATGGAAGGTTTGTTTAATTACGAAATAAAATAATAATAAAAACAAAACATTAAAAACTAAAACAATATATTATCTTGGCATATTATCTATTTGTATACCTTGTCCGTCAATAAACGGTGGAGCTCCGTTTGGATAAATGTTCGGCGGCGGGTCGTTCCAACACAGATAGCCGGGCAGGAGTAATGCTGGGTCGGCGTGAGCACCGAGGGTTTTATCCCTCTGTGAGTCTGACGGACTGTTCGAGAAAATCCTCCAGCTTCCAGAACAATCTGGAATGTTCCTGGTTCTGGGCGCAGATAAAGCAGGAAAAAATGGTTTCCTCCACTGCGCCCCCTACAGATCTTGTCAATAGAAAAATCCCATTGACCAGATCTGTAGGGGGCGCAGTGGAGTGACTAAAACATTTTTCCGTCTGGTGAAATATTTTATTTTCTGGCCAAAAAGTGTATTTTAGACGTGAGGTGGGGGGCTCCAAGTGTTCCCACTAAGGAAAGTAGGCTTTCAACATCTTAAAACCGTCTAGGTTTTGGCGAGTAGCAAAAGTGTATGTTTTTATTTTTACTACTGACACGCCAACCTAGGGATTTTGTTTCTGGGACGGCTATGATAGGCCCGCTGGGCTTGTCAATCATGACATATCCCCATCCAGTCAGCTCTATAACCCCATTGGCTAGTTGGTTGTCAGGGGAGAGACCATCATGAGATGATCCAATTCTTACAACCAAAAATGATGAAATTCAAATGTTTAACAAACATAGTATACTATATATATATATATACACACACACACACACTTATTTATGAGTATAAACCATAGAGAAAATAAGTATAAACGGACAGGAATCAAGTTTGTACCACGCAGAAGGGAACTAACCACTAACCTAGCTTTGATTTATATTTCACAGTCCATGCTTTTATTAGCCGGTAGGCCTATGACCATTCAGGCTATGGGAGGGACTACTACAGTGTGACCTTAGAAGACTTCACTTGAAAGTTCTAGAACAAATATGTTTTTTAGGGAACCAGATTAACTAGAATGGTCCTATATCATCTAGCTATGTAACACTGACTGGGCTGTCAACCAAACCGGCTGCATCATGCAAACATTATGAGAAATAATGAGTTAAAGAAAAGAGAGAACATCTATGACATATTTCTTAATAACGTTTTATTACAAATCTGTAGTTTTCACAAAAAACATTTAACAGCTACAAAAAAAGAGGCAGGTCAGTCTAATCCCTGTTGACTTCTAGAAGTGATGTGTTTAGACTATTCTAGCTGATGTTACAGTATGAGTATGATTGTGGCCAGGGCCGGGTACATCCGTTTCACAAATTCATGTATAGTACTAATCTGTAAATATTAATGTCCGTATAAATGAAAAATATATTTGAAAAAAAGAAAAAAAAAGCAATATAACTTGAAAAAAATTAAGTTAAAGTTCAAAAAAAGAAAGAAAAAAAAGAGAGATCTTTAGTCAACTTCCTCCATTCTTGACGTGTCATCATCTCCTTCCAAGACAGGCATGTCTTCCTCAGCGTCCTTATTGAGATCCTCCACGGCTGAATCATCGTCATCGATGCCTGTGTGAATGAAAACAAATGGCCTCCATTAGAGCGACAGAAGACAGAGATGCTCTTAAAACCCCATATAAATGGTTGACCGGAGTCCCTCATGGCTCTATACTAGTGTATTTTCAGTTTTTGCTCTACATTATTAAACATCTTCGCTGAAAACAGCCGATCGACAAGCTCACAGCGTGACGCGTTGTGAGCTTGTCAATCTGCTATTTTCCTGTAAAAGCTTTGCCCAGACTACAGATATTGGGGTTTAGGTTAATTAGCCTTGAAACATCTGGGCTGAAACCAGTTACTTCTGTTATATCTGTATTTTTATATTATAGCTGCAACAAAGGATTGTTTTCTTAGCGATGATTCTATTGATAACTTTTTCGATTAATCGAAGAAAAAGAAATCGGAAAAAAAGTAATGTAAAACATGTCTTTATATCAACTAAATTAGAAGATGCAAAAATAATTTTTAAAATCCATGATCTTTTTAAATAATCGACCAAATCAAATTGTCCATTTAACCGTTGCAACCCTATTGGACTTTACGTTCAATTTACGTCTTCGTATACACAATACAATCTGTGTATTGTGTATTTTGCGTGTCGTTGAGCAAAAGTAGATTAGTTAGATTAGTGTAGATTGGTTGGGTTAACTGTTGCAACCCCAGAGACAATACTTACCAAGACCAAGCTTGATCATCCTGTAGATGCGGTTGGCGTGCGTCTGAGGATCCTCCAGTGTGAAGCCAGAGGACAGCAGGGCCGTCTCATACAGAAGAATAACCAAGTCCTTGACTGCTTTGTCGTTCTTGTCCACATCGGCCTTCTGCCTGAGGGTTTCGACGATGGCGTGCTCAGGGTTGACCTCCAGGTGCTTCTTGGCGGTCATGTAGCCCATGGTGGAGTTATCTCTGAGGGCCTGAGACTTCATGATCCTCTCCATGTTGGCCGTCCAGCCGTAGGTGCTGGTGACGATGCAGCAGGGAGATGAAACCAGACGGTTGGATACGGTGACCTGTTATTGAGGAGGGGGGAAACGACTTATTATCACCACCAGAAGATACAGTACATAGCGTCGCTGTCGGGTGGATATGTCCCATGTCCAAAACTGTTACTTTTCAGGAAATTGAATAAAAAACCTGTGTTGCAACAGATCCAAAAATAGTAAAAATAGACAATCTACAAGCTAGATCGGCTATTTTTGCTACATTTGTTGAAATATGGAGATACTCAGGATATTCAATTAAAAGATTAAATATAAAAAAATAACTTCTGATATTTAAAAAGACAAAAGGTTACCTTCTCAATCTTCTTGTCCAGGATGTCCTTCATGACCTTGCAAAGGTTCTCGAATTTGGTTTTCAGTTCCTCCCCCTTCTTCTTCTCGTCCTCATCCTCGGGCAGCTCCAGACCCTCCTTGGTGACTGAAACCAGGTTCTTGCCATCGTACTCCTTCAGCTGCTGCACGCAGTACTCATCAATGGGTTCGATCATGTAGATGACCTCCAGGCCGGCTTTGCGCAGACGCTCAACAAAAGAAGAGTTGGCCACCTGGTCTTTGGTCTCACCTATAAAATAAAAAAAAAGGCAACAGGGATTCAGTATCATCAAAATATAAATATGAATACATTTTCCACAAACGTTTTAAGAAAAATAGCATATTAGGAGTTTAAATGGCTAACCGGTAATGTAGTAGATGTGTTTCTGGGTGTCCTTCATGCGGGAAACGTATTCCTTCAGAGAAACCACCTCGTCAGCGGAGGTTGAGGTGTAGTAACGGAGCATCTCGGAGAGCTTCTTTCTGTTCTGGGCGTCTTCATGGATACCAAGCTGCAAGATGATAGAAGAAAATACTGTGATCAATACTGACTGGCTGAGCCACTAACCACTTGAACCCTAGCGTCCCTATTCTGGTCATAATTTGTGAACATTCCGTAAAATTAGCCCATCTACAAGGATAGAACCCTGGGAGACCCCAGTCAACAAAATATATAGTTTTTAAGTTACTAAAATCTTTCAACTGAACAAATATTTCCGGGTGGATTTCTCAGAGAGCTGTTGGTGGCATTTCTTCATTACCTTGATATTCTTAGAGAACTGCTCGTAGTATTTCTTGTAGTTGTCTTTGTCCTCGGACAGCTCAGTGAACAGGTCCATGCATTTCTTCACCAGGTTCTTGCGGATCACCTTGAGGATCTTACTCTGCTGCAGCATCTCTCTGGAGATGTTCAGAGGGAGATCCTCGGAGTCCACCACGCCCTTGACAAAGTCTGCAGAGAGGATGAAGACAAAATGCTCAGATGAATATTATAAATAATGTCACGCAGTTTTTTAGGAACAAGTCAGTAATTTTATTATAAGAAAACATAAGAATGTAATTTGGCTTAACTGCCTTCAGAGATGATATGAAATGTTGTGGCTCCAGAACCCATATTTTGAGTTGGAGATTGTACAATTTCCAACTCAGGGAGTTTGGGGTCATCATGCATGTCATTTGCCAAGTGTCCTCCCTCAGATACTTAACTTGACTTAAACTTAACCAACTTAACCATCTGCAACCTACGGCCTAAACACACCGCACCGTTATATCTGATGTTATGCTCTGCTGTGCTCTGGCTGTTCACGCAAGGCATTGTGGGTATGATAATACAGATTCAGGCGTCACTTTTCTATTTGAATTGGTTTGATACTCACTGAGGTATTCTGGCATCAGCTCGTCACAGTTGTCCATGATGAAGACCCTGCGAACGTACAGCTTGATGTTGTTCTTCTTCTTCTTGTTCTCAAACAGGTCAAAGGATGCCCTCCTGGGTATAAAGAGCAGGGCGCGGAATTCCAGCTGGCCTTCCACTGAGAAATGCTGCAGAGACCCAAGAAGATAAACATTCATTTCCATTTGTTAAATCACAGGTTTTCAACAACCTGGCGTCCCTACTTTGGGCATGTTGTTATTGTAAAATAAATTTGAAAGTTTCAAACACTTTTGAAAATAGGGAAATTGGCAGATCTACAAGCTCAAAACGTGTCGCGATGCAATAACAGGAGCAGTGGGTGGTACGGGAGCAAGCACCCAGGGAGCTTAAAAACCCAGGTTTTAGTGTCTTGCTCAGGGACACTTCGACACAAAGGCTAGGGCCGGGACGTGAACCTGGACATTCTGTTTGCCAGGTGGCCTGTCTACCTAGTCAGCTGATGTATGAGCCTTTGTGAGCTTGTAGATCTGCTATTTTCCTATTTTTTCTTTTAAGCCATTTCGCAATAGGAGGACCACAGCCAGAGGCTATGGCTATTTGGGACTCCTTGGCATGGAGACGTAAGTTGATAACTAAGAAAGACATGGTTTCTCCCAGTTACGTTGTTCTTGATGGCTCGCCAGTGACCTAAATTATTCATTGTTCCAAATGAACCCTTACAGGTACATAACTCAAGAGTTATGGGTGTCCATGGCCGAATGCATAGCAAACTGGGGGCCCTTGATGTTAAGACGTTTTAGAATCACTGGTACATTTAATGTGGAGACATAAGCCATCCACACATATCCATTCTACAATCCTATCCTCTGGGGTTTACCTTGACAGCCAGGTGGTCCTCCCAGTCGTTGGTCAGACTCTTGTAAAACTCTCCGTACTCTTCGTTGGTGATGTCATCGGGGTTGCGGGTCCAGATGGGTTTGGTCTTGTTCAGCTCCTGAACATCAATGTATTTCTCCTTCTTCTTGTACGTCCTCTTGTTCTTCTCCTGCTTGGAGTCCTCATCCTCGTCGGAGCCCACGTCCTCGATCTTAACCTCTGCGCCGTCCGGCTTCTCTAGCGCGTCCTCCTTGAGCTCTCCATCAACCAGCTCCACCTCTTTCTCCCTGGTCTTCTCCACCTTGAACACAGAAGAGCACACAGAGAAATCCTCAGTGTTAATTTATCTCTGAGAGTGTCAAATCGGAACCAAATGGACCCGTAAGGGACTGGTCAAAATTAAATCCTTAGTGTTGTGGTAGTGTAAGTGATATCTTTTTATTAAAACAAAAGGTTTATTGTTAAAACCATAAGGCTCTATATTATGATAGTATATATTTTTTCAATGGCAGATTCATCTGGAACCAGACTAAGTAATCATTGCTATGCTGAGTGTTTGTTCAGTAACAGGGCTCTCCCCGTCTCTGCAGCTTTTTTGTAGAAAAAAAAACTACCTTTAACTGTGAGAGTGTCAAATCGGAACTAAAATGGACCCATATCCTAGTTTAACTTTGAGAGTGTAAAGGATTTTTCGGTTAAGGGCTTTTATGTTTGTTTCATTACATCGAGATGCTGCATCAAGCTTTATCAGCCTTAAAGGGTCTACACCATGAATTTCAATTTTTGGGGTTTTTAGTATTTTTTGGGCTCCCCAGTGTCTCTTGTACCCCAAAAAATATTTTTTTTTAACATTCAGTCATTCATTCTCATTTCAGAGATTTTCAGAATGGGCGTGTCTGAACAGGCCATTTCAGAATGGCAATGCAAGTGACATCACTTGCATATGCATTGCCATTGCATTGATGCTGGCCAGACAGAATTGCTCAGTAGCCCCCCCCCTGCCCAAGAGGACGTTTTGGTATTGCAGCTGAAAGTGCTGTATAAGCCAGAGACAATTGACTTGGGATGAGTATATCTGAGTGATGATTTAGGCTAGGGGACATACACCATATGATATTAAATATCAAATATATTTTTTAAATTCATGGTGTAGATCCTTTAAAAGCTACAAAGTCCTGGATTGTAAGCTTTGAGTTATGATGAGGAGTTTTATTCTTTGGTTTTGCGTTGGTTGAGCCATTGTGAGAAGAAGAACTTACAAACAGTGTGATGGGGTAGCCGATGAACTGGGAGTGTTTCTTCACCACCTCCTTGATGCGTTTCTCCTCACAGTACTCCGACTGATCCTCCTTCAGGTGGAGCATGACCTGGGTGCCGCGGCCGATGGACGGGCCTTTTAAATGACGCAGAAAATGAAGAATTACCACAATGCCAGCTGCTAAATACCATAACCTTCATGTTAACCATGTTTATCACTATACTAGCAGTGGTTTTCAAATGTTTTAATGTCAAGGACCCCAAATTTGGTAGGCATTAAGCCAGGGCCCCCATAACTCTGAGGGCATACAAATGGAACCAAATGGACCCGTAAGAGTCCATTTGGACCATTCGCTCTCAGAGTTACAGACCGGTAAGGGTCCATTTTGTTCAATCATTTTAGCTGGGGACGCCCTGGAACCCCCTCAAGGACCCCTGGGGGTCCCCGGACACCACTTTGAGAACCACTGAAAGAGAGATCCGTAAACTCACCAGTGTCTACTTTGACGGTGAAGGAGCCTCCGGCTGCAGACTCCCAGATGTATTGCTCGTCATCGTTGTGCTTGGTGATCACCGTCACCCTCTCTGACACCAGGTAGGCAGAGTAGAAACCCACGCCAAACTGACCGATCATGGAGATGTCTGCTCCCGCCTGCAGAGCCTCCATGAAGGCCTTTGTGCCAGACTTGGCGATGGTTCCCAGGTTGTTGATGAGGTCGGCCTTGGTCATGCCGATACCCGTGTCGATCAGGGTCAGGCTGCGAGTTTTCAGGTCAGGTCTGACTTCAATCTTCAACTCCTTGCAGGACTCAAGTTTGCTTGGGTCGGTCAAGCTTTCATATCTGATTTTGTCCAGAGCCTGAGAGAATGGAATTACAAAGAGTGGTTTGACATGGAAGAAAGGAAGGATAAATGGTATTGTGTATTTCATGGTTGGTTGGTTGGTTGGTTGGTTGGTTGGTTGTTCCCCCCCCTCCCCACCTCTAAAAGGAACATGGTGAGAAAACTGAGGTTCTACTTACATCTGAGGAGTTGGAGATGAGCTCCCTGAGGAAGATCTCTTTGTTGGAGTAGAAGGTGTTGATGATCAGGGACATCAACTGAGCAATCTCAGCCTGGAAGGCAAAGGTCTCCACTTCGTCCACCATGGCGGGGGCGGCTTTCCCTGCTGGCATCTGCATGAAGAGATGTGTTTGTTTGTATCTATTAACTTTTGATCTAATTAGAGAAGTCGATTCGGGGTGGCTAGATGTCACTGCAGATGTCGAAAAACTACAATCTCGAACAAAACAAAAAGATTCTTAACTTGAATTTGTCATTGAAAACTACTCCCTCACTGCAGCAGCCTCATGGCCATGAGAGACAGACTAGTAGACTGGTGGTGGAACAGCTGATGAGGCCCTAGATAATCAGTGGCCTGTTGCATCTGTCAATCAGAGCTTCACCATTTAAAAAGAGGTGGAGTCTCTGTTACGTCTCACACCAGGCTGCCAACAGCTGCTGAGTGTCATTTGACACTCAGCAGGCAGAAAAGAGAAATCTAATAATGTAACCATTCAACTGGAGAGATATATATTTATATATAATTTGAGAAATAAATTAAAATGGTGTAAAGATAAAGCTATGGTTAAATCTGGAGTGTGTATGTACAATATTTGGATATGATGAATGAGCTATAATGATGCTTTATTAATAGTTAAAGTTTAATTTAGTATTTTATCATAAGTAAATCCAATCTTTCTTGTACCGTTCCTGTGATTGTCTTGTTATATTCAACACAAAAAATGTGTGACTCTGTCACTCTCGAATGTCATTCCTGCTTGTCATGGCTCCTCTCATGAGGGCCCATGGTCTTTGCCATGTGCTGCTTTCTTCCATGCCACTCTCTCACAAAGACATCCGATCCACAGTAGAAACACAATTTCTCCACTGGATAACCAATATGATCAATTAATTTCTGTAGGTGTTTCTTTCCTGGAAGAATTTATCCTTCAACTTATACCAACAGTTTCAACTGTTTTAGAACCCAGTACGGTGTTCCTCCACTTAATTTGTATTTAACTTGTTCTGTTTCAAATGACATGACCTGCTCATCATACATTTCAGTTGAGTTGGGAAAACCCAATCTCATCTCGACCAACGTACCTTAATTCTTGAAGTGTGTTCTTCTTGTAGGCCTTGGTAGTGTGTGTTCTCTGTTCCTCCTCCTGTGGATGGTAATCCTCCAAGTGGGTTCTTCTAGTCAATGGCCAACGTGTGGCATGCCTCCACCTCTTTATACGCTGGGAGTGGTTTCTAGAAGTTCCCAGTTCGAAACTTCCAGAACAAATGGCCGCTGCAGGCACTGGAGTATTGGCCGTGGCATTGGGGGGGAGGGGGGATGGGGGGGGGATGCATTTCATGCATGTTCCCTTATACGGCTGTATGGTCACAAGGGGTGCCTGCCACTCAGAGACAGGGGTCTTCCTGATAGCTTGCAGTATGGCGGCCCACCCACCTCCCTGCTCTTATCACAGCTGTCTATATGCAGCCTTTGGAAACACTTTCTGCCAGGACCCCCCCATGCCCCCCCACCACCTGGGCCGACACAGGACGGCAACACCTTAACACAGATAAGAGAGATATGGGTCTTTTCTGAGGGGGATGCTGTGATTGTGGTGAATCTCACACATTCAAGTGTTTCTGAAGCATTATGTCACAACAAGGTGTCAACCATATGAAACCTAGTGTCTCTCTACTCTGGGGCGTCTGGGCATGTTGTAATAGGGGAACATTTGACGAAAAGAGGCAAATATTCGGTTAGATCTGATTTTTTTTTGGCAAAGGGATTTGATGTAGAGGAAAAAAAGGAGGAGGCCAAGTACAGACCCCTGGGGGACCCCGATCAACAACACTCAACAATGCTCAATTCTCGTGAAATTGGTACGTATAACATAATTTGTCATTCATCATTAACTCACAATGTTAGCGTGAAATTTATAAAATGATTAGTCATTGCACAGTCCAGTGTGTTCGACAGAAGTCACAAGAATACCCCAGAAAAACATGGATGTTTGTGGCCTCATCTGACCAGCGGATGGCAGTGTGTTTCACTGACTACATATCAGTTGTGCAATGCAAGATGTTCCCAGTCCACAGTAGAGTACCCAGAAGCTCCCTGAAACTCTAGAGGCCTGGAGATGGTTCTCTTATCGCAAGGCCAACATTTCTGAAGCACACAGACAACCATCGGAGTACCAGTTACATAATGCAGTGGTTCTCAAACATTTTCATGTCAAAGACCCCCAAACTGATATGTACAAAGCCATGGACTGTTGTATTAGATTTAGGACAGAATTATACAACTGTAGGTGCGGAGATAACAGTGGAAAGAATGAAACCTATGACCCCCCCCCAGGATGATGGCAATCTGGGAACCCAGAACCAAATGAGAAGGAAAAACAGCGCCCTCTGCTGTTTGTACTATGCAGAATCTGTTCTTGAGAGATTAGGATGATGGTATCTCCCCACCAACAATTGTATAATTCTGCACTAACTCTAACAACAAAACTCTTGTTGGGATCCCTGGGCAACATGCTATCAAAACAACATTCTTCCACAGCTTGGGAGCCAGGAGGGAGAAGAGTGTAAATAGAAGACACTAGTTCTATCTAGAACAGTGGTTCTCAATTTATTTTGGGGGGTCCCCAGATGATTTGCTTAAAGTGCAACATTGTTTTCTCACTCAACAGTAAACAAACCAACATACAGTATAAGTGTATACAGGGTATCTGCACATTTCTAAAGGGACAATTTAAGTACTTTTAAGATCTTTTATGACCTAATATGAAAAATGGTTAAGTTTGGCCAAATTGTCAAATATTAGAGGCAGAAATTGTGAAAATATAGCAGATCTACATGCTCACAACGCCTCGCAATGCGAGGCGTTGTGTTCATGTAGATCGGCTATTTTCACAATGGAACCGAGTTAAACAAAATGTAATGCCAACTCGTACAATTCCAAGTGCTTATCAGGGTGGGGGTCCCCAGTTGAAATTATGATTATTTTGGGGGTCGCGGCCTGAAAAGGTTGAGAACCAATGGACTAGAAGACAGATGTTCTGTTGTATTGGCTGATCTAGGTGTGTGGAAAGGAGTGTCATATCACCAGTGTTTTGAACCATGGAAGCCAGTCAAGTGAATGCAGAATGCAGTATTGAAAATGTAGAGAGGTTGAAGAGCAGGCGTGCCATGGCATTCTGGATCAGTTACAGAGGTTTGAGAGAGCATAATCTTTCAAGACAGATTTTCTATTCTTAATTGTTTGGACGATGGGTTCCCAGATTGGAGAGAGCATGACGGCAAGCCAGCAAGGAGGGAGTTGCAATAGTCAAGCCTGTAGCTGACTGAGGCTTTGATAAGGAGCTGATATTAAGGAGACTCTTTGGTGGAATAATGACCAGCATTTCACATTACACAAACTGTAATACAATGCAATAAGCAATTATTTGTCAATATATTCGTATCTGTCCCTATGTAAATAAACTAACTAACTAGTAACCAACATGCTGGTGTGATAGTACGAATTAGTTTCTCACATGATGGGTGACATACCATATGGCCATGGGTCTTCATTCACTGAAGCTGTGTTGTGGGAGCAGCTGTTAGTGGACATCCTGAGCTCCCAGGAGCAATGAGCTGCAGCTACGCACACAGCACCACATGACCAGGCCTCTGGTCCAGATTCACATCACCCAAATATACCCTGCATCTTCCTCTTAATGCCACCTCCAGCAGAAGATACGTCTGTTGACTAGAGTTAAAGCTTACACAGTGTCCAAACTCCAAACATAACATATATACAGTGGTGGAAAAAGTATTCAAATTTTTTACTTAAGTAAAAGTATCAATACTGCAATATAGAAATACTATAAAAGTAAAAGTCCGGAATTCACCAAAATAAAAGGTAAAAGTAAAAGTACTCATTATGCAGAATGTCCCATTTCAAGTTTTCATATGTATAAAAATCTTTTGAAAATAGCAGATCTACAAGCTCACAATGCGTCTCATGGCGACGCATTGTGAGCTTGTAGATCATCTATTTTCAAATGGCCGAAATGTATATAGGGCTGAAGTGGTGAATGTATGTTTTGTAATAATAATCAAAATCTACAAAGTAACTAGTGAATAAAGTTTTCAAATAATAGAAGTGGAGAAAGTACAATATTTGCCTCTGAGATGTAGTGGAGTAGAAGTAAAAGTAAAATTGTTTAAGTACAGTACTTGAGTACTTAGTTATCTCCCACCACTGCATGTATAATATATATATATATATACATACTCTAGATACGACAGCAAATGAATATGTGTCCCAAATCACTAAAAGATGAAGTATGGTGTGTGTGTGCGTGTGTAACAGAATTGGGTTGTAAAAAGGGAACCAGCTAATAACACATGCATTAGAGTGACATCTTCTGGCAAAGAGATAAGATTACAGATTTAAAAAAAGTATGAACGTTATTGTTGCGAATGAATGATTTGGCATTTTATATTTTACAACCCTACGCACACTTTGTTCAAACAAAAAGCAACAACAGCATACAGGTGTAACAGTAAATTGTTTTTTTATTGTGTGTTTGTCAGTTTGTCACTTTCCTGCTGTTAAGCATCGCAGGACAGAGCAGCTCACATTTGTTCTATAGGTGAGAATGACATTGATCATAAATAAAAACAGGAACAACAGAATTATACTAAGTCTCTGGTAGGTGTATGAATATTTGCATAGTAGTGCATTGGATACAGTTTGTATTATAAAGATATACTGCTTCAATGGGTTACTTGGTTATTGGTTCAATGGGACTGTGTTTAATGGTTTATCTGCCCTAAGTCTTGAACTTGAATGAATCCATACTGCATTTACATGCAAACAGTAGGTATTTTAACTATTATAATTATACTACTTTAGTCAAAAGAGTCACTCTGCTGTCTTATTTCCTGGTAGCACACTGTTGGTCTGCCTATGTTCACATTGCTATGGAAGCAGAAGCTAAAAGTGATTTTTTTAACCACTTAAAAAGGGTATTTCACTTTCAAACGTGTTTGGGGTCATTTTAACGTCTACTCTGGCTTTTGTGAACACCCCAGACAGTTTTTAAGTTTCTTGATTCAGTATTTATGAATGGAAATAAATATTTCAATAAATATTTCAATAAGTATAGGAACGGGGTGTGTTGGTTAAAAATGAATATCAAATATCTAAATACTGAATCAAGCAACTTAAAAACATTCTGGGGTGCTCACAAAAGCCCAAGTATAAGTTAAAATGGCCCCAAACATGTTTGAAAGTGAAATATTCCCTTTAAGCCCTATTTTGAAAAATACATTTTACATTTAGAAGATTTTCGCTAATAAGGACATGCCCAAACGATGTAGTATATGACAATGAGTCACGGTCATCAGTGCAAAATAAACACTATAGCCCTATAATACGCAATAATTTCTCCTTCCCAGGGATCAATAGAATCTAATCTTATTTTATCTGACATCTGAGATCAGATATGTTTTCTGTCTGTGTGAAAATACAGCTAAAAATAGAATATTTGTGTTGCATCAACCACAAGCCTTAACCTTGAACATGATGCACTCTTTGGTCAATTCCTATACTAAAACCAACATTCCCTGAATAAAGACAAAAACTCGCTCTGATATGCAACTGACATCTGAACAGCATCAACTACTAATTGGATCCCCAAAAGGTTTGTATGTATGCAATATATATGTGGATGTAAATACAGGTCTATACAGTACCTTAACAATTTTAAAGGATTCACAACATGACAGTAAAGCATATGGGGTTACTGGGTAACAAGAGAAACTGTTGAGATATTAAGAGCAGAATTTCAAGGACAAGGACATTCAAAAACAGATACAATCTTAGAACCAAACTTCCAATATATGTCAACAAAGAAATATGCGAGGAAATTATCTTTCCTTCATTTTAACGGATCATGGTTTGTACCTTCACATACAAGCCTGAGTTTCGCCTGAGTCATCATAACAGTCAATAATAGTGAATAATTACTGATGAGTATCATTCACACAAATGCAAATGATACTCATATCTGCCTCAAAAGAACAGTTCAATGAGCCTGGAAGTAGAAGTCTCCATTTGCTTCGACACGTTTGTTCTAGTCCTCCAGCAAAGCTAAAGCCTGATGCATCACCACCGCACGATGGTGTCACACGCTGCAAAATAGTCAATCTGCAAGCTCAGCTTAAAGGTTTACTTATTAATTAATTTTTATTTTCACACCTTTATATTTTCACATCAATACTATTATCTGTTCATGTTAGCTCATGTCAGTGACTAGAGCCAGATGTAAACTTCCAGGATCATAGAATCGTGAACAGTGCACTTCAATTTCAGAGATGTGAGGTTTGTTTGGGTTCTCCAAGCCCTTGGTGTCTTAATTTAAAAAAAATGTGAGGGAGCATTCACTTATTTATTTTGTCCCAAAGTTATGATAATGTATGAAATATGTCATTTTATTCCAAAAGCCAGGGTGTGGCATGAACCTTTATTAATGATTTTGTGACGCTTTATAAAAAATATTAAATTATACGACGTCATACGACGGTCTCACGTGCGCCCAATAATAGCCGATCTTCAAGCTCACAACGGATCGCGACGCGCTGTGAACTTGAAGATTGGCTATTTTCCTCACCGTACACCGAAGGACAAATCAGGCTATATGTGATGGAGCCGAAGAACACTGTTCCTAAAAGGAGGCCCCTGGGAAAGTTTCTGTGATGATCAGGTACCATGATAAGAAGTAGACACGTAAACCATTTTGGGGTCTGTCATCAAACGCCTCTCTATCTGTGCTGGGGGGGACAGTGGTTTTTTTTTGGGGGGGGGGGTTGCTAGGGGTCATGGGTCATCAGAGTTTGACACCTAACAGCTTCACATCTCCCAGGGCCTCCATCTCGGTGATCCTTCTCAGGTCCTGAACGCGGTGCTTGTAGTCCAGTTGATGAACGCCGTTCACCGCAACCTTAAAACAATGAGCTTCACACAGGATGATCATCTGACACACACACACACACACACACACACACACACACACACACACACACACACACACACACACACACACACACACACACACACACACACACACACACACACACACACACACACACACACACACACACACACACACACACACACACACACACACACACACACACACACACACACACGTTAATTCCTTTGCTTAGATTTCGTACAAAAAGTGAGAAGTGCATTTCTTCTGCAAACCACGGATACATTGAATGCCGACGTTTCTGAACAAATACATTTCATAACAATAAAGAGAAAAGAGATAAAGAGAAAAAAAGAATCGACTCAGCGCGGTCAACTTTGACTTCTAATCCAGGGAGAGCTGGGCATCGAACAGGCAACATTCTGAATTCCAAGCGGTCACTCTAACTCCTGAGCCACTGCCGCCCCAATGTGAGGACACTGTGTGTGTGTGTGTGTGTGTGTGTGTGTGTGTGTGTTTTGACAAAATGAATGTAATAGTAGAATGTAGAAATATCCCTAACTAACTTAAATTGTGATGCATGTAGCAGCAAGTCGTTGCTGCTACATGCATCACAATTTTAGTAAAATGTGTAATTTAGCTGCAATACTGGAATATTCCACAAGGTAGAGCTCTAACACAAGCAATATTTGGTTTGATTAACACCATAACCATAAAATGGTATTACCCTGCCTAACACACAGACAGAATGTATAAACATGGTACTTTAAATTACTAAGTTATACTCCATAATGCTACAAAGGACAGACAACAGAAATGGTTAAATTTACAGTAACATTACAACCTGGTGTCCCTATTTTTGGCGTCCACAACTGAGTGGGTAGAGAGGCCGTCTGTCTGGTAATCAGAAGGTCATCGGTTCGCCCAGGGCTGGGGTCAAAGTGTCCCATGAGCAAGACACTTAACCCTTATCTACGCCCCGGGCGCTGTTAATGGCAATTCAATAAAAAGCCTTTATTGAATTGAAGAGCCACCTCGACGCAACGCATAGGATTCTTTTTTTCTTTTTACCTTACCGTGCATTAGCCAATTCAATAAAGGCTTTTTCATTTTCCGGACGTGTGCCCGGTTTGTTTTTTTTTCTTTCTTTTTTGACATTCAACTTTGTCACCCTTGTCCAAAAAAGAACCTTGTTTCTTGTTGCCAAAAAGACATACTGCTTTTCTGTTTTTTTATCAGTCCATTTTACCTCAAAGTATTCTCCCGGTATGAAGGGGAATGTGGAGGCCAGGATGATCTCCTCTGGGCCCCAGCACTCTGACAGGTAGGAGTTCCTGATAAACTGTGCTGCCTTCAGGCGGGGGTTCAAATGGAGGGCGATGTCTGTACCCCCTCCAACCCTGAGGTTCACAGAGAAACTACCACACACACACACACACAGCACATTTAGAACAGTGACAAACACGGACAGATAGAAGGAATCATTCAAACACAGGGGTTTAACTTGAAACAATTGCAGCAGAAAACCTTTTAAAAGTTTCAAAACAGGACTTGTTTTAACCCATTTATGACCTGAGGCAGATTCTACAAATGCCTTCTAAAATTGGCAGTTCTCACGCTTTCAAGATTTTTCAATAATGTTCAGAGAAATGTTCAGATCTACAAGCTGACGCACTGTGAGTAAATGTCACAGATTTAGATTAGAAAGTTAGATCTGGTTAATGAATAAAACATTAGTTTAACCAATCTGTATGATAGAGTATCTTAATACAAAATAACTACCGGTAGTATATCTGCAATGGTCGGAGGGGGTCTCCCTACTCTTACATGGAGACATTTAGACCCTGGTGTCAGTTAGGACAACTTACTGGTTGACAATTTCAATTAAGTTATTTGAAGCAGATGGAGCACCGGATTGGATACGAGTTGTGAGCTTGTAGAGCAGCCTTTTTGCCATTTGTCATACGAAGAAGTATATAGGGCTTAAAGGGATAGTTCACCCCCAAAATAAAAAAAATCCTATCGATTAGTCACCCCATGGAGACTTGTATTCATGGTTATCATTTTTTTGTCGCCAATAATTTGATGACCGGCAGCGGTTCCGGTAGGAGACACAAAGATTCTCCTTTGTGTCTCCTACCAGAATCGCTGCCTACCGGTCCGCTTGGTCATCAAATTATTGGCTTAGGAATGCAACAAAAACAAAAATATATCCATGAATTCAAGTCTCCATTGAGTGACTAATCGATAGAATTTTTTAGGGTGAACTATCACATTAAGTGTTTAAGAAAATGGAACCCTGGCAGAGAGTGGTCTCTATTTTGTGTCAGTCTGTACCTGTGTGGGTAGAGGCTGGTCTCTCCTTTGATGGTGATGGTGTGTCCAACACTCAGCCCCTTGACCAACTGACCTCTGAACGGAAGACTCTGGGAAAAACATAATTTTATTCAGCAGAAAGACATTTAAAATAATAACAGAAAGAACTCTTGTGATTTGTAGACGGATATGATATCAAAAAAGCCTGTTTGTAGGTTCAGCCCACTGTCTGCTGAGTCATGTGACTCAAGGTTTATGCATTTACCATCAGGTACTCACCAAGTCACCTGACGATGACACCAGGGACTACAGAAGGAAGGAAGAGAGAAAGAGAGAAAGAAAGAAAGAAAGAAGTTAGACCTGGGCAGAGGTGGATGAAGTACTCGACCTCAGTACTTGAGTAAGAGTACAGATACTCCTAGTCAAATTTACTCCACTACAAGTAAAAGTAGCTCAGTCAAAACGTTACTCAAGTAAGAGTAAAAAAGTAATTGCTTTTAAATATACATTAGTATTCAAAAGTACATGGTTTGAAAAATACTTAAAGTACAAGTAAAAGTAGTAATAAAATAATAAATTATAAAAGTAATTTTTATATCAATGAATTGCTGTAATTATTACACCAGGGGTCTTCAACCTTTTCAGGCCAGGGACCCCCAAACTGATGGGGTGATGGAGCAGGAACCCCCTACCTACCTCCTAGGGTAAGAGGTAGGCTACCACATATATCGTATATTTATGTAAAATTGTGTTTTATATGTATAAACATGAAGAAATGGTGCCTGCTCCTACGCACAGGTTGTCCCAGTAGGTGTGCAAAAGGACCTTGTTGTCCTTTCTCTTCAAAATATGTATAAACATACCATGTTTCTCTTCAAAATATGTATAAACATACCATGTTATTGTGCATTCAATACTAAGCTATTAAATTATGTCATGTTATGTTTAAAGACAAATTGACATTTTTGAAAAAATAAAATAAAAGTTTTTAAAAACTAAAATATTTTTTAATCAAACAACAATTTCGCGGACCCCCTGCAGTACCTCCGCGGACCCCCTGTTGAAGACCTCTGGTTTACACAATGAATTTATAGGACCTTACAACTCTTGTTTCAGAGAAGTAACTCTCTGAAACCATCTGCACTCCATGCACTGATGTGCTTGCTTGTAGAACCACTACGTTATACAAAGTCTGCAGAAACACCTATAAAAACATAGAAATGACTGAGGAACCAGAACTAAATATTTTTACTCCTATACACCCTTACAAGATGTAACAAAGAGGCGAGCGGAGGGGGAAGCCAGAAACACGGCTAGTGTGAGAGCATAAGTGTGGCCAATTGCATTTTAGGGAAGAAAAACAAACAGCCAACCTAAAGGCCAAACCGCACCAATGCAACTCCTTGCAACAAAACAGTTTTAAGGTTTGTCTTGGAAATGCACTCAAGTAAGAGTAAAAAGTATTTAAAAAATCTAATACTCAAGTAAAGTACAGATCCTCAGAATCTGTACTTAAGTACAGTACTCAAGTACATTTACTCCGTTACTGTCCACCACCGGACATGGGTTGACATGGTACACATCTATATCCAGTAATCTCTGCTTTCCTTCGCATATCTTGAGAACCATTCATCAAAACGACTTGACACTTGGCGGGTTTATTCCTGAGGACTCAGGGAAGTGCAGTGCAGAGTGTGAAGTTGATCAGATCAGCGGTTTTCCCAGAAGCGGCGCGCATTGAAAGGTTTACGTGTTTCAAATGGCGGACACGCCGTTTGGAACAGGCATTGCACTAGTAGTGTAATGAAACCACTTACATTAGGTTCTGGGGCTTTTGTCCTCAGATTGGTTAGAACGGGAGCTGTGCTCTGAGTCTAAACACACAGGAGAGATCAAACAATAACACACAAACTGTAAAGGCTGTGCACACCAGGCACTACAACTATAAACACATTGTTAAAAAACGTTCCACTCACAATAATAATGACGATAGTGGTGATGAACGATATAGTTATAGCTATAGTTTTAGTGCTTGCTTGGGGTGGACGGCTGTTTAAACCTCTCATCCTCTCCCTTAAGAAATCCAAAAAAGAGTCAATTCACTTTAACTTAATAAACCAAAGGGTGTTTAAGTTAAATTACTTTAACCCAGAGACATTCCACTACCATCAAACACGAGTACTTACTTAACATTAAAACCTTAATGTTCATTTATGAATTTCATTAATTCCCAACTGTGTAATTTCATTTAAAACCGCATGGCTGTTAATGAGAAACTAAACATTCTTGAAAGATGTATTTGTAGATAGTACATTACTGTAAACAATGATATTGTATATTGTAAAATGACATAACTCACAGGGATTGGAATGATACCGATTGCTTCGAGTTTGACCACTCCAGATATGGTCAAAGTGTCGACCCTGTCCAGGTCAAGTCTGTGTTTATATTCCAAAACATGAGCTCCATTCACTGCCACCTTGACACCACAGAGAAAAACTCACTGGTTAAACAGCAGTCTACATCGTCTCCACTGTATGTGTGGTCTTGTGTCTGTACCATGTGTGTACTGTGTTACTTAAGAGCCATTTCATGGAAGTTCAAACGCTAATAAAAAGCAACATGAAACTGGATTTCAGTTAACTACTGTATCTCTCTCTCCAAACACCTCGGGAGGAGGGGAGGCTCCACTCATCGACAATAGAAGCGTCATCCACATGTCCACTCGCTGAATGTAAATTCACTGGACAATCACCGCGTCCACTCACACAATAGAGCCGCACCTAACTCAAGGGTCCTGCCAGCATAAAGTCTGTTGCATGTCAGATCCTACTGGAATGTTGCATTCACACATACAGCCCCTCCGTTTAAAGTCTGGATAACGTCCATAATACAGTGCATGTGTGAAAGTGACTTTAGTTCACTGTAATTGAGGGGTGTTGTCTCCGTTGTGTGTCAGTATTAGGGCTGGGGGCGATAACCGCCAAACCGTTGGGTGATTTCTTTACTGCGGTTCTGAAAAATCCATCCCGCCCCAGGCCTCGTCAGTATGTACTGGGTTAGTTCACTGTATGTGAGGTGTGTTGTCTCTTTACCATGTATGTCAGTTTCCCACATGGAATTTATAACATTGCTGTATACAAAAAAATAGATGATATACAATTGGTGACTGTTCCGACATCAGATGGAAGTTAATGGCTGCAGTACATAATGCTATCACGAAAGATGTCTAAAGCAAGAAAGACGGCAGCAAAAATAAACAGAATCCTTTCTGAGAGGACATGCAGACCAACCTGCCCAACCACAGCAAAGGAGAGGATGTGATGTCACGCAACTCATCAACCAACATGGGCATGTTGTGTGTAATTGTGTGTTTACAGAATGCATTTCCTGTTGCGAGTGCTTAGTGTGTATACTGTATGTCAGTGTGTTGCCTGCCTGGGCTCATTAGTGTGAATGTGCACGCAGAGTGTCAGCTTGTGTGTATGTCTTAATATGTGTGTGCGTGTGTGTCTTAAAGTGTGTGCGTGTGTCTTAATGTGTGCGAAATTATATAAGTATGAAATTAATCTCAATCTCTACCTGTTCTCCCCCATAAATTGAAATATGTATTTGCTTTTTTTTATAACAAATCTCTTACACCCAGCATGATATAACTATGAGAGTTACGACACTAGCGTTGACTCCCATTGTAAGAATGGAATGCGGAAGTTCTCTTTCTCTCAATGAGGAAGTTCCAATGTTTGGAACTACAGGAAGCAACACATAGATATAGAAACCAAGATACTTCATTGGCCTCTCCAGTTCATTGTAACGACTGGTCTCTCAATACAAGGCTCTTCCGGGGGGCTGTTTGACTACTGACCAATCACATCACGTTAACTACTGGCCAAGCACAGCGCGTCTAACTGACTAGTTGCTGCGCGGCTGCCTCTTAAGAAAAGACCCACCCCACCTGCCTCTGATTGGCCTACCGAACGCCCCCTTCTGTGACGCACACGGAAGTTTCCAGCTTCCAGAAGCATAGAGGAAGCGGAAGTGCGTCCGAGATGCCGACGCTTCAGAGCCCGAGGAGGCGTCTACCTTTATATGTCTATGAGGCAACATCCCTCTTTGCGGCGAGATCAAAGCGTGACACAACTGTCTCTTCTACACTCTGGTAATCTCTCAAGAACAGATTCAAAGTGAAAAACACTGGGGGCGCTGTTTTTCCTTTTTATTTGACGATGGGTTCCCAGATTGACACTCTGGTTACACCAACATTGATCTTATGAAACAGTTTTCACATGGATAGATCATCAAAAATAGCCTAAGTGCGTTTCAAAGTCTCTTTAGTGTCTTTCCCTTTTGTTTCCTTGTAGAGGCAAGACCACAGTGCAGGGTATAGTTGATAATGTATGGATGTACACATTAGAATTGATACGGCGTGGATCAGTAAGAGGGAAGCGGTCAACAAATGGGTCTGTGAGCCCTGTGTGATTGTCCGGAACTAATCTTGCAAACCGCTGGACCGATCAGTGCCAGATTTCCTGTGCAACACTGCCAGAAAACGGCTCGGATGGGGCTGAAACCTTTGCCCAAATACAAAGTAATCTGTCATAGATACGTCATCATAGATACGTCATAGAATCTATAGTTATCTACATAGATAACTTACATCACAGACTGAACGCATGAAATCTGAGGTCCACGCCGATATTAGATAGGAGTCAGGTTTAGACATTAGACCCATCTTGTTTTGGTGAATCTCACTAACTTTGCTGTCCCTGAAAGACCTCTTGGGGTCCCTGGGCCACTCATTCACACAACTCTACCACACGCAACGGGGCGTGAAAAAGACCGAATTAGACAACACGACATCCGTTACAACCTCATCACACGTCTTGTGTTCTGCCTGGGGCATGAGGGGCCTATCCTTCAGCACGGAAAGAATAAAAAGCAGTCCTATGTCAAACAATGCTTTGTTTGTCCTTGGTTTAATACGCTCCTGTTCTACCTCACCTTGAAGCTCTGTGTTTGTACGAGGACAACCAACTCGAACGTCGATCCTAGTTTAAAAGGCGTCTGGGACAGGATGTCCTCTTTCCCCCACCGTTCGTTCTGCATCGTGTTACACACAATGCCCGGAGACCTCTTAAACCTCGGGTTGAAGTGGAACGCTACGTCTGCTCTCGGCTTCACACTGCTGCCGCACGTAAAGTCGATCTGAAACCTGGAACACAGAATGAGATTAGATGGGATCATACTTGAGTGCTTCTCAACCTTTTTAATTATAGTTACAGACCTGTAATGATCCTAACTATCAATCATTTAGCTGGGGACCCATAACCCCCCCTCAAGGCCCCCTTAGGGGTCCCTTAACTCCATGTTTAGAACCACTGGTCTACTCTAAACAGAGCAGTAGAGAATAGTAATCTTTGTTAATAGACAGACAGACCTCAATGGCCATTACATCCCAAATACAACGTGTGGCATTTGATGAGGGATGGTTCACCCCCAAAATACTATTCTTAAAATTATTGGCTTAGGAATGAGGGATAGCTTTTTGAAAATCCCTTTAGCGCGCGCGTGCATGCGTGCACACACACACACACACACACACACACACACACACACACACACACACACACACACACACACACACACACAGTAAGCGTCCTGTTTGTATTCTTTCTTCCACAATATTACTTTCATGGTTACCTGTCAGCATTGCTGGGCACAGACCCCTGAATGAGAACCATCTCCCCTGGGAGCAGGCCACCCAGTATGGTCCCAGCAAATGGAACAACCTGTAATGGCATTCACCAGACATGATCGTTCATTCAACATGTATTCATTTTCTCAGGAATACATTGAGGGGTGGTGGACCCTTAAAAAAAATAAAAAAAACGACAAAAACAACAACAACAAAAAACAACAATATTGATTAAAAAGAAAATCATGATGAACGATGAAAAACAAGATTTCTAAGAATATGTCAAACATGACTAAAATAACAGGTAACAGGATAGGTGGGCAGTGGGACATCTGGGCACCTCGATGTAAAATTAGCTTTAATATTTGGAAATGATTTTAAGTAAAGTCAAGTATACATGATTAGAACAGGCTTAAACATTCGAAAACTAAGGTCTAATATTTCTACAATTGCTATAAATTGCTTCAAAATTGTATATCAGGTCATTTTGGGGCATAAACAAGAGGTTGAAGGATAAAATTAAGTCTGATAATGATTAGCCCTGAAACATGACTGTCATATACAAGCGTCATGTGAACCATGGCTAGATAATGATGTACTGTGCATGTTCACATCATGTATACTTTACATTTCTTACTATTATTATCATCATCAACAACATTATTATTATTGTGATGATGTACTGTGCATGTTCACATCGTGTATTACTTTACATTAGCATCAAATATTATTTTTTTTTAACATTTTGGACAAAATAGCCATCAGGAAGACTTGGTACAAAAGGGCCCATGCACTCCATTAGAAGTTAGTGTTTTGTTTTTAATCTACAGACGTTCATCGTTACGAAGTTTAGGGCAACAGAAGAAGTATTAAAGGTCAACTTTCAGACAGAGGAAGACTGTCGAGGCTCTTGGCAGAAGAACGAAACACAACTTCACTGTTTGATCAACAAGCTCCTGCTACGCCATTGATTTAGGAAAAGCCCATGATGACTGTCTGCTGCTGCTAACCACAAATGTTACCTAGTGACCAACTAGCCTTGTTATTCATGGTCTGGGAAAAGTACAAACATGACCGATTACTAATCTCAATGTCAACATATAAAGAAAGACATCTCACCGGGTTTAGGAACGTCTGCCTCGGGGTTGTAACGGACATGTTTATTATTGTTTAATTAGATGAAAACAGAACACTGTCTGTCGCTGATCTGATGCTCCGACAAAAAAAAGAAAACTTGGCAACTGTTTACTTCCGTCTACGTAAGCAGCACGGTCGAGAATGACAAGGATGAGCCTACGGACGGAAACCAGGAAGTGGAAGTTTACGCAAAATATACTGTTTGGCTTCAATACTAGTAAGAAAAATGAGGTATACATAACGTATTTGATCGTTATTCTAGCTAAATTTCATCCTTCATTAAATCCAAATTTAGGCATTCCAAACCATCCGATTGATGTAGTTTAAAGCCAATTGAAGCCAAGCAGTTACATTAAAACAATGTAGGACTAAAAAAAAATAAGTGTTCACTCTTTAATGTTTTGTGTTAGTAAATCCCCCTGGCTCTAATGTTGTCGCATTGCTGTTGTGAAAAGGAAAAAAAAGGGGGTTAAAGTGGAAGTTTCCACTGTGGAACCATAATGTGTAACGGTTAGAAAATGTAAACAAATGTGTCGACGTTCTCGTCTCATCCTTGTGATAAGGTCCGTCGTTTTAATGTCTCATGTGTGAGACCAATAAACTCCCTTAATTAAATTCCTTCCCACACTACAGATTTCACCTTTCTACAAACCAAACATGTACAAATGGTTGCTATTTTTAACGTTTGGACCCACACAAATGTACAGGTGTTTAATCCGTGTACAGCTGAGCTGATTGGACTGAACAGAAAACAAAATACATCTAACGTGAATGAATTGAAGAGGAATCAAGCCAACATGAAAATGTTTTAAGTTTAAGGACAAAGTGGATAAAGAGACTAGACTGACTATGCCTGTATTTGTATGCATACAGAACACTTCCCCCTAGTGGAGGAATGCTCAAACCTTTTCAGCAATGACCCAGTGCAGCTACAGTACAGCATGAGAACATTTCCCCAAGCAACTATATTTTAAAACGCTTTTGATAGTTGTGGAATGTCTGAAGTTCACTTACTAGGCGTATGTGGTTTGATGTGTGGTCTGCACTGGCAAACAAACATTTAAACCAGCGACTCTACTACGAAGGTTGTCATTACTGTCATCACCTCAGTCCCGTTTCACCTAAAACTAAGCAATAAAAGCCTGGAGATCGAGGCTATGTTTCACCTAATTTGAGAAGGACAGCGCCATGGTGCTCAAATTGTTTGCAGTCACTGTAGAAGTGCTCTTAATTTCACCTTAAAATCCTTATCTGAAGGCTTTGCGTGATTGTGAATAAATCTCACTGAAGCAGTTGATTTGTTGGGGCAGTTAAGCTAGGTTAGTTATTGGAATAATGTAGGTTGATCTGTCATTTTGAGAGGAAACTGCATTTACAGCAAGTCCACTGATTAACTAATGCCTAAACAGAACACTGCCTTGCCATATGCTGTGTATAAGGTTATATACTTAACTGTCTTATTGTACCTCTACACATAATCAAGTAGTCCTTTTTTTTACATAGAAAAGCAAACAGTCGTGGTTTAGTGCACCAAGAAAAACATGACATACAGTAATAATCCAAAGAGCTCCATAGAGTCAACTTTAATGACAAACTGTACAAGTCAACACAACTAAAATACATAAGACAGACTACATTAAAAAAAAGTACTGCATACATACAAGCGCCAGAGTAGCTTAAAATTACTATACAAACCAAAACATAAAATCAGGGCTGCAGTGCCATTTACACAGTGAACCAAATGTTGTCTGTGCAAGAAAGACATGGAGGTATATAAAAATATAATTTAGTCTGAAAGTCTTCCAGTGAAATTGGCTAGTGGATGCTCGAACCCAGTGACTATAGCAGTTACACTGAATGTTTTACACGTTAACCTGACTCGTGTTCGCATTGTTAAGACAAATAACCAAAATCCAGACAGAAATGGCAAACGCGTCACCCGATGAAATCTATGAGGTCAAAATAAGAGTGTAGAGGAAGAAGTTCCAGAACGATCACTATGGAACAGTCTTTCAATTGTCCGTAATATGTCCGTGTCCACAGGGACGCTTTAGAAGTCAGCATCCAGTCTGAAAGTGCTGTCTACGGTACCGGACATGACTCCCATTCTCTGGTACTCTGACACCCGTTTCTCAAAGAAGTTGGTCTTTCCCTCCAGCGAGATGTTCTCCATGAAGTCAAAGGGGTTCTCCACTCTGTAGAGCTAGAGGACAAACCCAAACACACGTCTTAATGATTTACCTCCCAATAAATTCATGCACATAGCTTACAAACATTTGCTTAATCCGAGTTGTTGCCGCAATGAAAAATAAGCACAGAAGTGTGTGCAGATTACTTGTTGACCAAGTAATGTTAAGAGGGTGAGCTCAGTCAGGCGTCTATATCATGCCGGTACGTCTCTGCCAGTAGACTACATGCCCACAGAGCAGAGGGTGTACCGACACTCAGCCCCCATCATACGGCTGAGGTCCGTACCCCTGCGCCACTCATCATTGCAAAGCCCCCGTTTAATAGTGACAGGTGCTACCCTCATAACTGTTAATATCCATATGTTGATTGTGTCCGTTACCCGCCATATTGGTATGGGGACAACTTGCCGTGCCTCCACTGCAAGGAATATGCCTGATTTATACATTTTGCACCTAGTGTTTACTCAAAATAATGTTTTATAAAGTTACTATCCAAAGCATTTCCCACAATACATTTACCCCAGTGTGTGCAGCAACTAAATGTTAAAGCAGGCCACTTAAAATTGGCTGAAAATTCAGTGAGCTTGCCTGGACCAATATGGCAGCCACCACGTTTATGTACACAATTAAAGCCCAGAATACCCGACGGCCAAAAATGACACTGTGGATGATCAAAGTGACAAGGTGCTGCCCTGAGTCAGATAAATATGGGATGCCTTACCTTTTCAAAGCCCAGTTCCAGCATCAGCCTGTCTGCCACAAACTCAATGTACACCTTCATCATGTCACAGTTCATACCGATCAGCTTCACTGGCAGTGCCTCAGTCAGGAACTCCTGGACAGAGAGAAAAGTTAGATCATTGCGGAAGGCTCAGAACACCAACAAATGCTCAGACCTCAAGGACGATTATCACAATTGAACCCACCTGCTCAATAGCCACAGCATTCTTGATGATCTGTGTGACCCTCTCCTTAGAAGGCTTGTTCACCAGGTGTTTGAACATCAGACACGCAAAGTCGCAATGTAGACCCTGGAATCGAAGAGAAAGCATGGAATTTAGGTTAACCAACTGTACATTTGAAATTAGAGTATTGTTCTGCATAAGATGAATGTCAGTCTTTGCATTGAAAATTGGTGCCGTTACAATTTAACTTGAAACAACCATGTCCAGTCGGATTGTGAACTGTGAAGAATGATCCATACCTCGTCCCTGCTGATGAGCTCGTTAGAGAAGGTGAGGCCGGGCATCAACCCCCTCTTCTTCAGCCAGAAAATGGCAGCGAAGGAACCAGAAAAGAAGATCCCTTCAACAGCAGCAAATGCCACCACACGCTCTCCTAGAATGACAAAACATTAGTTAACAAGTGCTGCATTAGCGGACCAAACATGAATGTGCTTAACCCATAAGACCTGGAGTGCATCTGTGTAATTTTTAGATTTGAGCTAAAAAGCATTTTAGACTTTGGCCGTTCAAAAATGGCAGATCTACAAGCTCATCTCAGCACTCGGTGGAGCACTACAAGCTTTTAGATCTACAATTTTTGAAACCGTTATAAAGCGAGCATTTTAACTCCAACCTTTGCTTCTTGGCGCCCCTGGAACAAAATATTTTGAGGAGGGGGTTCGTGGCCAAATACATATAATTCTGGGAGTCCTTGACAATTATGAAAAACTGAAGCACTGATATAGCAACAACATATGTCTTTTAGAAAACTGTTGGGATTTAGAAGACATTTGTAGAAGCAGTCTTATTAGGTTAAACAGACTGTTAAGAGGGTGGAATTTTAAACTCCCTAGCAGGAAGTGACCCAGCGTCCTACCGAAAGCAGCGTCCTTGTTCCCGATCCAGTTGAGCGCCCAGTCTGCCTTCTTCTTTACACACTCTAGTGTCTCGACGGCGTTGAACAGATAATCCCTCTCCTTCGGGTCCTTGATGTACGTGTCGATGAGCAAGCTGTACATCTCTGAGTGGATGTTCTCCATGGCGATCTGGAAACCATAGAAACACCTGGCCTCCGTCACCTGTACTTCCTGGGTGAAGCGCTCCACCTAGTGGTCGGAGAGGGGACATAACAAGCCAGTTAAATAACTGGAGCAGTGCTGGTTACAGTAGGACATGTTCACATGGTTCCAATTAGTCAAATCATAACGGTTATGTTTTAAATGCAGTAGCAAAAAATAAAGTAAATAGCAGATCCACAAGCTTGCAGCACGATACGTTGCAAACTTGTAGATGACTGGTCACTGACGAAGACTGGATATCTGAAACGTTTGTGCTTTTGTAAGGCATATGGAGAAATAAAAGAATAGTCTCCTGTTGCCAAAAGTTTGTTTTGAGAAGAAAACGCAATAAAAAAACAACATAAAAATGTTAAGTTTACTTTTGTTATTCGAAAAATTAAGCGATAGAATTTTTTCATTTGCTAAGATAGATAATTGCCGTGCACTTTTCAAATGACAGACTACATGGTGTTAAGAGGGTGAGCTCAGTCAGGCGTCTATATCATGCCGGTACGTCTCTGCCAGTAGACTACATGCCCACAGAGCAGAGGGTGTACCGACACTCAGCCCCCATCATACGGCTGAGGTCCGTACCCCTGCGCCACTCATCATTGCAAACCACGCTTATTAGCAACAGATGCTATCCTAATCTACATAAAGTTAATAGCCACACATGGAGATTTTTCATTTGTGAGATTGAAGTCTGGTATATTACATTTGCAAAGACTGCCCAGTGGCTGTTTAGCAGGGACTGTGAGTGGACCATTAAGTAACTGTCCCAGATTTAACTAAACGTAAATCGAATCTGTAATCCTGGACGGTCTGTATTATTCAGTGTAAAAAATCATTACACTCATACATGTACAGTGAAATGTTGATGTGTGCAGTGTTTGAGAAGTGACTAATGGAACTAGGGCTACAACTAGAAGGTAAAGCTCACCAAGTTCTCGTTGACGATGCCGTCACTAGCGGCGAAGAAGGCCAGGATGTGAGAGATGAAGTATCGCTCCTCGTCCTTCAGGGACTCCCAGTGCTGCCCGTCCTTGGACAGGTCGACCTGAAAGCAGACAACAGCATTAACTTCTACTGTAGAACACCATCAATACTACATGCTGGTTTCTTATTAATCATCTCATACCAGTGGTTCTGCCCAATTATAGCTCGTTAGAACGGAAGTTTGCCATCACCACACCCTTTCACAAGATTACTTGGTTTTAAACAGTCCCACTGTTAATTCTGAGCCGGTTCAGACTGGCTTTGAAATCATTACTATAATCGTCACATGTGGAACTCTTTGAAATGTCTGTTATCGTGTCATTGTCTGTTATCTTGTCATTTGTAGGCTACATTTACTGCAAACAGGGAATCATTGGCAAATAGAGCTTGCTCTCAATTGACCTTCCTGAATAAAATGAAAAGATCCTCACCTCCTCAGCGGTCCAGAAAGAGGCCTCAGCCTTCTTGTACATCTGCCAGATGTCATGGTACTGGATGGGGAAGATGACAAAGCGTCTGGGGTTCTCTTTAAGAAGAGGCTCGTCTTCCATGGACTTCTTTGCCGCTTTGGGCTTGACCTTAAAAAAGTAAAATCAAAATTAGTTACACAACACAGGGATCGTGACAAATTGTCACTCACACCAAATAAATCACAAAATAATACTTTTCAGATGACAGAGACTACATGGTGTTAAGAGGGTGAGCTCAGTCAGGCGTCTATATCATGCCGGTACGTCTCTGCCAGTAGACTACATGCCCACAGGGCAGAGTGTACCGACACTCAGCCCCCATCATACGGCTGAGGTCCGTACCCCTGCGCCACTCATCATTGCCAACCCCGCTTATTAGCAACAGATGCTATCCTAAGTTATCTATACACAGAAATGCTCAATTTGAGAGATTGAATTCTGGTGTGCCGTGGCATTATAATCGTATTTGCAAAGACTGTCTAGTGGCTGTTTAGCAGGGACAGTGGGCCATTAAGTAACTTTCCCAGAATCAGCCAAAAGTCATTTAATCTGTAATCCTGGACAGTCTGTATGTATATATGTATATATGTATATATGTATATATATATGTATATATGTATATACATATACACATATATATAGTGCCTTTTATACACTCATACATGTACAGTGAAATGTTGTGGCAGACTCCAGACAGTTCAACAATGTCTAGCATATGGTCCAAAATATAATAAAAGTAGATTATAAAATGAACATGGTACTAGCAGCAATAAGTGTAAGACATAAGTGCAAATAGAGCAATAAAAGCTACATTACATACATTGAGTGACCATAAACTAGGATATAATGTACACAATTTAGAACTGCACCCTCCATATGGTAGGATGGAAAAAAACTAGGCCAGAGACCATTTGGTTACTGCTGATCAACAATTCTCAAAAATAACAAATCCATAATGAAAGTCGGGTTATTCTACTTCCAACTGGTGTGCATAGTGTGCATACAACAACTTAAAACTGCTGTATGCACCGTTGTCTTTTATTGAATGGTCTTTGTTGGCGTGGCTGGCGCCATAAGTCTAATTGGGCGCCACGTTATCACAAAAGCCCACCAAATATCAAAAAGATTTAACGTGGGAAACATGAATATAATATTAAGTTGCATCATATAAACATTGCAATAAATGTTAAAAGACAGACTCACCTCGGTGTTGTCGAAGATTTTACGCGCGGTTTTGGACGCAAGGATTCGGGTGGAGTTCAGGCTTGGCGGCTAGAACATAATGCAAGATCACAATCAATCACAGATCAAATAAGTCATTAATTTTATATCATTTAACTTTGAGTTGTCAGATGAACCAACAAACTGAACCAATTGGCCCTTTCGAGGGTACAAATAGAACCAAATGGTTACTGGTCCATTTGGTTCCATTTGTACACTCTCGAAGTTTCATCCAGACCTCTAACAGCGTACGATCTTATCTATCTATATATTATCCCACAAACATTTAAACAAAACGTTAATTTGCTCTCTTACCGTGTTTTCTTTGTTCACCTTCAGAGACATGTCGCCGATCTGGGAAGTCATGGCGTTTTCGTTCTTTACAGAGAGAGGAGTGCGAGCTTCCTGCATCATGTTGTTTACAAAGTACTTTTACGTAGAAACAAGAGGGTAGAATTAAGTTAAGCGATTAAAAGGATAAACTAGTGCAAATAAAATAAAAGCTACTCTATTAATTACAAGGCGGCACAGACGAGCACAAAGACACTGAACGAATATCGCAACTGTTCAGTCCTGTTTTATTCGAACCTTAGCGGCAGCTGTTCCAGCCTCGACCAATGAGAGCGCGCCTTGTAGGAGGGATTTAAGTTTCGTGCCGGCTGGGAGCCAATCGCATGAATTAGCTATAAACCCCGGACATGACGTAGAAGGAGACGAGCCAACCAGGGCGCGGTCCACGCGGTCACGTGCCCACTGACAATTATTGCGGGAGATTTTTAAACGCTTTTGTTCAGTCAGTTTGAGTTCAGTGTTGCCATGTCTGCTTATTATAAGCAACTTTGGATTCGTTTTTCTGTGAAGTTGGGTTGCTTGTAAATATTGGTTAGTTGCGGGTTGCGTTTTTTTGGGCTTGTTTCTAAAGTTTAGTTGCTTATTTAGCGTAGGCTTGTTTCCCAATTTTTTATTTTTTTTTAAAACCAGTGGTTCGCAAACATTTTCATGAAAGTAGCCTAATCAAGACTGTCATAGATGTATTTTTTATAGATTCTAACTAAGGCTATCATGAAAGTGTCTTGTGGCAGGGAGCATTTGTGTTGTTAAAATGTTTCGTTCCTCAATGTTTCACATTTTCTTCCCAGATGTTTTTGAAAAATGGCAGATCTACGCGTTTTGAGCTTGGCTCGGCTATTTCAAAATAGCCAATGTGCTGATGTGGCTTCTTTTTGGCTTGTTTTCATAGACCTAGTTGCTTATTTCTCTCGCAATATCTGGCAACACCGGGTGAGTTGTATAAGCTAACGTATAACGAAGCTTACACAATATAATCCAGGAACAGAAAGTTATAAAACCCGCGTTTATTCATTTGAACCAGAACATAATTTATTTCATCATCATCATCATCATCATAACCTTTACTTCAGCTCGGAGTACAGATGAGGGGCAGGCCCTCATTTTCAATGTAGCCGAGACATATTATGAAAAAGATGACTTAGATCATAGATATGTTCAACTACATAGAAACTATGTGTCAATATATATGATCTAGTCCAGTGGTTCTCAAAGTGGGGTCCAGGCTCCAAGTTTCCTTTGTCTGAGAAACTTGTCAATACAAATGTACCCATAAGGGTCCATCTGGTTAAACGGACTGTCTGCATTTATATGGATTTCTAATCATGGGTTACTTTGATTTCACAACATGGGACAATTAAAAAAAAAGTTAATCATGAACACAAATGATTCACATTAGTACATATTTCACATATTGGTGACACTGTTAGTTGATGATCAGAATCAACCAGGCCTATTTTGGATACACACCAGTTATAATATGGAGATGTATGTTGGACTTCCTTGTTAGTATTTTATGCATGTTATACACACAGCTGTAAGATACACAGCTGTTTGCTTGTCCAAACGTTAAGAATGTTATTTACCGTAGATAGCATGTTGTTTGCTGTGAGTACACAGGCCCACAATGGAAATAAGCCCCACTGTACTATTTGCAAACTGTTAAGAAAGTATAATTCAATCAATAAAAGTTTAGACAGAGGATGCTAGTTTGCTTGAGGTTTACGTCGTATCCTAGATTCCTAGGAACTTTGAAACACAATTGTTTTCTTTGCATTACATTTACATGATCATTTACCCCCTATAGTTTGTTATGTAGGCGTCATGACATTTTACTCTGAGTCTGATCTTGCGTCAGCTAAAGGCCTGTAGTGTAATTGAGAATTCATTATCATTGGGACTGGGAGACTTAAAAAAGGAGCATTATTTCTAATGTTCAAATGATCGCCATAAAGCAGCAGCTAGTTTAAAAGAGCGGGGTTAAAACAAACGAATATGCTTAGTGGCTGATGTAATCATACAGATTGACAGTCATTTCAACACCAGTGTGTGTTGTTAAACAAACAGGAAGCATCCATCTCAAGCAGTTTTTCCGAACAATACCCATTTATGGGGGTTGTTTCCCGCCAGCGCGCTTTCTCTTATTGTGTACATTGCGGCCGCAGTTTAGCGGCAACATTCAGGACACATGGGTCAAATATTCAGACCAAAGCATCACCGAGCAACTGTGTATGCATTTGATTTAACATTATGATCGATTATATATGAACGCCTTTATGATCCACTGTGGATCATCCACATAACCGCAGGATGAACAAACAATACGCTTGGCTCTTGTGCCTTTGCCGACCAAAACCTCCCGTAATATCGATGTATAATGAGCTGAAATTACAGAGTAACTATGTATTTCCATCTGTTGTTTGCTATTGTAATGGGGAAACGTACTTCTATCCAGCAGAAATACTACACATTATCGACAACATTTCCCTTTAAAAGCCTTTCTCTGATCTGAGCTAGCTACTGCAGAGAGAAGACATCAGCTGTTTCCGCCTCGCAACAACAACAAAGGCTCTGATTGGCTGAAAGCAAAGACGACAAGAGAGTGTGAGAAGGTGCTCTTTTACATAAAGAAGCATCCACTGACCAGACACACTGCCACCTAGTGTGGATGGAGCTACAGACTTGGAAAAGGGACTTACTTGCGTTTTCAACCACTTTCAATGCATATCTGATTTGGGCAAGATTGTCAAAAATGTTCCAAAATTATCAAGTTTTCTTTTCAAATTCAAAGATGGCCTGTAGATTGTTATTTTTGAGTGGGGAAAAATAAAGAAAAATAAACATGTTGAAAGCATAAAATAGGGCTTAAGTGGTTAACCTGGTTGAGATAGCATGTTATGTAGACTGATGTCAGATTCATGTGTAGACCAGGTATCCTAGTCGTGTATAGTTTCAATGTACAGATTATGATTTTTAATATATATTATACTGTTTACACTGATGATAGGTTCTTGGTTTACCTATGATTTCATGTATTACCTCTTACTGTAAAACACTCTGGATTAAGAGCTGTCTGCTAAATGCTGCTTAAACTATTGATCACATTATTTTGTTTACAATCAGAATCAGCTTTACAGTCACATCACAGATTTACATGTGTAAAGAAGTGTGTGAAATTATTTTCTTCGTGCACGCTCCATCAATTTGTAGTTTCCACGAGGAGAGACTGAAAGAGAATAGAGGTAGAGTAGAGCTTGTCTGTGTGTGTTAACTTCACAAATAAAAATAAATGGGTTCAAAACCAGCGGTGTAAAGTAACTAAGTACATTTACTCACACTTTTCAATTGGCAGTACTTTTACTTCTACTCCACTACATCTCAGAGGCAAATATTGTACTTTTTACTCCACTACAATTTTTTATTTTACTTGAATTTTACTTGTAACAGAGTATTTCTACATGGTGGGATTGATACTTTTACTCAAGTAAAATATGTGAGTTGTACTTCTTCCATCACTGCTCCTGGTAAGCAAATAAAAAGAATAGACTCAAACCATACATTAACGACATGAGTGCTGCCTGTAACTGCAAATTGTTCCTGTTCGCTGATGACTCGGCACTCCTGATCTCGGGAGAGGACAGGTTGCAAGTTGAGGAGGCGCTCAGCTCCGAACTCTCAAAAATCCGTACTTGGCTTACCGATAACAAACTGTCACTACACCTTGGGAAAACTGAATCCATTCTCTTTGGGACCAAACATTCCCTCAGACAGATGGATGTAAATGATTTCAAGGTCAAAGTCGATGACACAATTATCTCTAGCAAAGAAGAGATTACCTATTTGGGTTGTGTTCTTGACAAATACCTGACAGGTGAAAGCATGGCTACAAAGGTGGTCAAAAGAGTAAACCAGAGAACCAAATTTATGGGCAGAGTTTCCTCTTTTGTCAACCCTCAGGCCCTCAGGACCCTCTCTGGGGCCCTGATTCAACCACTTTTTGACTATGCTTGCACCTCCTGGTACTCCAACACCTCAGTGTCACTGAAGACTAAGCTTCAAACCTCCCAAAAACAAACTGATTCGGCTACTCCTCGGATTGGGGCCCATGACCCACCTTTCTCCCACCCATTTTGCCAGCCTAGGCTGGCTCAGGGTGGAAGACAGGGTTAAACAACTAAAAATGGGACTGGCCTTCAAAATTGTAAATGCAAATTTGCCCGATATGCCCCCTATTCCCGCATATCTGAGTAAATACCTCCAAAAGGTTAGCGACACCCACAGTCACAATACCAGAGGGAGCGTTAACAACAATTTGGTACCACCCACCCATAAAACAAACATGGGCAAATTCTCCTTCTACAGCACTGCCACCCAGGATTGGAATAGTCTAACTCCATCCCTCAAAAAATGCAGTTCGCTGGGCTCATTTAAAAGAGCCTTAAAAAAAATCACCTTTCAGGAGGCCAAAGGAGGAGGTAGTACCATTTTCCCGTTAGACAGCAGACCCTCCCCCCCCTGTTCTTGTACATATTTTTTTTTCTCCCCCTCTTTTTTATTTTTTTGTTGTACATAGTGTTATTTTTTTTGCTGTTTATTTTGTAATGATATTTGAACTGTGGTGCCACTATATATGCCTATGAATTAAATACCAAGGCCCTCATTGGAAACAAGTCCGCAAGGACTTTTATGAACGGACCTGTTAGACAAAGTATTTTAAATGTAACTGTGCTGTTTTACATTTTTTTGCCTAATAAAATATTCAATCAATCAATCAAAGCCAGTTTTCCAAATTGCATCGCAGTGCCCTGACGGTTTGAAACCACTGGGTGTCGCTGCTGCGCCTCATTGGAGTTACAAGGCAGCTCCCAGTCAGTGTTGCCAGATTATGCAAGAGAAATAAGTAACCAGTTCTATGAATACAAGCCCAAAAGAAGCGATTAGGCCACATGAGCACTTTAAACTTATATACATTGGCGATACAATGTGAGCTTGTAGATCTGCTATTTTCAAAAAAAATCTTGGGAAATAAAGTGTGGATTATTTTTCAAACATTCTAACACAAATAGGCTACATATTAATTTGGGGGTCCATGACATGGTTAGTAAGAAACCACTGGTTTAAATAATTAAAACATTTGGACAATGACAAGGACCCCCATAGAAACAAGCCATAGGCTTTCTTGGGGTTTAAAATCCTCTTTAGACCTTGTATTGAACTGTACTACTTTCCTGTGCTTTTTTTTGCAAACTTCTAATAAAGTATTCAATCAATCAATCAATTGGAACCTAAATAATCAACTACACTTTAGAAATAAGCCCAAAACACCGACAACCCGCAACTAATAATATGTACGAGCAACTTTACAGAAAAACAAGCCCAAAATCGCTTATACTAAGCGGACATGGCAACCCTGCTCCCAGTATTTTATCTATTTATTTATTTTCTGTGGTTGAATGCATATTATACCTCTATGGTTGAATGTCGGTCAGTAAGGCAAAGGGGCGGTACTACTCACCCAGTGACGTCACACACACACACGAGCCCGGCTCTTACGTCGTCGTCTTCCATTGGTCACACCCCCTCGACGCCGACACGTGATTGGAGGAGCGTTGTTACCGGGGAGACCGCTCAGATGGTTGGGGGTGGGGAGAGGGCATAGAGTACAGACAGTGTTGCCATGTCCGCTTATTATAAGCGACTTTGAACTTGTTTTTCTGTAAAGTCGCTTGTAAATTGGTAGTTGCGGGTTACGTTTTTGGGGGGCTTGTTTCTAAAGTGTAGTTGCTTATTTGGGCTTGTTTCCAAATGTAATTATTATTATTTAAACCAGTGGTTCTCAATTTTGTCCATGTCATGGACCCCAGTCCTCTCCCCATATGAAAATGTATGTTTTTGTGCCAGGGAGCCCCTACCAGATTTGTGTTGTTAGAATGTTTTAAAAAATCTATTTTTTTTTCCAAGCCGTTTTGAAAATAGCAGATCTACAAGCTCACAACGCGTCACATCGTGACGCGTTGTGAGCTATTTGCTATTTTCAAATGGCAGTAGTGCCTAGTCGCTTCTTTTGGGGCTTGTTTTCCTAGACATAGTTGCTTATTTCTCTCACAAAATCTGGCAACGCTGTGTACAGAGCGGTGGTCGCATAGGGTATTTTTTCCTTCACTTTTTAATTAGAGACGTTTGTCATGTGCCTTGATTTATTTGGAGATATACAAAAAATGACAGAGGGCCATGAAATATTAATATTGAACGTTATTATTATTCAAAATTCACAGAAGGCCTTGACATTTTTTATGTGCATGTACAGGTTTATAGGCTACATTTTAAGGCCCTCTGTATTAATAATAATAATGTTTTTAACCACTTAAACCCCAGTATCCTTATTGTGGGAAAGGCTTTCACAGAAAATAGCAGATCGACAAAATCACTGCGACGCGTTGTGAGCTTGTAGATCTGCTATTTTCAGCAAAAGCTTTCCCCACAATAAACCCAAAACAGAAAAATACACTAGTATTGAGCCCTGAGGGACTCCGGTTACCCATGTGGGGTTTAAGCGGGTAAAGAGGCCACTGTTAAACTTGTTTAAGTTATGGAAGCTCTGCCTTAAATCTGTGTGTAAGAAAAAAATAGTTCCCTTTGTACAACTCTAATGTTGTATAACAGAATACGTAATAGGCCCCATTGTCGTCAAGGAATGCAGATTGAAAGAAAAAAATATATATTGGCCTCTAATAGACTGTAAAGGACATTTATGTGTAGTTAAGTGGAAAAAAAGTGACCCAGAACACACAATGCTGATTCAATGGTGCATTTCTTTTTTTCTTTCTTTTTTTATTATAAAAAAGCCATATTCTTTAACGTTGCTTACAGGCAAGTGTTCAGAAAGTGGATTATTCAGATATAATAAGCCATTATTAAGAATAACATTTAATAACATGAGGTATTTTCTTACTGGCTACACTATAGGCCAAATCAAGCTATCAAAAAAAACTGCACTTTTTTTAACAAATGTTTATTAAATAATAATAATAATAATATGTAAAGCAACATAGTAGGTAGTATCACAGTGAAAAATACTGTCCACTGACATTTTTAACATATCAATAAGATGATACTCATGTATTGTCAATAAATGCAGATTGGAATACACATAACATTCATATAGATATCAATATTTACATTGTATATACAGTCACAGACAAACAGAAGTAGACTAATAGAAGCACATTACAGAGGCTTTGGCAAAAAAAGAGTGCATACATTTTGCTAAACATTACAATATACACATTGGGTAAACATGTAGCTTACATGTATAAAGTACAAAACAAGCATGATAATAAAAAATCCAGTGCAACGTCAAGGTTTTGTTTTGTAATCCGTCCATGTATGAATGAATAGCAGCCTGTTGTTTTGAGTCATTGTGTGTTTGGAGAGAGGTATTATCCTGAGCAGAGTAGGGAAACTCAACGTTCCCATCGAATGGAACTGTAAAAAAAACAACAAAAAAAACAACAACAACAACAACACACAAACCAACCGTTTTAACAACTCCACCATCCAAAGCATGGTCTAACATGGAACACAACCACGCGATGGCTTGGCCGGCTACCCGCCAAAGTGGCCAGTAGAGTAGAATCAGGGTTCGATTTGCTGGGGGGCAGGGGTCAGACCCGAATTAAACATGCATTTCTTTTGTGGGAAATGTAGACTGTCTGATATGTTTCATAGTTAAGTTTGATAACATCACAATTTTACAATGTAATAAAAAAAAGTATGTTAACCACACTAACCCTGGGATCCGTATTTTGGCAAATTCTTATAATTTGTCCAAATTTGATTAGGATCTTTCAAATATAACAAAAAATATCCGATCTACGGGTTCAAAACGTGTCGCATCGCAGCGCGTTTTGTTTGATTGTAAATCCGTTGTTTTCACTGTTTGACGTACTAAGAAGTATAGGGCTCAAGTGGTTAAAAAAATGCCCCCACTGTGTTTTTTATTTATTCTTTTACAAATCGAACCCTGAGTAGAGTATAATAATATACCAAACATCTTGATAGAACCTATGAATGATGTCTGGTTGCCAAATGCGGCCAGTACATTAGAAACATACCCATCTACAACCGAAGAGTCAACCGGCACGTGGTTGTCGGCAGGTTGGCTGGTGTTAAGTGTCCCCCCACCCTGGTCCTGAGGTGGTCCTGTGTCGTTGAGCCATTAAACTGTGCGGTTATGAGTTAATTGGTTGCGGGCACGAGCATGCCGAGGGCGACGCCGGGGGCCCTCGACTGACCCATGGGCAGCGGCACTTTGTTTTGCGTGTCGCTGCCGCGCATCTCGGCGGAGGAGGTCCACGTCGCGCTCGGCGCCGCCATCGCCGTCCTCTTGGCGGTCATGTGACGGCGGGCGTGTTTGGTCAAGTGGTCGCTCCGCATGAAGCGGCGGTCGCACACGTTGCACACAAACTTCTTCTCGCCCGTGTGCGTGCGGCGGTGGCGGGAGAGCTCGTCGGAGCGGGCGAACTTCTTGTCGCAGCCCTCCCAGTGGCAGCTGAACGGTTTCTCACCTGCGGAAAGACAAGAAACACATTCTGTTACTGACACATCCATCTTTCAAAAAAGGTGTTTTCAAAGAACATTTTGAGAATTCAACTTTATTGGACACACCAGGGAAGAAATACTGGCCATGAATATGACGTAAGTGCACAGGAAGCTATAATCCATCCTTTGGTCCATTCATATAATGCCATAACATTGTCAACCAGCAGGTGTCCCTACCTGACACCAGGGTCTAACTTTCTCAATGGCAGAGTAGGAAGACCGCAGGCAACCGTTGTAGATGTGATATTTATATCGTATTAACATACTGTACCATACAGATTGGTTTAAATAATGTTTTATTGATTCAAATAAGTCCCGAATTGTAACTTTTATGTGAGCTGAGTTACTGGGACAGCTCTAGGGTACGGTCACACACAGTGACTCAAACAGTAACAGAATGGCACTACCATTTTAACCCCCCCCCCCCCCCCCCATCCTGACAAGCACTTGGAATTGTAGAAGTTGAGGCATTCAATTTTGTTTGACTCAGTTCCACATATAAATATTGTGAAAATATCAGATCTACAAGCTCGTAGATCAGCAATTTTCAAAATGTTTGCTTCTTCCTTATATTATTTGACAATTTGGCCAATGTTTGACCAGTTTTGATAGTACAGTTTGTTGATTACCTTTTATGCAGTAATGGTCTTTTTCTATTCTTCCTTCTTTTCTTTTTTTTTGCATTAAAAAGGTCTTAAAAGGCCTTAAATTGTCACTTCACTGTCATCTGGGGACCCCCCCCCCCCCAAAAGAAAAGAAAATCATGTGGGGAGCCCCTGGGGGTCCCGATCCACAGGTTGAGAACCACTGCCTTACTGGAGAGTAGCATGCTCTACATCTACACTAGCAGTCACGTGACACTGCATCACCATTACCTGTGTGTGTGCGGAGGTGAGCCTTGAGGTGTGAGCTTTTGAAGTACGTCTTCTTACAGCCGGCGAAGTTGCAGACGTAGTTCCTCCGGCGGGAGAAGTCGGCCTGGGCGGCGCCGCTGTGGGCACCGCCCCCCGTGGGTCCGGAAGGCATGTAAACGGGGGCGGGGGCCAGGGGCAGCAGCTTGGTGCTGCCCAGGGTCATGACGGTGGCCGTCTGGTGGCCCCCCTGGGAGGAGTGGGTCTGGTGCATCATGTTCTGAGGGACCACGAACATCACCGTCCCCTGAGGGACCGGCGAGCCCACCAGGATGGGCGTGGCCGAGGGGAACGGCGGCGAGGAGGAGGAGGTAGGGGTGCAGGCGGAGGGCGGGGAGGAGGCGTGGTGGTGGTGATGGAGGAGGTGGTGCTTCTGGGCCTGAACCTGAACCGGGGCCTGGACGAAGGCGGAGATCATCCCCGGCCGCCCGCTCACCGGAAACACTTGGCAGAGCAGCGGAGGGGAGGAGCAGAGGGAGGAAGACGACGCGGGCCGCGAGGAAGGAGAGGCGGGGGTCGCGGCCTCCGGACAAGACGGAGAGCACACTTCCTCTTCCGCCGGACGCTGACCGGCGACGCTCCGCACCGCCTCCGTCTCCATGGGGATGGGTTCCGAGGGAGGAGGGGCCGCCGTGAAGCAGGGGCTTGTGGGTAACTGCGGGGAGGTGTCTACGGCACGCCGGACGGTGGCGACCGGAGGAATGTTGTTGTTGTTGTTGTTGATGATGGTGTTGCCGCCGGGGTTCCGAGGGGAGCGGTCGGCCGTGTGTCTGATAACGCTGGTGGCCATGGCTCTGCCCGACCAGTCCGCGGATGGGGCGAGCAGGGGCTGGGGTTCTGAGGCGGGCGTGTGGGCGACAGAGGAGGGGCGGGCGGCGCCCGGCTGAGGGATGCCAACGCAGAGCCTGGGCCGGCTCAGGGCCGGCACCGGTCCCGGGGCTGTGGCAACGACTGCCGTGGCTGTGGCTGTGGAGGTCTCGGCGAAGCTTGGACTGTGAGGTGGAGTCATGCACTGAGGGGAGACACAAAACACACACCTTACGTTACGATACGGCTTCATCGTCTGTGTGTGTGTGTGTGTGTGTGTGTGTGTGTGTGTGTGTGTGTGTGTGTGTGTGTGTGTGTGTGTGTGTGTGTGTGTGTGTGTGTGTGTGTGTGTGTGTGTGTGTGTGTGTGTGTGTGTGTGTGTAGAAGTACTCATTATATCGTCTATGTTGGGTGGAAATGTCCAAAACTGTTACTCTTCAGGATTCTAATAGAAAAATAGGAATAGCTTCTTTTGATGCTTTTGTGTGACGCTGAAGTATGATCAAGTAGGGCATTAAATTATGAAAAAACACAAAAAGTTAGAATATGGAGATAAGAGGTTTCTGCCCGACAACAACGATATGGTAGATTTCACAATCATATTATTCGACTGTAAGTGTCCTCACCAGGTGTGTGTGTGTGTGTGTGTGTGTGTGTGTGTGTGTGTGTGTGTGTGTGTGTGTGTGTGTGTGTGTGTGTGTGTGTGTGTGTGTGTGTGTGTGCGTGCGTGTGAGTGTGCATGTGTGTGTGTGTGTGTGTGTGTGTGTGTGTGTGTGTGTGTGTGTGTGTGTGTGTGTGTGTGTGTGCACGCGTGCACGCTCCCTCACCAGCGAGGACAATGCGATCATGTCCTTTGGAGTGTCGGGGGGACTCCCTTCTTGGGGGAGGTGCAGGGAGTCACAGGAGTCTGAGGTAGGGGTCAGTGGGCGTGGCTTGTGCTGATTGGACCGCTGACACCAGAAGCTCATGCTGACGAGGGCCTCAGCCGCCTCCAGGTCGTGGTACTCGAAGGTACTGGTGGTACCAGTACCACCGCAATAGGCCAGCCGCTCCATGGTCCCAGCCTGCGGACTGGAGTCCATGTGGTCGACCTGCAGATAACACATGGAACACGGAACGTCATTCACTGTTTCCCAAACAGTGGGTTTGTTTGACCCATCTTTGGGTCGCGGTCCAATTTATATCTCCTTTTTTCCGTTTTCCGAGACAGGAAACCCAGGGCAGAGAGAAAGAAATACAAGAGGGGGGTCGGATTCGAACCCGGATGGGGGTATATGGTCTGTGCACTAGGGGGGCTGAGCCACCAGGCAACCCCGGAGCCGTGAGTTTAAAAAGAAAATCATTCTACAGGTTCTGAGGTGAGTCAAATTACTTTTACTTTCATCTTATGTGATGAAAAAGTGCCTCATGTATGCACCCTGACTGATAATGAGCAACAGGAACTGGAGGCCTGGAGCTACCCACAACTCAAACTTGTGACATCACAAGCAAAGCACGCGGCATGCACGTTTAGCCACTCAACCACGGGGGCACACCCACCACCAGCTCTGCACTGCTGCTGTTGACATTTAGCTTTCTTTACAGCCTTCCAGCTGCTCCCTAACGACCTCCTGTGTGATATCACACAGGTTAATTGGACAGGGAGGGACTGAGAGGAAATACTAGCGCTGAACAGTGATTACAACCAGGAAAAGACAACTTATGTCACTATATCACTATATTACGACATCCCAAATCCCAGACAATATCCAATCTCCTCATATCACGATATCAATATGATATCGATATACAGTATTGAGCAGCCCTACTGTAAACTGTACAGTGCTCTCTCACTGGGAGCAATAAAGGACTTCATCAAATAATGGTATCATCATAGAATAGAACAGAACAGTGAAATAGAGCTTTGCTTCACTTGAAGAAGATGAAGGAGGAAAAAAAGACAAGCCACAGTGAATCCACAAACACTGCACAACGACACAACACAACTCAAAAGGTATTAGTTATAAATAAATAATAACACAACTCAAAAGAACAACCGCAATTCCACATAAGCTGCACACACTGAGAGGTGCGCTGCAGCGCATGCGGTAAGTATCATGGCTGTAGACACAAGAGTATTTATAAATATAACTATCGACCAGAGTGCACATGAGGTGAATCCAAATACAGGAACAAAGGGGCTTCTGAGTGCAGCGCTGAGATATAAGTTAACTGGCATCTGTTCTACTACAAGTACTGCTGCTGGCAGAGAGAGAGAGAGAGAGAGAGAGAGAGAGAGAGAGAGAGAGAGAGAGAGAGAGAGAGAGAGAGAGAGAGAGAGAGAAGAGAGGGGGTGCGAGGAGGAAGAGAGACAGGAAGGGTGGAGGAAGGAGAGAGGGAGGGAGGGTAAAGAGGGACACAGAGAAGAGAGAGAGAAAGGAGAGTAGGGGAGACAAGATGTGTGGGGGGGGCAGGCATCAGAGCGAATGGGAGGAGAGAGACAGAAGAAGAGGAAAAGAGGGATGGAGACAGACAGGGAGTGTGTGTGTGTGTGTGCGTGTGTGTGTGTGTGTGTGTGTGTGTGTGTGTGTGTGTGTGTGTGTGTGTGTGTGTGTGTGTGTGTGTGTGTGTGTGTGTGTGTGTGTGTGTGTGTGTGTGTGTGTGTGTGTGTGTGTGTGTGCTGGAAAAAAGAGACAGAGATATTTGAGCGAGGTAGAGAGAGACAGACTGAGGGATGGAGAGAGAGAGAGAGAGAGACAGACAGACAGACAGACAGACAGACAGACAGACAGACAGACAGACAGACAGACAGACAGACAGACAGACAGACAGACAGACAGACAGACAGACAGACAGACAGACAGACAGACAGACAGACAGACAGACAGACAGACAGCGCGTGTGTAAAGAAAGGCAGAGAGAGGGGGAGAAAATAAAGTGAGACAGAGCAGAAAAAGGTAAAGAAAGATACAGGCAGAGAGAGAGAGAGAGAGAGAGAGAGAGAGAGAGAGAGAGAGAGAGAGAGAGAGAGAGAGAGAGAGAGACAGACACAGACAGACAGACAGACAGACAGACAGACAGACCTAGAGGTGGTGGGGCCCACTCACTGCAGCACAGCCATCAGAGAGGGTACGCCCAATATCTCACATAACACTGGACTGGGGGTGCGAGGATGGGGGGGGGGCGTGCCAAATCAACCCCCCCCCCCTCCCCACCCCCCACGTATTAACATGCACACACAGGAGGAGGAAGCCCCCCCTGCCCCCACCAGGAAGTACTTGTGAAAACAAAAGTCATCATAATGTGTTTTTAGAGAACTGAGCCCATGAGAGACTGACTCTCATCACAACATAACGGACCATTTATTTATTCAACCGTTAGATTGGATTTGACAGCCGCACCACATCATGCAAAAATAAACACACGACAAATAAACATGGGAAATAGACAAATAATTGGAGAACAGGGTGAAAAAAAGGGAAAGAAAACTAAATTGGAAACTGGTGGTGTGGCTCAATTAATTAATTATGAGACTGAGCCTAACAAAGACATGTGCATGTAGCCTACACAAGAAAAACTCAACAACACCCAAACAAATCTGAAACCACACAGCAAACTACAGTCATCATATAAATATAGCAACAACAACGTCTACATTCCAATCAATACTATGGGATACATGACGAATTCCTCGCTGCGAAACAGCATCTAAAAACCAATGAACAAAGTCTCCGGCATTTATGTGTAAACAAGAAAATCCATAAAAATGAACTGAATGAATTCATAATGTTTCAACCTGTGATGATGTGATGATATAGTCCATGATGGTCCCAATTAATTAAACAAGGGAAATTAACTCTCATCACATTGCAACAATGTGTTGACAGTAAAAGGATCAGAAACTTTATGATACCCCTGCTGAAAAAACCAGCTTAGACCAGCCTAAGCTGGACCAGCTGGTTTTAGCTGGTCTTGGTGGTTGACCACCTTAAGGTGTGTTTTGGACGTCCAAAACACACCTTAAGCTGGTCTTGGTGGTTGACCAGCTTAAGGTGGTAGGTTTTGCTGGTTTAAACTGGTAGCTGGTTTAAGCTGGTAGCTGGTATTTTTGATGGTTTAAGCTGGTAGCTGGTATTTATGATGGTTTAGCTGGTTTAAGCTGGTAGCTGGTATTTTTGATGGTTTAAGCTGGTAGCTGGTATTTTTGATGGTTTAGCTGGTTTAAGCTGGTAGCTGGTATTTATGATGGTTTAGCTGGTTTAAGCTGGTAGCTGGTATTTATGATGGTTTAGCTGGTAGCTGGTTTAAGCTGGTTTAAGCTGCTATCTGGTATTTATGTGTATTCAGGTGTATTCTGGATATGCAGTGACCAACTTTGCTGGAGAGGATGCATGATCATGGTGAATTTCAGCCAGGTGCCCACAGCACGTGGTATATTTAAAAAACAGTAGCCTACAGTAGCCTATATAAAAGTGAGCAAAATCCACAAAGTCATAAATAATCATGTATCAATTTCATACATAACAATAATTTATTAAACACTTATAAAAAACCCTCAAAAACAACATTTAAATAACAAATAAATGTATAAATAAACACATAAATACATGAACTTCAACCTGAGGAACACACTAACACACACACAGTGTTCAAATGACTGGAAAAGAGTGAGAGAATATGAAAAATTGGACAGATCCGTCTTGATTACATGACTATGGAGATACTGTATACCGATGTGTGTGATGTTTGGAAAACATCTGTAAAGTTGCAGCCAAAAATGTGTCTTGCAAAAATCGGCCTGCTGGTGGCGCTATAAAGCATTACCCCCCCCCCTACACAGACACACAATTTCTTGTCCTTTCTATTGATGTCCTGGCCATGGTCCATGGCCTTCCTCTTTGTGAGAATGTTCTGCCCCTGCAGCCACCAATGGAAACAGTCTGAAAGAAAACAAACAAGAACCCCCAACAATAAAACAAATATAATTAGCAATATACTGCATGGGGTGAGTTAAATGAATTGTGATGTTTTGAGAAAAACTTAAAGTAACTTAAACTTCACCCATTTTCAACCTTATCTTCATATAACTAACTGATCCTCGCTAATGTTCATTATACAATGGCACCATTTCTGTCTACTCGTTCTGCCACTCATTGGTGGAATGTGGACAGTTCAGAAACCTGCCTACCAGTGACATCACCAATGGAGATTCCAAGCTAATAGAAACTACAGTGTGTCTCTACCTGGAAAGTTTGCATGCAGAAGTAGAAGCCATTGTTCTTGCATTAATAATGAACAAATAAAGTTGTTCTAAATGACCAAACCTGCCTACCGATGATGTCAAAGGTAGGCAGGTTTCTAAACTGTCCACGACCTATCAACGAAACACAGAGTGAGTAGACATAAATGGTGCCATCTTAAAATGTGTATTAGTGAGGACCAATTATATGAAGATGAGTTGAAAATGGGGTGAAGTGTTTTTTTAACCCCGTGTTTCAGTTCAGTTAGAAAACATGCATTTGAATGAAAAAGGTGGGTGGACAGTGGGCAGGCAATAAGTCAGATGGCTACAATGGACAACAACAATTTGGGGGAAAAAGCTACCCCTGCCACACATGCATGTAGGGCTGCCACTACCAATTATTCTACTTGCGATTATTCTATTGATTACTTTTTTGATCTACAAGCTCACAACACGTCCAACGAGTTGCAAGCTTGTAGATCGGCATTTCTTTCAGCCATAAAATCGATTTTATTACAATAGAGTATTTTCTTTTATGATTGATTAATAAGCTTAATATAATCTCTTTTCCAGAAGGTGACATTCCCGTTTCCCGATCAGTTTTTCATAGCTTCATTTGATTGGCTCGGCAGCAGATATAAATTGGAAACAACCAACATCTCCATATGTGTTTCTGGTTGAAACAGTATGCTGCTGAGACAACCAAATGAAGGTATGAAAAACTGAACAGGTAACGCTAACGGGAATTCCACCTTCTGGAAAAGAGAACTACAGTCATGCACAGAGCAGATTGAATTATGAGATCAAGTCATAATGAACCCCCCCACCCCTCAGTAAACATACCTCTTCTGAGTCCTGCGGTCAGGGGGGTTTGGCCTCCCCCTTGCTAGTGGGGCATTCTTTGTAAGGCTCCTGCATGGTCTTCAGGGTTGTTGTCCCCCAAATGGCAACAGCAAGCTCCTTCATGAACAGGGAGTCCTTGGTGTTTGCTGCCACCATCTTCCAGATCTCCTTTTCGAGCCACACACCAGAGCCAATCTGGACCTGAAACAGAAGAAAACAACACATGTTTTAGAAATTAAAAAACATTTTACCATGACATTTCAGACTCATTTTTGACAAAAGCAGGCCCACTTCAAACAGAATTTACTGTAAAGAAATTACATTTTCAAGGACCCCCAAATGTGGACCCATTTAGAAAAGAGTTGGTGCCATGGACCTCCAATAGAGAAGATGTTAATTGTTGGATTACATTTAGTACAGAATTCTACAACTGTCTATACTGTAGGTGGGGAGAGTTGAAGTAATTCTTATACAGTACATTGTCATTGGATTACATTCTAGCTGGTAAAATAGTAGTGAAATTAACCTTTTCCACCCGGCATCCCTATTTTGTTCATGCCATAGGCAAAACTGTTAAAAAATTGTTCAAAAATAGCAAAACATAGCTGATCTACAAGCTCACGATGCATCATGACACGTTGCCTATTTTTGAAATGTCCTTTGAAATGTCCTACACTGTATGTACTTCAATACCTTGTCACCGTTGACGTCAAACATCCCAGGTGTCGATGCCAAATTGTCTGACTCGGGGGAAGAGGAAACGGAGGAAGTTGCAACTGAAAATGTAGAGAATCATATTTAAGCTCCTTTTGGCAGTATCACAGTACTTATATTGTACACATTGTCACCATTTTCCGTAGAACAGTATCACTGTCTAAACACACCTATGCTGTCACTGGTTTGCTTATCTGCAGCAGGGATGTCAGGCTTTGCTGCAGAGCTATATTGGGGCCCTTCCTCCAGTTTCTGTTTTGCAATCTCTAATTTGTTGCATCTTAAAGCATGAACAGGGTACGGAAAAATAAAAAATAAAAACTGAATTGATGTATGCCTAGGATACCAGTTTAATAATGAGCCTAGCATCTGTCCACTCCATTTAACATGCTTTCTATATAATGTTTTTTAACATTTGTGGTCAAGATCTAAGTAAAAAAGAACATGAGAACAAATAACCAACATATCGATATATACAAAAAGAGAAGAGCAAACTCATGCAACTGTTTCGTTAACATTAGTCATTGCTTACTTAGTTTTAAGATGCTGTAGGTCCAGCTCCAACTCTTTGGCCTTCTTCTGGGTATGACTGTACTTGACATTTCGTCGTGGATAGCTTGGGGAACAACAGCATCTCCACCGTATTCAGACGAGTCAGAGTCTAAAGGTAGTGCAAGTAATATATTTTGGATAAAACAAGATGTTTTTTGTTAGAAAGTTAAAGTGGAATAAAATGTAATTTTATGCAACCTGTATCGTAGAGTATATTAATACAATATAACTTATACAATCTGTATGTTAGAGTATGTTAATACAAATAATACAATATAACTTATATAATTGGGGTGGTTGTATTTAGTCTCCCTGCTCTTCTATTGAGACATTTAGATAGTGTCAAAGGTCATGTCTCACCTAGACACAGGATCTGACATGAATTTTGATCTGATGGTCAAGATTCAATGTATCACCTGAGCAAGCAGGCAGGCTCTATTAGCTCAATGGTAAAAGGTTACAGCACTTGCTCAGGAAACCGGGTTCAAATCCGGGGTAGAAGAGGAAAGTTACATAGTGCAGCTTTAACCCATTAAGACCTGGGGCCGATTCTAAAAATGCTCTCTAAATCCTAAAAGTTTTTTGAACATAAAAGGAAAAAGATTTGAGGTACAAATGTTCACTTTAAAACATATATATTCAAAGATTTTCAAAAATAGCAGATCTACATGCTCATAGCGCGCCACTCGGTGTCGCGCTATGAGCTTGTAGATCTGCTATTTTTGAAGCCAAAGGTCTAGCCAAAGAAATCAAAACAATTACACAGATGCGTTCCTGGTCTAAATGGGTTCAAATTTTGTATGCCCACTTCTTTGTGTCATCACTTCCAATTGTAACTTATTTATCCTGTATCCTGTATGAGTTCTGATTGGTTAAATTTGGTATTCCTGGAAATGCATTTTCGGCTTACTAAAGAGGTGGAGAGTCTGGGAGACCCCTGTTACTGAACAAGCAATGATTACTTTAACATTTAACAAAAATATCACTTTACCTTCAAACTGTTTTCTTCTCTTTGTGGGAGGGGGGGGGGGCATAACACATAATGGTTCTCTCTGGGTTCCTTTTTCTCTTTTAGTAGGGCTGCAAACCATTCATTTTGGCCACTGCAGCCAAAGAAATGTGTAATAATAACACACACACACACACACACACACACACACACACACAGACAGACAGACAGACAAGGGAATCATTAATGTTCAGAGTTCACGGGATATTAAAACACTCTGTAGCTTCATCACTGAAAGCGTGTGTCCACACACACACACACACACACACACACACACACACACGTCATATTCTGAATTTAGTTTTGAGCGGCACACAGGCAAGCAGTAGTGGCCTATAGTATAAATTATATTGTATATTCCCACTATAATTTATTGTAATTATTGTCATAATCCCTTTATCAAGACAAATTAAATAACTAAATGTGTAGAGTTGGGTCATGACATGAGTCACTTGTGATTGACTTCGAACACAGCAGCCTACGCACTTAATTATCAATACAGTAATAGTAGGCTAAAACGCCTACATAAATAGTATTTCTGTGTGTCAACACTCACCTAAAATGTCCGCCGCTTCTTCTTCTTTCTTTTATCTTCTCTGAAGCCGGTTTATAATTATTTTTGATGAATCCAAAGCAACGCAATAAACTTTCTACTGAAGTGAAGAGCTGCAGCCTGCTCAGACAGCATTCATTCTCCCCGCGTATCGCGAGCGGTCGCGAGCATAGAGTTCAAGGGTCACGAGCCTGCTGAGACAGTGTTGCCAGATTTTGTGAGAGAAATAAGCAGCCAGGTCTGTGAAAAAAATTAAGCCCAAAAGAAGCGACATTTAAACCTATTTGAAAATAGCCGATCTACAAGCTCACAGTGCGTCGCATTTGCAACACATTGTGAGCTTGTATATCTGCTATTTTCAAAAATAATAAGTGAAATATTTCACTAATATTTACAAGCAACTTTACAGAAAAACAAGCCCAAAGTCACTTATAATAAGCAGATATGGCAACACTGCTCAGGGCCCATAAAGGGCCCACTTCTCTGTAAAAACAGATGTACAAGCTCACAACACGTCAAATTGCGACAAGATGTAGATCTGTAGATCTGTTCATTTTGGTAACCATAGCAAAAAAAAGTGTTATTTAGAATCAAACTAGCATATTATTTGCCAATTGCGAAATTAAGTAAATAAGTTTGGATGAACGTTGTCATGATAATAATAATACATTATTATTATTATTATTATTATTATTATTATTATTATTAAATATAATATTTATGTCACATCACAAGAAAAGGACAAGAAATGTAAAGTAAAATACAATGCAATACAATACAATACAATACAATACAATACAATACAATAAAATATACTGTATATACTGGGGGGGGGGGCAATTGTAACAGAAGAAAATCTTCACAGTCTAATGGCAGGTATGATGTCTCCCCGGGATCCAAACTAGTTAAAATAGCAGATCTGCAAGCTCACAACGCTTGTAGATCTGCTATTTTCACTGCATGCTTTTTTTTATTAATTGATGGAATTTCTTAGATTTTGTATTTATTTGTTTTTTTATTGATGAAGATTTTAGATTTTTGGGTGGGAAATGTTTTGAAATAATATAGTAATATATTTTTGTAGGAAACAAAAAAAGGGATCTTTCCTCGTGATGTGTACATGACCCACAAATGGGCCCCGACCCACTGTTTTGGGAAACACACACGTGATCTAACCCAGTGGTCCTCAACCATTTCAGGCCGCGACGTCCCAAAATAATCATTATTTGAACTGGGGACCCCCCACCCTTAAAGCACTTGGAATGTAGGAGTTGATGCATTACGTTTAGTTTGACTCTATTGTGAAAATAGCAGATCTTCAAGCTCACAACGCCTCGCAAGGAAGGTGTTGTGAGCTTGTAGATCTGCTATTTTCAAAATGTTTTCTTATATTATTATTATTGTTAGACAATTTGGCCAATGTTTGACATTTTTTTATAGTATAGTTTGTTGATTACTTTTGATGCAGTAATGGTGGGTTTTTTTTTGGTACTAAAAAGGTCTTAAAGGTCCTTAAATTATCACTTCACTGTCATCTGGGTGGGGACCACCCCCAAATCACGTGGGGACCCCCCTGGGAGTCCCGATCCACATGTTGGATCGGGATCTAACCAAACTTGACCAGCTGCTAAGCTGGTCTTTGCTGGTCTGTCCAGTGTCCAGCCATCTGACCAGCTAAGTCTAGCTGGTAAGCTGGTCTTTGCTGGGCAGTCCACCCATTTGACCAGCAAAGACCAGCTACCAGCTTGGCTTTGCTGGTCAGTCCAGCCAGCCAGCTGGCTGACCAGCAAAGACCAGCAGAATCCAGCTTAGTGACCAGCTAACCAACTACACTGGCAAACCAGCCTGACCAGCCTGACCAGCTTGTCCAGCCTGGTATGCCATCTAAACCAGCTTAAGACCAGCTAAGACCAGCTAATACCAGCTAAAACCAGCTAAAACCAGCAACCACCATAAGCTGGTCTGTGCTGGTTTTTTCAGCAGGGACAACGTTGCAATGCAGTCACTTTAAGTGTTGGGGGAGCATATAATAACATATAATACATGTAATAAGATAATAACACAGTGAGATCACATTGTTGGGCTGCAGAATGAATCCACAGCTTCAATCTGACCTTAAATAAACCAGCCCACATTGGAGGGGAGAAAAAAAAAGAAAACGCTCCACCAAATTTTTAGCAACTGAACTGAGCTGACAGCATCCGATGCAGTTGTAAAAAATACTTGTGCAGCAGACTTGTCTTAAACAGTGTTATGAGTGAAAACCAGCTTAATGATAACACCAAAAACTTAATGCAATATAACAGAAGCCCTAAAATAATGCCTATATATAATATAATATAATAATAATATAATAACATATAATATATAATATAATAATAATATATATATAATAAAGCCTACAAATAATATAATATATAGTATAATATAAAAATAATATATGATATATAATATATAATATATAATATATAATATATAATATATAATATATAATACATAATATATTATATATTATACAATAATAATAAATAATAATATAATATATATAATAAAGCCCTATAATAAAGCCCCATAATAAATAATGCAGCCCTATAATAAACGATGCAATTTATAAACGCAACTTACCTGGCTATAGGAGGACTGTCCTGGAATAGTTTGCGTTGTAAAAGTGAGCATACAAGCATAAAAGTGTTGTTGATTACAAAAATGTAAAATAAAATAAAAACAGAATTAATAATAAAAAGCAAAAAAAAATACAATAAAAAGACAGTATAGTAGCAGCAATGCAATGCAATGCTTGCCACTGATCCTCCAATAGTAAAGTATCCTGAGTCCTGTCTGTCTGCCAACACACAGACCAGCCTCAGCTCTCAGCTGAGGGAAGAGAAAAAACAACACCAAACTCAATTCACCCACCAGTGTTGCCAGATTCTGTGAGAGGAATAAGCAACCAGGTCTAGGAAAAACAAGCCCCAAAAAAGCAACTACAGGCCACATGAGCACTCTAACTCAGTGGTTGTCAACCTGTAGGTCGGGACCCCCAGGGGACCCCCAACATGATGCTTGGGGGGTCCCCAGATGACAGTGAAGTGACAATTATAGGACTTAAGGCCTTTTTTAATACCTAAAAAAGAAAGAAAAGAGAAAGACCATTACTGCATCAAAAGTAATCAACAAACTATACCAGGGCTACTCAACTTAAGATGGCTCAGGGGCCACTCAGCAAAATACCAAAAGTCCAAGGGGCCGCCATAACAATGACGGTCCTATTTTGGATTTCTCGATTTTGTAACACACAAGAAAATGTAGATTTTGACATCATATTCTTTTCACTGTACCAGTTTATTTTGTGTGTATGTCCAGTGTCCAGTGTCCAGCAAAAGCTAAGGTATGGCAAGGTTAGGGTTGCCAACTCCCAGAGATTGAAATAAGGGACACCTATCCTGGGCGCGCGGCAAAGCCGCGCGGCCGGAAAAATGTGGGGGTCAAACCCCCCCAAAAACCCGAAATGCATAGAAAACTATGCATTATACCTGTAACAATTGACACACCTGTATGTATGTCTGTCTGTTTGTTTTTGAAAAATGTTTTAGCAACCCATATATTTGAACAGAAATGTATATTTTTATCCTGTGCTTAAAATTTAAAAAAAAAACATTTAAGAAACAAGCTCAAATAGTCAACTACACCTTAGAAACAAGCCGAAAAAAGGTGACTTTATAGAAAAACAAGCCGACGGTTGCTTATAATAAGCGGACGTGGCAACCCTGAGCAGTCTGGCGGGGTGGTAACACGCCACCAATCAGAAAACAAAGGTGTAGCGACCGTCGGCCAATGGGCGCCACGGGGCGTGTGCGAGCTCTACGTGATCGGTACGCCATTGGCCGAGACGGGGGTGCGTGGCTGTCGGGGGGCGTGGCGCGGGAGAGTCAGCGGTGTCAGAGTAAACCCGGTGAACTCGGTGCACCCGAACTGGGGGAAAGGTTGATACACAGACTGGAAGAGAGAGAGAGAGAGAGGGAGGGAGGGAGAGTAGGAGGGGTGGAGGGAGGGAGGGAGAGAGAGAGAGAAGGAGGGGGGAGTGTGGGAGGGAGAGAGAGGAAGAGAGAGGGATGGAAGGGAGAGAGAGTGTGTGTGTGTGTGTGTGTGTGTGTGTGTGTGTGTGTGTGTGTGTGTGTGTGTGTGTGTGCGTGCGTGCGTGCGTGCGTGCGTGCGTGCGTGCGTGCGTGCGTGCGTGCGTGTGTGTGTGTGTGTGTGTGTCACACACCCATGTGTATGCATGCATGCCTTGTCTCATGCATGCACACACACGTGTCTGTCTGTGTGTGCTGTCTGTGTGTGCGTGCGTGTGTGTGTGTGTGTGTGTGTGTGTGTGTGTGTGTGTGTGTGTGTGTGTGTGTGTGTGTGTGTGTGTGTGTGTGTGTGTGTGTGTGTGTGTGTGTGTGTGTGTGAGAGAGAGACAAGGCATGCATGCACATAGGCTATATATAAATACATACTGCAGTTGAGTTAGTTAATTTTTTACATCAGATTATATTTTGTCATTCATGACAAAAGATTGAAATCAATCAAGCAAGAGAGGAGATACAGCAATGTTTATTTGAGGAAAATTTACATTTTTATTAAACCAAAATTTTAGCCCCCCCCCCAAAAAAATCTATCTAGTTTTTCCTCTTTATTTGCATATTCATATTTGTCTACATGTACCTGACTGTACTGCAGCTTGAAGGCAGAAGTGACACACACCGTGGTATTACCGAGTTATAAAGGAGGAAGAGCACGCAAAAAAACAAAAACAGAGTTTGTCCCTAAAGATGAGGTCATGACAGGACAGTATTCAGCAACACATTCAGCCTGGTATGAACTGTACGTTGTTGGAAATATCACAGCACACAGCCTGATATGAACTGTAATGTTGGAAATCTCACAACACAGCCTGGTATGAACTTTAATATCCATGGTGTCCTCACAGTTTCAGACTCTACTGCACATACAAATGCATTTTTAAATAACTGTGTTCAGCTGTTCATCACAGCTATACAGTATTTAGTTAGATTTAAAATTCATTTTTTTAAATTATAAGTAGGCTATACAGAGTGAGTGAGTGAGTGTGTGTGTGTGTGTGTGTGTGTGTGTGTGTGTGTGTGTGTGTGTGTGTGTGTGTGTGTGTGTGTGTGTGTGTGTGTGTGTGTGTGTGTGTGTGTGCGTGCGTGCGTGCGTATGAGGCGTGTGTGTGTGTGTGTGTGTGTGTGTGTGTGTGTGTGTGTGTGTGTGTGTGTGTGTGTGTGTGTGTGTGTGTGTGTGTGTGTGAAAAATGTACTATATAATACAAAGACAAGTGCCATCTATCGATGCCATGTTTTTTTTCTCACATGCCAGCAAAAATGTAGGCTATTATTTTAAACTCAGACACTCAGGAAACAAAGAAAGACAGAAAAGGGATGACAAATAAAAAATAAAATAGCAGTCCTCCCATGCAGGGGTCTGGGGTCTGCACTTATACGGGAGGCGGTTCTCTCTCATTGTCTTCTGCATGGAGCGTTTTTTCCTCTCCGGTCTGCAGGTCTCCCTCCCTCCCACCCCCCCATCTTCCCCTCCTCCCCCCATCCCTCTCTCCCTCCCTCTCCCTCCATTCACCCTCCTCCTCCTCTACATGAACCCAAGGAACTCCTCTCTCTGCGTTAAGGAGCGCTTGTAAACAGCTCCCGCGCTGTAAAGAATTCCGGGGAGGGTGGGGCCACAGACTGAGAGAGAGAGAGAGAGAGAGAGAGGGAGGGAGAGAGAGAGCGAGAGAGAGAGAGAGAGAGAGCCCTTCACCCTGCTGCCCCACCCCCTCCACCTCCACCTCAAACCCCCCCACCCCCCCTGACCCCACCCCTCTGCTCTGCTTTGTTGTGGCTGTACATTAACCCCTGTTAAATGAACCTTTGTGCGCACGTGTGTGTGTGTGTGTGTGTGTGTGTGTGTGTGTGTGTGAGTGAGTGCGCACGCGAGCACGTGGTGGGTCCTGGGAACTATACTCCTAAAACTTATACTCCTACCTAAAGATCACGCGCGCACACACACACACGCACGCACGCATGCACACTCACGCGCACGCACGCGCACACACACACACACACACACACACACACACACACACACACACACACACACACACACACACACACACACACACACACACACACACACACACACACACACACACACACACACACACACACACACACACACACACACACACACACACACACACACCCTGATAGACTGACACACATGTATGCAAGTAGTGCATAGAAACACCCAGCCAGTCAGTCAGTCAGTCACTCACTCACTCACAAACTCATACAAACATACACAAACATGCATGCAGCAGTCACACACAAACAGAATTAGACTCGCAAATTCATGCACACACACACACACACACCTTTCAGAGTAGAGTCCAAAGCATTGCTTTGTCCAGGCGGCATGCAGACAGACAGAGGAGGATGAACCAGGAGTAAAAATCAACGCCTCCTGTAGAAAGAAGTGGGAGAGAGATTACAGGAGGGAGGGGTGGTGGTGGTGCTGCAGGGTGGGGGTGGTGGTGGTGGTGGTGCAGGGTGGGGGTAGGGGTATACGTCACTCTGAGATACAGACGAGGCACAGACACAAAGAGCTGTTTCATTTTCCGTGCTGTTTCTCTCCGTTAAGCCTTGTGTTGCTGCTGTTATTAAACATGAAGCTGTGTGTGCATGTGTGTATGAGTATGACAACATGTCAGGGTTAGCAGACTGACTGACTGACTGACTGACTGTACTGTACTGTACTGTACTGTACTGTACTGTACTGTACTGTACTGTACTGTACTGTACTGTACTGTACTGTACTGTACTGTACTGTACTGTACTGTACGGCTGACTGACTGACTGACTGACTGAATGACTCTATATATCGTTGCTGTCCGGCAGAAACCATTTAACTCCATTTTGACGCTTTTGCATTTTTTTCCATAAATCAGGGCCATTGAACACCCTTTACGTCTGTGTGTTGGAAAAACAAATATTGAACCAATGAAAAGCATTAAAAAACGCTTCTGACAAAACCAGCTAACTCCATTGGATCCTCAAACTTTCTGCTAGCCTAGAGTTTTTGCTGACTCCAGGCTCCACCCCCTTTTGACCTCTAACCTCATTGTGAGCTTGGAGGTCCATTCAGCTGTTCTTATCAATGATGAACAAAACCTCCTAACTCCACTTTTTTTCATTTCCTGAAAAATGAACATTTTGGAGTTAGCTGGTTTCTGCTGGACAGCAGAGATATGTATGTACAGTATGACTGACTATCTGACTGATTGAGTAACTAACTGTATGACCTACTGACTGACTGACTGACCGACTGACTGACTGACTGACTGACTGAATGACTCACACCCAGGTTTCGGTTCAGATATCTTGCCTCTGTTTCGCCTTGAAAGACCTTTGGTTTGAGGACAAACATCAGCCTCACGCAGCATCCATCCTGTTTCATTTATTTACATGCTTCGTTATCCAAGAGGATATTCCCTATTATGTACATAAGTGTGTGTGTGTGTGTGGGGGGGGGATGTGGTTTTGTTTGGTGGAGTTCTGAGATGAAAATGCAGTCCTTATGTGAGATGCCAATACATAAGAAATAAAGAAATAAAGAAATAAAGAAATAAAGAAATAAAGAAATAAAGAAATAAAGAAATAAAGAAATAAAGAAATAAAGAAATAAAGAAATGTTTATTTGTTATATGAGAAAGTATTTCCTGCACATTCCCCAAGAAAAGTGTGCTCCTCGGAGCGTCAATCTCCACCAGGCCGGTTTGCCTACCCAGGGTTGAGTCAGTCATGAGGTGCAGCCGTCAGGACACAAGGAATCCAGACTGATTCGCTCTGTTCGGCAGATTTTTTGAAGTGAAAAAAAGAAATAGACTTTGTACAACTTTTTGCAGCCGGAAATGGGCGTGGCCTATACAGGGAGTTGTCATGATCCAAGGACTCCAGAGTAAAAATGTATATAGTTCAAGCGTTATATCGCCAACATGAGGCTGATTTGAAACATTTTGGGGTAAAGGTTCTTCCTTGGCCTACTGGGAGTGACCGTGCAAAGTTTCACGCCGATCAGTGCTGCCGAGATAGCTGCTCACAGACAGACAGGTTCACGGACAGGGGTGAAAACATAATCCCCACAACCCGGCCATTCTAGCCTGGTGGAGGTAATAACTGTGTTATGCATATATACATATATATAATAAAGTCTGAGTTAAATTAGCACCCAGGCTCGTACAGTATACGTAGGTCTATATGGTGCAGGGAAAAGGGAAAACTAGGTCACCCAAACGCAGCTCTGGTGCTGCCGCAAAACGGTTCGTCTGGGGTGAACCGAGTTCATATGCATCTCCAAGTTCAACGGGGCTATGGAATAAAACACACACACACACACACACACACACACACACACACACACACACACACACACACACACACACACACACACACACACACACACACACACACACACACACACACACACACACACACACACACACACACACACACACACACACACACACACACACACACACACACACACACATAATACACACAGTGTCCTCCCTGAACCCAGGCACTAAACAGTTCCAGGCGCATACATGGGGAGCAGGAAATCAGAGTCAGGAAACTCTCGCTGTACATTCTCCTCCTCCTACAGCCCTATACTGTACCGTACTGTACTGTACTAAACTGTACTGCACTGCACTGCACTGCACTGCACTGCACTGCACTGCACTGCAAGTGTATGTATCCTCTTTGTTAATTTAAAGGGGGTGTAAGTGATATTGGTTTGCTAAAAATAAGTGCTAAAGAGCTCTATATTCCGGATAGTAGTGTTTGTTCAGTAACAGGGGTCTCCCCACCTGTCCAGCTCTTTAGGAAATAGAGAATTACATCTCTAGGACTGGACAGCAATTGTATCCAATCAGGAGAGAGAACTTGGATGAACAAGTGAAATGGGAAGTGATGAAACAAACAACAAACATAAGCAGAGAAATGTGGAACTCGAACAATGTATAATTGAAGCCGATAAATTATCTTTGTGGGGTTCTCTCTCCTCTTTGGATAAAATGGGTATTATTTTTTTCCAATTATTCTTACGCCTTTTTTCTCCCCAATTAAGTCGTTACGCCAATTAATTCCTCCTACTGCTTTCCACCGCTGCTGTACCTTATACTGGCTCACCTGCCAGTGAGGATACCCCACCGGGAAGATGTGTAGATGCCTTCATCCTACAACTCCTCTCGCTCACCATTCCCTGCTGACAGGTGCCGCCCCCAGCCTGAAGGAGTCTACGCGCAGTGACATATATCACCCTCCCTGCCCGGCGTCACCTCTCTCCGTCACTCTTGACTGTCCACTAACAGTCCAGTAGCAATAGGGCTGTCACGATTACAAATTTAAGTTGACGATTAATTAAATTTGGCTTTTTAGGCTTTGTAATCAAAAGTTGCAGCACAGGGCAGATATAACTGAATTATTACAAAGAATTACTGACATATTTAATAATCTTATAGCCGAAAAATAGCAGAAATAGCAGATCAACAAGCTTACAACGCGTCATGATGTTGAAAGCTTGTTGATCTGCTACTTCTGCTATTTTCGGAAAATGTTCAATTTGGAAACGATTATGACGATTATGCAAACATAATTGCGATTATCTTAAATGATTGCGATTAGGCGATTATGCAATAATTGTGACAGGCCTAGTAGCAATGCCACTAAAAATGATCTTTTTACCTGACTTTCAACTTCCGTTTTACAATCCCATGCCTCCCAATTCTGGGGCGAAAATAGCAGATCTACAATCCCGCAACGTTCACAACGCATTGCATCGTGTTAGTTTTGGGGGAAGAGATTTAGTGTATAGAGCAGTGGTTTTCAAAGTGGAGTCCAGGGACCCTCAGCGTTCCTTGGTGGGGTTCCAAATGGACGCTTATACAGCTCTGTAATTCTGAGTGTGTACAATTGGAACCAAATGGACCCGTGGGTGTCCACGAGGGTCCTTGAAATAAAAAAGAAGAAGCTTGAGAACCACTGGTGTAGAGGGGAAAAGGAGGGGACCAAGTATAGATCTCGGGGGGATCCTGGTCAACAAAGTATAGGGTTTAAGTGGTTAAAGGGTACTCACTGTCTGTCTGTCTGTGTCAGTATGATCAGAGGGTCGTTTGTCTGTGAATTGGTCTGTATTTCATTCTGTTGTTGTGTTTTGTTACCAAGGTAACCTGTGACATCATCATCATCATCACGCTGCCACGTGAGACCAGAAACCAAAGAGGCAGAAGTAATGAGACGTCAACAAAAGTTGAGCGAACTTGAAGACACTCTCTGCCCTGTTTCCCTTTATCTTTCCAACTCTTTTTCTATTATCTCTCCGCCTTGTTTTATTTCTCTCTTCTCCCTCTCCTTCCCTCATGCCTCTCTCCCTGCCTCTCTACTGTATCTCTCTCTCTCTCACGCACACACACACACACACACACACACACACACACACACACACACACACACACACACACACACACACACACACACACACACACACACACACACACACACAGAGAGCCTATTAGCACAGTGACAGCAGCTGCCTGACAGCGTGACAGCTTGCTTCCAGCTAACGAAGGGCCGTCTCCTGAGCCCCACCTGGATTCTGAATGTTTGGGGTATTTTATATTCTACTGTAGTGCATAATACGGTTTCCTTTTTTCTTTTTTACGTCTGATCAGCTCTTGCCAGTGGAGAGCTTTGCGGTGAATCATCTAAATGCTCAGTCAGATGTATCCAGCAGGAGACCTTACCTTACTTTACCTTACTGTATGTTTAATTGGTTTTCCAAACTGACTCACATTCTTTTGTTATGAACATGGGTTACTGCGCAGTGCTGGAGGCTGTGCATGTAATGTTATACTGCATGGTGTCTGGTTGTACTTGATTGAGTGTTTATTGTATCTCATCTAATTCCCCTCCCTTCAGAAGGGGAATTAACTCATGCAATCCGGGAACGCATCTACAAAATGTCTTCTAAATCCTAACGGTTTTCTGACAAACATATGTTGCTATATCAGTGGTGCTCGAACCTTTTCATGTCAAGGACCCCCAAAATTATATGCATTTGGCCGCCAACCCCCATCTCAAAATATTTCGTTCCAGGGACCCCCATTAGCAAAGATTTGAGTTACAAATGTCCGCTTTAAAAATATATGTATTCAAGGATTTGCACACATTTTCAAGATCTTTAAAAAATAGCCAAAGTATAAAATAATGGTTTAAGTGGTTACACAGATGTGTTCCCGGTCTTAATGGGTTAAGGTGAAACATGAACAATAAAGGTTCCGTTTTATGGATAAAGTGGTAACCAACAGTGGCTCAGGAGGTAGTTGCGGCCGGTCAGGAATCGGAAGGTTGCCGGTTCGATCCTGCAGGCTCCCTCTGTGTTAAAGGCAACTCCGCACCAAACAGACTCGTCCAGACTATTGCAGACTACTCCAGACTGCAACAGACTGGTATTCGGTTGGCAAAAGTTGGCATTTAAGTCTGTCAGCCGACTGGCCATTCATGTGCTAATTTGACTTTTAGCCTGCCAGCGTTGCCAGGTCTGCTTATTATAAGCGACTTTGGGCTTGTTTCCCTGCAAAGCCACTTAGGGATGTTCCCAGCGTTTTTTCTTCACTGACGTGCAGTGGTGTAAGTAACTAGTACATTTACTCAAGTACTGTACTTAAGTACAATTTTGAGGTACTTTTACTTTACTGGAGTATTTCCAATTGTCTATACTTGTACTCCACAACAATTATTTGAAATGTTTAGTTACTAGTTACTTTGCAGATATAAATCATTATGAAACATACATTAACCACTTTAGCCCTATTTTATACCTATAAGCTATTTGAAAATAGCAGATCTACAAGCTCACAACGTGTTGCGATGCACGCGTTCTGAGCTTGTAGATCTGCTATTTTCAAACATTTTTGTACTTTTACTTTTGGTACTTTAAGTACATTTTTATACCAATACTTTAGTACTTTTACTCAAGTAAATGTTGAATTCTGGACTTTTACTTGTAACAGACTCAGAGTACATCTATTGCATTCAAGCCTGGAATTTCGTCATTTTAGGGGCAAGGCCACTTGGCCTTTGGTGTTGTAATTTTTTGGAGGGCACAAAGGCCCTGCCCGATCTTCCTGCCAGGGCAGGAAGGCCATCCAAAAAAATAATAATGATTTTTAAGTCCAAAAATGATTTTTAAGTCCACGGAAATAATGCATTTAACTTGAAGGTTAAGGATCATTGTATTTTAATATATTATAAGAATAGTATAACTATCTGTGAAATATAACCCATTTATTTCACAAAATAATGTGTTGGCAAATGACCAATATTTAGTTATATAGGTCTCAATATGTCACATTCAGCCCTGGACTTCACTGACTGAAGTAGGGGTCACATTAATCACATTAGATTCACAGAATGTATTTTACCCACAAGTTATTTTCATTCAAATGAAATGTGAATGAACTTGCACTAATAATGACTTTAGTTGATTTTTCACTCTTTAAAATATAGTATTTCTTAATTATTAATAATTACAGCTTGTAGATTGGCTATTTTCACGATTTTAAATTGTTTTTAAATAATAATAAAAAAGGAACATACAAGATTTCCACCCGACAGCCATAATATAATAGCCAATATATGGTTCTGTATCAGTATATGAGTCCGTTTTTGCGGATTTCATTCTAATTGGCTACTATGCCTGCATATGAATTTCATGAGCCTGGGTAGGTCACCCTGGCTTGGAGATATGCCCTGTAGCGCACACTCCGCCAGTGGTGTAAAGTAACTAAGTACATTTACTCAAGTACTGTACTTAAGTACACTTTTGAGGATTTTTTACTTTACTGGAGTATTTCTAATTTTCAGTACTTTTACTTCTACTCCATACATCTCTGAGGAAAATATTCTACTTTTACTCCACTACAATTATTTGAAAACTTTAGTTATTAGTTACTTTGCAGATATAAATTATTACATTATAAAACATACAGTAACCACTTTAGCTCTATTTTATACCTAGGCTATTTGAAAATAGCCGATCTACAAGCTCACAACGCGTCGCGAAGCAACGCGTTGTGAGCTTGTAGATCTGCTATTTTCAAACATTTGAGTACTTTTACTTTTGGTACTTTAAGTACATTTTGATACCAATACTTTTGTACTTTCACTCAAGTACATTTTTAATTCGGGACTTTTACTTGTAACGGAGTACTTCTACATTGCAGTATTGATACTTTTACTTAAGTAAAACATTTGAGTACTTTTTCCACCACTGCGCTCCACACAGCAGCAGCAGGTGAAAGCAATTCACTTAAACGAGGGTTGTGTTGCGCACCAAAACTGCGCAAAACTAGGTCAAATCAATCAATCTCTCTCTCTCTCTCTGGGAGCAACAACGAGAAACAGTGAATGTAGGTTTTCATAGACATGGTCGCTTGTTTCTCTCACATAATCTGGCAACACCGACAGCCCTTTGTTGTCACTGCCACTGCTCTGCCAGTCGGCTAAAAAGCTGAACATGTTCGGTCGGCTCTGGGTCGGCCGAAAAGGTCCCGACGGACCCCTAACCGACTGGCCGACGGACCCCTAACCGACTGGCCGACGCTTCCCGAAGCCAAATCGGCCCAAAGTCGGGCCGATTTGGATTGGTCTGGAGCCAGCTTTACTGTCGAAGTGTCCTTGAGCAAGACACTGAACCTCAAATTGCTCCCGATGAGCAGGTTGGTGCCTTGCGTGGTTTCCTCTGCCATGTGTGGGTGAATGCAATGTACGTTGTAAAGCGCTTTGGATAAAGGCGCTATATATAAATACACAATTTAACCTCATGATTCAACTTTGGTTCTTGACTCTTAAGTGCAATACATGCTGCATTTTCTTTCGGAAAAGGAGGAGATTTTGACTACATTTTGACTCCATTCAGAACTTCTGATGGGCTTTTTTTTCCGGACACCCCTGCACCCCCAGATGTCCTGACTGTCCTAACTAGTTCGGACAGCCCATGAAACGGAAGTCGGATGGAGCATGTATTGACCTTTACTCTTATACCTGAACCTCTACTTCATTCTCACTGCTGTTGCAGCCATCACACCTGCATTTCCCTCCATCACTGGGATCAATGAAGGTTCATTTGTCTTACCTTTTCTTTCGCTTTGTTTTTTTAATATACAATCTCACGACATGTTCTGCTGCGAGGCGTTGCGAACTTGTAGATCTGCTATTTGTGGTGCACGACATCCCACCCAACTAAGTATAAATCGGCATAACTCCCAACCCTCTAACGATTAGAGGTTAGGCCTTAGGGGTTGGGGTTAAACTGAAACATTTCCCCCCCTTTTTTAAACTGAATGTCTTCCCAGATTGCACTCACCAACTCACACACACACACACACCACGCCACGCCACAAACACTCACTCACTCACTCACTCACTCACCACACACCACACACACACACGCACTCACACGCACACACACACACACACACACACACACACACACACACACACACACACACACAGCCCTCCAGCAAATTTAAACCACAAATCAAACATGGTGTCACGTGGCGTTATGTATATTTTTTTAACTGACTACACGTAAGCCCAATTCATACTTCTTCTTACGACAGGACGCTGCTGCTACGTTGCAAGCCTATTGATCACGGAGCGTATAAATTAGGCATTTGAAAGACAAGAAGTAGTTCAGTGTTTAACACGAGTAGAAGTGCAGAAGCGTGTGTATTTCCTTTGTTTAAAGCAGATGGTGGGAGGGGTGGAAAACATGAGAGCAGGGGAAATGAAAAAGCAACCATCGCTGTAATTCAGCAACACATGGCAATATGAGATGTTAATTGGCCGCCTGGCTGTTGTCATGGAGACCTTGGAATACAGACCGAGAGAGAGAGAGACAACCCCTTTACCACCCCCACCCCCCAACCCCTGGGACTCCAACAAACACGTGAATCTGATTGGTGCTTGGAATTAACCGCAACAGTAACAACCCTTATTATTACAGCTTTTATATGAAACTTCATGTTGATCTAGATGTGGTTTAGTTAAGACAAGGCTTGCAGTAAAACCACATTTAAAGCACTTTCAACCTGGCGTCTTTACTTTGGCCGTGTCATTAGAGGTGATCAAATTGTCCAAGATTGTCAAAAACAAATCAGCTATTTTTGGCCTTTTGGCTTTATTTTTGGGCTATTTTCGCTATTCGTTGCACAACAAAGTATTCAGCTCAACCACTTATAAATCCTATATACTTATTTGACCGAGTCTCCCAGGGGTCTATAATAGCCCCCCCCCTCCTTATTTCCCTCTACACTGAATGTCTTTGTCTTAAAATAGCTGATCCACATGCTCACAACGTGTCGCAACGTGACGTGTCGTGAGCTTGTGGATCTGCACATTTTTTGCTCAACGTACGTTGGCCCCAGAATAGGGATGCTAGGGTTCATGTGGTTAAGTGGTGAAGCAGTGACTGCATCATATCTTAGGAACATCTCTTGATAAGAGCATCAGGCCTACAGTCTCCAGCAAATTTTTATTTAGTTTTTGTAATAATCTTTTGAATACATTTCAAAATTGATTTAGTTTTAGTAATAATCTTTTGAATAAAATTCCATTTAGTTTTATAGCCATATTTTAGTAATCTGAAAAGTTTCAGTTTTAGTCTAGTTTTAGTCGACTAAATCGACAGTTGATTTAGTCGACTAAAATGTATTTTGGCAGGCCGTGATGGCGTTGTAAATGCCTGACTTTACACTTATTTGCGTGCTGAAAATAGCCGATCTACAAGCTCACAACGCGTCGCAGCGCGACACGTTGTAAACTTGCAGATCTGCTATTTTCAGGGAGCAACACCCGAGCGCAACCAAACATAAAATGACGTGTCTTTTAGTTCTACTGGATCTCTTCTCCACACGTCCCTCCCTAACGTTCTAGTCTACTTTTTATTTGTTGACGAAATTGTCGATACATTTAGTCTTAGTTTTAGTCACCATAGCTTAGTTTTTATTTAGTTTTCGTCAGTGAAAAAAGGCAGTCGACGAACACGTTTTGTCGTAGTTTCTAGGAATGTCTAGGAACATCTCTTGATAAGAGCATCAGACCTACAGTCTCCTCTGTAACGTATGGCCCTGGACCAGACTGTCTGCAAAACGTCTGAAAAGACAAATGCACTAAACAGTAAATCATGCCAGAGTGTCACACAGATCCTGAACCACTGATGTGAGACCAGCACTGATCTCTAGGAGGAACTGGGGGGAAGGGAGATGGGGGGGGCATGGGGCACCTGTAGGGGGCACAGCCCGCAGTCAATGGTGTGTGTGTGTGTGTGTGTGTGTGTGTGTGTGTGTGTGTGTGTGTGTGTGTGTGTGTGTGTGTGTGTGTGTGTGTGTGTGTGAGTGTGTGTGTGTGTGTGTGTGTGTGTGTGTGTGTGTGTGTGTGTGTGTGTGTGTACTTGTGAGGGTCAAATGTCCTCACAAGTATAGCAGAATTTTAGAAGCTGTCATTTTAAGGTTAATTTTTCTTGGTCCTCACAAGAAAAGATTTCTGGTTATTTTTTTTGGGAGATTTAGGCTTGATTTATACTTAGTTGTGCGATGCTGTCACGCACCCAAAATGGCCAAAAATAGCGTTGTGAGCTTGTAGATCGCCGGCACGCAATTCAACTTGAGGGTTTATAGGGTTTAAAATGGCATTTAAAACAAATTACCGTCCTAAAATGTAGATGTTCTCACAAGTATAGTAATACAAATGTGTGTATGTGTGTGTAAGCAATGGTACACATTACCAAAGGTCAAAGGTCGCTCCTCCTTCAGGCTTTCCAAGAAAAAGCCCCATACCACCCCCTCCCCTGTCAATCACGTGCACACACACTCACGCAAAGCAAGTGAGTGCGCACGCACGTACACACATGCACACACACACACACACACACACACACACACACACACACACACACACACACACACACACACACACACACACACACACCCTGCCCTACATTTGTGACCTTTGCAACTTTCCAGTTTCGCAGAATGTGAAAACCAGTTCTTGTTAGCACCTCTACACCAAAAAAAAAAAGTTCACTTGTATCTCAGCTATTTTTGCCTAATGTTCCACCCCCGATACAGGGAGTTTAGGGACGCAAGGCTTCATGTGGTTAAAGTCGTAACATTCATTTTTATTAGGCTTTTTGCCAACAGCTCGCTCTGGTCCGTCTATGGTCTGACAGAACTGCGATTCCCAAAATGAAGTCAGAAACGGAAGTTCTGCTCCAAAACGAATGCTGCAGGGTCCTACAGAATCACTGAGGTCATTGTTCAAAGCAACAACAACGTTGACAGAAACGATAGGTATTAACTTTCACTAAAATGGTGTTTAGAGAGAAGTTGTCAAGCAAAAAAACACACGTGGAATGGTTGTAATGAAACATATACTGTAGCAGTGAAAGATTAATCGACTGGGGTCGCCCAGGGCTTTTTACTAGTCCCGCTAGTAATTCCCTCTACACCAAAAGTCTTTGCCAAAAATAGCTGATCTACAAGCTCACATTGCATCGCATTGTGACGTGTAGTCACACGTTGCAGCGCGTTACGACGCGTTGCAATGCGTGACTAGTGACTACACGTCACAATGCGATGCAATCGCAAGCAGTACTTCCGTTTCTGACTTAATTTGGGGAATCGCAGTTCTTCTGTCAGACCAGACGGACCAGAGCGAGGTGTTGGCAAAAAGCCTGCTAAAATGAATGTTACGAAGTATGACTTTAACCTCATGAGCCCTAGCGTCCCTATATCCTGGGGTCGAACTTTAGGCAAAAATAGCTGAGATACAAGTGAGCTTCTAGATTGGCTTTTTTCGGCCAATTTTATTTTGGTGTAGAGGTGCTAACAAGAACTGGATTTCACATTCTGCGGAACTGGAAAGTTGCAACGGTCACAAATGTAGGGCGGGGAGTGTGTGTGTGTGTGTGTGTGTGTGTGTGTGTGTGTGTGTGTGTGTGTGTGTGTGTGTGTGTGTGTGTCTCCGCTCACTCGCTTTGCATGAGTGTGTGTGCACGTGATTGACGGGGGAAGGGGTGATAGGGGCTTTTTCTTGGAAAGCCTGAAGGAGGAGTGACCTTTGACCCTTTGGTAATGGTTGTAGTGAAACATATAGCAGTGAAAGATCACATCAAAAATAACTTTTGATTAATTGAAAAAGTTCAGTATGACACTTAAACCCTATATAGTTAATTGACTGGGGTCCCTCAGGGCTCTATACTAGTCCCGCTAGTAATTCCCTCTACACCAAAAGTCTTTACCAAAAATAGCTGATCTACGTATAGTCACACGTTGCAGCACGTTGCAGCACGTTGCAGCACGTTACGACGCGTTGCAACGCGTTACGGTGCACTGCGATGCGCTGTGACATGTTGTGATGCGTTGCGAGCTTGTAGATCTGTTTTGGCAGAATGTTTTCCCCAGAATATGCTTCATGTGTCTAAGTACAAACGGCAGTGTTAGAAGAACTAGCATCAACAGTACTGACAGCAAGTGTGAGTACCATGATTCACAAATATCGTTCCTTATTCTTGATTTTCCGGGATGATGACTTTGGGGGATTCTCTTCTTTTTGCTGACCCGGTGTTGGTTGAGATGCGGGGGTGGGTGGGACGCGGCGGGGTGTGGCTGTGAGAGCGAGGAGGAGGAGGAGGGGGCGGTTCTGGGCAGCAGATGGAAGGTCCCCGTGGGACACTAAAGCAAACAGCAGTGGCCTCAAACTCCAGGAACTCAGACGCACCCACTCGGGAAAACCAGCGCGCCACCTCAGCGCGCCGTGCAGAGAAACTGTGTGTGTGTGTGACTGTGTGTGTGTGTGTGTGTGTGTATGTGTGTGTGTGTGTGTGTGTGTGTGTGTGTGTGTGTGCGTGTCGGGGTGGGTGGGGTCGATGGAATGTAGGTCACCCACTGTCCACCAGCAGTAGGGTGGGAGGGGTCGAATCAAACAGCCAGATGTAACATGCCCTGTAGATTACGTCTCTCTCTCTCTCTCTCTCTTTCTCTCCCCCCCTCTCCCACTCTCTCTCCCCCCTCCTCTCTCTCTCTCTCTCTCTCTCTCTCTCTCTCTCTCTCCCTCCCTCTCTCTCCCCCCCACCCTCTCTCCCCCACTCCCCCCTCTCTCTCGTTCGCTGATTTGAGACTTTCTTCACAGCGGTGGATGGAAAAGTCTGATAGTTTGAAAAACATGTTTGCTAAACTTCTCTAACTTGATTTGCTTTTTTTTTGCTGAGTTAAGCCCATTCATGTAACGCGTCAGTGTGTATGATGTCAATGTTTCCCTGCAACCAAAGACTCCAAGAAAAACTCCTGTACATTTCTTCTGCTTGACTAATAAAGCCCTCTGCAAGCTAACATTTTTTAACAACAACAACCACCCCACATACAAACCGATTCCATGTGTACAAAAACATGCAGAATTAAACAGATGCACACACCAGTATTCTGCAAATAGTAAATGGTGCATTTATATAGTAACTGCAAATTGGTGCATTAATAAAGCTGTATCCAAAGCGCTTTACAATGTGCTTAACAGTCATTCACCCATTCATTCACACACCATCCTGAGCAGTTAGGCGTTTAACCACTTGAACCCTTTACTTTGTTGACTGTGGAGTCTTTCACCACTTGCATTGTGGAGTTTGCAGATCTGTATTTTCGCCAAATGTTTGCTATAGAATAGGGTCCCCATAGGACATAAGTGCTTTGCTCAAGGACACTTCAACACTAAGGCACAAACAGCATGGGGATCGAACCGGGAACCTTCCGATGAATTCCCAAGCGTCCACTCTATACCTCCTGAGCCACTGATGCCCCTAACTGTCATATTGATTGTGACCTTAAACTTTGACCTCTTCAACACAGGAGGTAATCATTTCGGAGACAGCCTACTGAGATTCCCGGAAGGCTTCATTAGAATCTGTCCATCCTTTCACAAGTTGCTTGATTGACGTCATGAATGACAAAATATAATGATTTAAAAAATGAACGAACTCAACTACAGTATACATTTATATAGTGCTTGTGTGTATGCTGCGTAGGCATGCATGCCTTGTTGCACACACGCATCTCACACACACACACACACACACACACACACACACACACACACACACACACACACACACACACACACACACACACACACACACACACACACACACACACACACACACACACAATATGAAACTAGTTCTCACCTCAAGGACCCCCAGGTTTCATTGAAGTGGTTCCCTTTTTTTTGTTTTGTTACGTACACTCTCAAGGTTAAAGGGATAGTTCACCCCCAAAATGACATTTTTCTCACTCACCGGCACCGGTTCCTGTAGGAGACACAAAGAGTCTCCTTTGTGTCTCCTACCGGAACCGCTGCCTACCGGTCATCAAATTATTGGCTTAGGAATGCGACAAAAAAAAGAAAATCACACCCAGTGTGAAGTGAGCGGTGCTATTTATGAGTTATTAATTTCATCATGCATCTCAGTAGCCAATCACAGCACGTCCTGCGAAGTGACGTGCTTAAATTTTTTACATTATTATTCATTTCATCATGCGTCTCGCTAGCCAATCACAGCACGTCTGCGAAGTTTGAAGTTAATTTCATCATGTGTCTCGCTAGCCAATCACAGCACGTCCTGCTGTGATTGGCCTATGGGCGTGTTTTCCACAGCATGGCGTCACAGCGAAAGACAAATTTTCACGACGGAAAGAAAAACTTTCGCCACGGATGGGCCCTAAACCCACTTATAGGAGCGGTTACACCGCAAAAAAATATCCATGAATTCAAGTCTCCATGGGGTGACTAATCGATAGAAAAAAAGTCATTTTGGGGGTGAACTATCCCTTTAAATTAGGACATTGGGATTTACAGTGTGCCTGTAGATTGGAGTCTCAGAGATGAAAAATGCAATCAAATCTAAATGGGGTCCATGGCCTAATATCAACTGGTAGGGAGGCACCAATAATCGGGCGGACATTGGTAACGGCCGTTACTCGCCTTGACTGCCATCGGCGTAGATCTGCAATTAGGATGACATTAACCGATACCAGTTGGTCGATGTTCATCTGGTGTTTCATAAAACTATGATTGAATTTGTGCTCATTAACAGATAGTTTGATGAAGGACAGCAATTTTTCATAATGAACAGTGATTTGTTTCCCTGGCACAAAATGGGAATGAATAATAACATCAAAAACTAAACAAAAAAAACATTGGCATCAGCTAGCGGCCAAATGTCTATTTTAACCCACTCGAGCCCTAGTGTCCCTATTCTGTGTGGCGAACGTTTGCCGTAAATAGCCGATCTACAAGCTCACAACGGGTCAAGTAGATCGGCTATTTCCTACAAAATATTTTAGCGTAGATTAGAATGACAACAGGAGGGAATGTCCCAATCCCTACAACCTGGCCTGGTATCCCTGAAATGAAAAAAAGGTTGAGAATCAGTGGATTCCAGAATTTCCAGCACCGTGTGATGCATTGATGTGGGCAGGCTAACCAGTTAACAGGCTGTTGGAAGAAATGGAGATGAGTGGGAAGTTTGCGAGGAGCTGTTACTTCACACAGGACTGAGTTGAACCCACACGTCCACAAGGACGCGAGAGGAGAACAGAGAGACGATGCTAGTCTCTCCACAACGTTTACCACAACATTTCCAGAGCTTTGCAACAATGCCGTAGATGAGATACTTTCAGCTGGAGACCCAAACTTAAGTAAGCCTTGCCGAGCCACGAGGCCCGATAGGGCAGGAGCCTATCTCCTGTTTCTGTAGCGTGAGGCAGCTTGATGTACAAGTACATCCCCCTGGACATGACGCTAGTATGTCACAGGGACTTACCCCCCAATCCAACCCTTGATGCTGAGGGCCAAGCAGGGAGGCATTGGGTCCCATTTTTATAGTCTTTGGTATGACCCGCGCGGCGTTTGGGTGAGACCCAAACGCACACAAACATTTTATAATATTTTACCCTATTTGAAAAAATAGAAGTGAAAATAGACAATCTACAAGCTTACAATGCCTTGTGATGAAATGCTTGTAGATCAGCTACTTTCAATTATTTTTTAACTCATGTATTTTTATCTCTGGAACATTTTTCATATTTGAAAAACTGTAGATTTTTGTTTTTTTCTGAAAATCTTTTCTAAAAGTTTGGAAAAACCTTTTAAAACAAAAACAAAAAAAACGTTTAAAAATTGGATATTTACTCAGGCCCGTAAAAACAGGCCCGTGACTTCCCTTTAGGAAACACTGCTGTTATAGAATACAAACCCTCTCTGCTCCCTGACTTAATCTACTTAAGAATGACTTCAGAATACAGTCAGCTGGTGTTGTTTTAATAAACAAACTAATCCAGGGGTTCTTCTCGAGCTACACTGCTGGTTTTCATTCTAATCAGGGAGTAAATGAGACCTCATACTGAGACAGTGTATCTGTACAGATGACGTCAGCACAACCCGAGGTCTTGCAACATAACCAAACTTCCTGTACAACCGTGCTCTCCTCTGACATTAATTTCCTGTCACAGACACCTGCCTGTCATCACGTCAATGCTTTCTCTCACACACACACACACACACACACACACACACACACACACACACACACACACACACACACACACACACACACACACACACACACACACACACACACACACACACACACACACACACACACACACACACACACACACAGAAATTCCACTATGCTTGTGGTGACATTTGGCCCTCAAGTATAGTACTCACACGGCTCACAGGCCGAAGGCGTGGCGGATATTGTTTATGTATATGTTTTCGCCCCTGTCCTTCCGTGTGGATTTTTCACATCTGCCTGTTGTAGCGCCACCAGGAGGCCGATTTTTTCAAAACACATTCTTTGATATTACTCCTTCAGATTTTGTCCAAACATCACGCAAATCAGTACAGATTAGTCATGTGATCAAGACGGATCTGTCCGATTTTTCATATTCCATGCTGATTGGCTAAGATTGGCATCCGAAGTTTGCAAGAGTGGCTGTTTTGAACAAAATGCCTCAAATCATGAACGCAGCGTCCGATTGCCGTGAAACTTTGCACGCACATTCCCACTAGGCCGAGGAAGAAATGATTATATTTTTTCAAATGGTGGCACTTTAACAGGCCGATTCACATTTTGGCCTACATATATACATGTAGAACTCTTGAAGTCATACAATAAAATCATTTTCCCCCCTGGATTCCTTGGCTCATTACGCAACTCCCCAAATAGGCCATGCCCATTTCCAGTGTTTTTGCCCAAGTGTTTTGTTACACTTGCAATATGATGTAACAGGAAGATGTGTGTTGTAATATGATGTAACAGAAAGATGTGTGTTGTAAGCTCATGTGAGCTGCATGTGCACACTGTCTCTGCATGACAGTGAAAGAATGGAAACAAGAATATCAATCATACACGTCGTGCACAATAACATAACCGCTGTCGGGTGGAAACCTTTTATGTCCAAAAAAATGTAACTTTTCAGGAAATGGAACGAAAGGTTTCAGAGATCTATAAGCTCCCAATGCCCTGTGAGCTTGTAGATTGCATGGAATAAAGCAAAAAACTATCTCATGACTGAAAATGTAATGGTGAGGTATTATCATTCGAAAACTGTTGCTGCTGTTCAACATACAACCAACCAGTTGATTGAGGCTTTAACCATTGCTTTTATGGAATTTATGAGGCTATGTTCATGAAATATGCTTCTAAACATGCAGTCTATTGCTAGTCTGACCACTTCAAATACTCTTTAATCTTAAAATAACTAATAATAGCCGATCTACAGGATCACAACATGTCGCAGGCGCCACGTGTTGTGAGCTTGTTGATCTGCTACTTCCGGTGCACGACATGCTTTCATAGACGACATGCTGGCTTCTATAGACTGGCTTCTCAGTCGTGACGACTGAGAACTTTTATCCATGAGATTGGCAATTTTCACTGCTTTTGCTTGGCACTCTTGTACGACACAGTATTTAATTGACAAAAGAAAACGTATAGTAAAAAGTAAACATGGAGATATGAGGTTTCTGCCCGAAAGCAACGATATGATTCATTGTAAATTATGGGGGCAGCGGTGGCTCAGGAGGTGGCGCAGCTGTCTAGGAATAGTTAAAGGGATAGTTCACCCAAAAAAATATTTTTTTCCTATCGTCATCCCATGGAGACTTGAATTCATGGATATTTTTTAGTTTTTGTCACATTCCTAAGCCAATAATTTGATGACCAGCGGACCGGTAAGTAGCGGTTCCGGTAGGAGACACAAAGGAGACTCTTTGTGTCTCCTACCGGAACCGCTGCCGGTCATCAAATGATTGGCTTAGGAATGCGACAAAAACAAAAAAATATCCATGAATTCAAGTCTCCATGGGGGAAAAAAAGGTCATTTTGGGGGTGAACTAGCCCTTTAAGTTCCCAGTTTGATCCCTGGGTTCCTCCTCCTGGCTGTGTGTCGAAGTTAGTTAGTTAGTTAGTTTATTTTGATCATCTTTACCAGTCCAGTATCAATAAAATCTCATACACCAAAATAAGCAAACTGTTACATAGTTAAAGGTGATCAAAAAGGAATAGGCTGAAGCTAAAAGCTTATAAGTGCCTATCCTACGTACATAACCTTATGTTTGGCAAAAATAGTTGCAATGAACGAAAGGTCGACAGTAACCAAGCCAAACGTACAAAATAAATTCCAGATTTAAATACATAAAAACTAAAACAATCCCACCCCTATCAAGTGTCCATGAGCAAGGCACTGAACCCCCGACTTCTCCAGATGAGCAGCCTTGCATGGTTGCCTCCAGTGAGTGTGTGAACGTATGAATGAATGTAATGCAGATATTTGTAAACGCACCATTTATTTTATATTAATGTCACATGATCACATAAAAAAAAAAACATCAACGTTCTCAGAAATATATATTAGATCGATCTCAAAATACATTTGAACAAAATACATTTTGTCAAACACTGACAAATAAAATAATTAAACCATATCTTCGCTATATAAACACTTTTGTTATTCTTCAACGGTGGAATAACTGGTTTGACTTGACTGTGTTTCCCGTCTGTCGTTTATCGTCTCTTACTTTGCAAACCTGATTAAGCGTTATCAGCGATAAGAAAACTTGACTGCCAACACATTCCAGACACATTTTCTAAAGGTGACCATAAAACTCCCAGTAGTTCATAAACACCTCCCTCACTTGATATGTTTACACCACATAAGACATTAACTGTCTTTATTCATTTCATATGAAGCACATTTGCCTTCTCTCTCTCCTCCTGAAATGTGCCGTAGCATTAAAGTCAAAGTTGGTGGCGTGTAAAATAATACTGAAATGTGTCGTTTTGTACAGAATGAGGTAGACGTGTCACGGTAAAATCCTTAGTGGTAATTTCACCCCTGAAGAGTGTACCAAGGGTACACTCTCAAATGTGGGTCCATTTGGTTCCATACTACTGAATGTACGCTCTTTAGTGAGAGTTCAGAAAAAAAATAGCAGTTGGGAATACAACTTTTAAATTCACAAACAATTATAAAACAAAAAAGATTTTAATTTATAAAGTCAATTAAAAAAAAACACAATCTTTACACTATTTGTTGACCCTTTTATCCACTTTGTGGATTCAAACTATTAACTACTTCATGTTAGTCATTGTCTGTCTTGCAGCAGGGGTCTGACTGACATACAGACAGTGGATATCAGTTGGTCAGAGTCTGTCAAGTACAGTTGTGTAAACAGGTGACTAATCCTGCTGTAGTAGGGGCCCCTAAAGGTCAACATGTGTTCCTCTTTCAGGGGCCCCCCTCGCCTCACCAGAGGTCAGTTTTGGAGATAGGCAGAGCAGAGAGTTATGACTCTTGGGAGTCTAGCGATGGCAGCCATCTTGGCTCCATAATCTTGATCCATAGCTGCTGCTGCTGCTGCTACCAGGAACCGTAGCAGGACTCTTTGTTCTATTTAACCACTTAAACCCTAGACTTAATTGACCACATTCCCAAGGGCTCTATACTAGGCCCCCCTCCTGTTTTTGCTCTACACCAGCGACTCCTAACCTGTGGGCCTGGGGACTGCTATGTTTGCTGCATGTACACCCCAGAAGAGGGACGCTAGGGTTCAAGTGGTTACGCAGACAAGACGGAGAAGCCGGTCCAACGCCTCTGTCTGTCTTTATTGAGATAGATTGTTTAGCAGAACTAGAGAGGGACACGGTGGATGCAAAGACCCCCGCTGGGACAGATAAGATAACGGTTCACAAGACGCCTGGATCAACAGGAAGGTTTACATTTGGGACGTTCTCTATGGCATCGGTTCTCAAAGTGGGGTTCGGGGACCCCCAGGGGTCCTTGGGGGGGATACCAGGGGGTCCCCAGAAAAATGTGTTAATATAGCTTCACAATCATTTTAACCACTTTAAACCATATTTTATACTTTGGCTATTCAAAAATCGCGGTGCCGCGCTACGAGCTTGTTGATCTGCTATTTTAGAAAAATATAGAAATTTTGTGCAAATCTTTGAATATATATTTTTTTTTAATGCGAACATTTGTAAGTCAAACCTTTGCTTCTGGGGGTCCCTGAAACAAAATTTTTTTTAGATGGGGGTCTGCGGCCAAATACATATTTTGGGGGTCCTTGACATGAAAAATTCTGTGCCTCTTTTCCACTACAAGACCAAAGTAAACCATGGATTTGTTTCCATAACGCTACGGCTCGGCTTCAGATAAGGTTCCCAGAAGAACCTAATTTGGGCCCTTGCTCAGGAGGCAGCACCAACCCCCGAGTTCTGGGAACTTTAGAACTTGTACTTTCTTATCATTTCGAAAATAGCGAATATAGCAGATCTACAAGCTCACAATAAACGCTTGTAAACCGGCTATTCATTACAGTTGAACCAACACACACATGGGCGCTGAGACAGGCACTATACAGGACAATGTAGGAGAGACAGACAGTAGGACAGCTGCTGAGAGGGAGACAGGTGTGTGTAGGAGAGACAGACAGCATAGGACAGCTGCTGAGAGGGAGACGGTGTGCGTAGGAGAGACACAGACAGTAGGAAGGTTCCGAGAGGATTGCCGTGTGTCTGTCCAAAGTGTCCTTCACAGAAGACACTGACCTGCTGCCTTGCTGTAAATGTACAGTCAGCGTGGTGGGGTCAAGGGTCACGGGCCGGGGTCAGATCTCAGTGAGGGTGAGGAGTACCTGACCCCCCATGTTCATCTCATCCATGCTGATGAGGAAGGTGTCCTCGTTGGAGTAATGTCGGATCATGTTGTCGTCCATGTTCACCAGCATGCTGCAATATAGAAGAGAACCCATTAAAAACCGGGAAAGCATCAATAGATTTTAGCTTTATATATATATATATATATATATATATATATATATATATATTTATATAGCAACATATACGTTCTTCAGAAAACTCTTAGGATTTAGAACAGTGGTTTAGAACAGTGGTTCTCAAAAATGGCAGATCTACAAGCTCACAGCATGGCACACATAGCTTGTACATCTGCTATTTTTGAAAGAATCTTAAGTTTTTTTCCCCCCGTTTTTTTATACGTTTGAGAACTAACTGATTTAGAAGGCATTTGTAGAATCGGCCTCAGGTCTTTATGGGATAATGTAATATAATATAATTAAGCAATAACTCACTACAGCCCATGGTATCGTCATTAATACCTTAATCACACATACTGTAAGCTGAGTGCCGACAACCCCCTTAGCTGTGATATAATGACAATATAACATGGCCTGCCCTGGAGTGAGCGATTGCTTTTATAAAACTGCTGCCATGTATGGACAATTCATAGACATTCATAGTCTCAATAAAACACTTTTTTTTTTTTTTTTAAATCAACATCATTAATCAAAAATAATTACAAGAATGAGGCCTACAAGAGAATTGGTCATGTAGAAATGGTAGTTGCTATGCCATGTTTACGTATAGAATTTCTTCACTCTCTTCTTTGCACAGCTCTCCTATACTGAATTATTCTTAACGATGGTGGTTTCTATGCAATGTTTACGTATCGAATTTTCTCCCACGTTGGCCACTCTCTTCTTTGCACAGCTCTCCCTACTGAATTATTGTTAACAAACTTTAAAACTAGCCATTGTAAATGTGAAACTACATGCATTTCATTATGCAAATTCCCATCCCCCCCCCCCCCACATAACAGTATAATCCCCGTCACTGCCGACTCGTACAGCTGGTCATGTGGGAGGCTGAAGACAACCACATGTCTCTTCAGATACACATTGAGTCACCAGCCGCTACTTTTCACCTGACAGTGAGGAGTTTCACCGGGAGGGCATATAATGCGTGCGGAGGAACGCGCTATCCCACGCTAGTTCCTGAAGGCGCCTCTTCATCATCCTATAGGATAGTGCAACGACATAGATCGCCCTCCCCGCCTGGCTTCCTATCCCTGAACATGGCCAGTTGTATTTTTGTTTAGCCACTGGGTGATACAGAACTGTACAAAGACAGATGTCATAGCCATGGTATATGGTTATTAGACCATACCTATCAACAGGCATGCAATGCTCATTTGGTATGTTCTTGCACTCTATTTCAATGACGTGACGCGTATGTCGCTTAACACCTACACTGCAAGTCACACAATGGACAATTGATATGCATCTAGGCTTATTCCTATGTTAATTCGCTAGGTGTGAGTCGGGAGCCTGTGAAAACTTTGTTGAGGTGCGAATCTAAAGTAGTTTTAAATCTATGCGTGTGCCTGCGTGTGCTCCTGGTCAAATAGGTTCCGGCACGGCGTGCAAGGCCGTCCAGTGAGCATTGCACCCCTGCCTATCAACCAATCAGGTTGTGTGATTTGACTAACCCGTTTTATAACATATAAGATAGGATGACATCATATCAGTTATTAACTTAAGCAAGGGATAATGAACAGTGAGCCAGTCATTATGGACAAAAAAAACCCAGACGTGGCGATTAGATCCTGGCGCGAAGCAGAGGGGTCTTAATCACCCTGAAGGGGTTATACTGAATGACAATGACTATTCATGGGAATGCCCATCCAAAAAAAATCCTGTTTCCTGGGAAAGTCTACTTTCTGCAATGCATATGTTTTAACTCAAGACATGCTTTTAAGTTTATACAACAGCTGTGTGCCCGCTGCTGTGTACGCCGGTGGCACACACAGAAAGGCCATTTTATTTTTGCATGCTGTCGGTGTATCTCTAATGTTTTATATGCTATTATTTTGTCATAACGCAAGAGCACTGTTAGGCCCACTCAGTTCTTAAAATGTTGATTTGCCTTTTGCACATAAAGCATGACATGCAGGCCGCTTGTTTTGTTCTTTATTTAACCTACTAATATTGGCTTTGAAATGCTGAAGTTAAAATAAATAAATATTCTGTTAACTTTGAGGGTCACCTGGGGCTGGGGCACCAAAGCTATTTTTGCCAAATGTTTGCCTATTATTACGTGCCCAGAATAGGGACGCTAGGGTTCATGTGGTTAATATATCTAACATTGCATGGCTATCACAGAAGGCGCGCAGGGCGCGCTGTGGAACAGCAGCCTCTGAGTGCAGAATATAGAATCAGTCTTTTTAAAATGCCAAACGACTTGCTTTAATGAATTCCATACATATCACTTCCATGAGGCTGTTCTTCTCAGCAGACAGAACACACAAAATGAACTTGGCATTTCATATTCCTCGTATAGGAGTCACAGGCTCGTAGCAAAGTTCAAGCAGCATGCTGCATGTTTATATTATGTTGATGAACATAAATGGTGTTCTTTTGCTTTAATGTAAACTAGTCCATACCCGGGGTTATGTGCAGTCAACGGCTGTAAGCATGGCTAGGCGCGTGTCCCGTCGCGACCCCCCGTTTCGTTTATTGTTGCCACAATGCTTGAAATAATGGGTTTTGACTGTATCTGAAATAAGGAAAGGTTCCCAGGATAGGGTAGTAGCTTTCTTTTCCTGGCCGGGCTAGAAGATGTTTCATTTTCAAGAAAATTATTGAACCCTTAAAAGTGATTTAATGCCATTATCTTTGTGTTTGAACTTTTAACCACATGAACCCCAGGGTCCCTATTCCGGGGGACAAACATTTGGGGGTGATAATGGCAGATCTACAAGCTCATCTATTTTCGGCAAAGAGATTTGGTGTAGAGGGAAAAAAGTAGGGGACCTAGAATAAATTCCTTGAGGACTCCAGTCAACAAAGTATGCCAGGTTTTATATTAATAACAATATCTTACCCGTTCTTACACCTCCTGTAGACTTTCCCGATTTTCTGTGTTGGCAGCTCAAATTTTTCCGATACCTACAGAGACAACAAAGTACTTGGCTATTAATAAAAATAAAAACAAGATATTTAAAAAACCCATTGTCAACTAGAATGACATTCCTCAACCAGACTAAATTTTCTCTCTTCTGGAACAATTTGTGGGGCCCGATACGGCCCTCGGGACCTACTTTGGAACTTGCCCCGCTCAAATGAATGACCACTTCCTGTCAGACACAAACAGGAAACAGCCCTCACTTCCTGTGCCATGGGGGTCACAGGGTCATGGGGTGGCATATAGACTGGAGCAGTTGAAGTTATTTTTACTCTGCATAACAGAGCTTACTTAGCCTCCCTACTTTGCTACCAGAGCTTGATACTATAGTTGGTTGGTGACCTATTTGTCAGACTAATAGCCGCTAACTAAACCACTTAAAACCCTATACTTAGTTCAGTGGTTCTCAAGGTGGGATTCGGGGACCCCCCCAGGGGTTCCTGGGTTTCCAGGGGGTCCTCAGCTAAATTTGTTAATATAGCATCCAAATCACTTTAACCCTACATTGGAACAAGCTCGGATATTTGGAATATTTCTGAAACATTTTAACAACATAATCTTGGGTCCCTGGCACAAAGAATTTTCAGATGGGGGTCCATGGCCAAATACATATCAATATGGGGGTCCTTGACATGAAAAGGTATGGGAACCACTGACTTAGTTGAACGGATTCCCAAGGGCTCTAAAAACTCTTGGGAAAGACATGAAAAAGTATGAGAACCACTGACGTGGTTGGCCGGATTCCCAAGGGCTCTAAAAGCTCACAACGCGCCGCATTAGATCAGCTATTTTCAAAGAGCGTTGGTCCCAGAATAGGGATGCTATAGGGTTCAAGTGGTAAACTAAATTATTTAACGAACTAGTGGTCAATGTGAAGAAGACTCACAGCGTCCAGCAGTCCACACAGAGTTGGTGTCCTCAACATCAGAGCGTCAAACACCTCGTCCTTCTCCTTACGCACATACAGCAGGACTGGACAGACAGACAGACAGACAGACGGGTGAAGTTAGTAGTCTACTAAGGTATTTTTACTGTTCTTGTGTCAAACCACAAAGAAAACATTGTTCATTTTTTGAATAACTCCTCTTTAAAGAGAGAGAGAGAGGGAAGGACATAGAGAAGAGTCAGAAAACATGAGAGAATGGTTGACCCAGAACACACACAACCAGTCAAGACAGACAGACAGACAGACAGACAGACAGACAGACAGACAGACAGACAGACAGACAGACAGACAGACAGACAGACAGACAGACAGACAGACAGACAGACAGACAGACAGACAGACAGACAGACAGACAGTACAGTACAGTAAAGTAGAAGACTCATCAAAGTATTGATTCTCAATCTCTAATTGGTTTTGTTGATCTGCTCAGGAGGAGACAGATACTCAGAGAGAGAGAGAGAGGCGGGGGGGGGGGGGGGGGGCGTGGAGTATGAGAGAGAGGGAGTGAGAGATAGAAAGTGAGAGACACAGACAGAGAGAGGGAGACAGAGAGTTATCCTCACCTGTGTGTTGTTCAGTTTTGGACATCTTGGCCTGTGGAGCAGACTGTCCACTGGACAGCGTCCTCTTCTGTCCCACCCTGAGAAGACAACACACACACACTGTCAAATTCTGAGTGTTCATCTGAATCAGTGGTTCCCAACCAGTGGTTTCATTTTACGCTCTCAAGAGTTAAATTATTGTTAAACATCTGCATTACTTAATTAAATAATTGTTATTTTGATCAACATCTCTGCTATGGTACCACATCAATACAGCATGGCATTGTGGATCTCATCCAACAACAACAAAATATTTAAAGTCTTGGGTCTGAGAGGCTAAATCTAATCAAATGGTGGTCCGTGGCTCAAGTGCCAAATAAATAATGGACCTTGATGTGAAAAGGGTTGAAAACCACTGTCATAATTATAACCTAGTGGTTCTCAACCCTTTCAGATCGCGACCACCCCAAAATAATCATATTTGAACTGAGGACCTCCAACCCTGACAAGCATTACATTTAGTTTGACTCGGTTCCACAGATAAATATTGTGAAAATAGCCGATCTAAAAGCTCAGAAGTTTTGCCTCTTTCTTAGGTAATATTGGACAATTTTGCCAATGTTTGACCATTTTTTTAATAGTATAGTTTGTTGATGACCTTTGATGCAGTAAAGGTCTTTTTTTCCTCCAAATTACAGGCATTAGAAGTGTCCTTAAATTGTCACTTTAGAAATGTGCAGCTACCCTGTATACACTTATACAGTATGCTGGTTTGTTTACTGTTGAGTGAGAAAACAATGTTGCACATTAAGCTAATCATCTGCGGATGATTTTCCCGATCCCACAGTTTGAGATCCACTTATCTAACCCAGTGGAGATTTATGGCTCCATTTGGTTCCCTTTTTACATACTGTATTAATTTGTACATACTTGAACATTATAGTAGATAGATCTACAAGCTCACAATGCATCACCACAGGGTGTGTTGTGAGCTTGTAGGTCGGCTATTTTCGGCAAGGGGGCGGGGGGGGTATAGAGCCCATGGGATTCCGGTCAGTATTATAAGTGATTCAATTAGTGTAACTGTAATATCAAATCACAACACAATAACACTGCATCTACAGTCACATCATAACTACAGAGTATTGAGGTCAAAGTTCAACTACCCACCTGTACTCTGTGCCATCCGATGGACCAGTCTGTGGAATGACAGACAGACAGGCAGACAGATATTAAAATAAGATAAATACATCCAGAAGATAACAATCTCTTGACTGCTTATTAAATCTCACACATGACTGCAGGGCTGTGTGTGTGTGTGTGTGTGTGTGTGTGTGTGTGTGTGTGTGTGTGTGTGTGTGTGTGTGTGTGTGTGTGTGTGTGTGTGTGTGTGTGTGTGTGTGTGTGTGTGTGTGTGTGTGTGTGTGTGTGTGTGTGTGTGTGTGTGTGTGTGTGTGTAACCACACGCAGAGTAACTGACGGAATAATAATTAATAATTATTGTTTGCATTGGCAGTGATGACAGAGAGAGAGAGTGAGAGAGAGAGAGAGAGAGAGAGAGAGAGCAACAGCGAGAGCGAGAGACAGACAGAGACAGACAGACAGAGAGAGAGAGAGAGAGAGAGAGAGCAAGAGCGAAAGAGAGAGGGAAGCCTATACACAAGGACACGCTATCCATGGAAGAGGTGAACCGAGGACAGGGGGAGACAGACAGACAGAGACACAGACAGAGAGACGGGTGTGAGGGACTGACCCAGAAACAGAAGAAAGAGTTAGACAGAGTAGAGAGACAGATGGACCTAGAAGGAGAGAGAGAGAGACAGACAGGACAGTTCATTACACAAACATTCAGAGAGGAGGAGGAGAGGTGAAATAAGGACACAGAGATGAGGAAGAGAGAGAGAGGGGGAGGGAGGAAGGGAGGGGAGATGTATAGAAAGAGAAAAGTCTGTACAGAGTTCAGTAAACAGAAGAGGGAAGGGAAGGTGAAACGAGGACACAGAGAGAGAGAGAGAGACACAGAGAGAGAGAGAGAGAGAGAGAGGGGCAAATGTATAGTTAGATGGACAGACATGTACCTGTCTGTGTGACGATGATGATGACGAGTAGCAATGTTTTTGTTCCGGGATGAAGAGGACCGGCTGGGAGTTCAGGTCTCTGATTGGCTCGAACACTGTGACATCCATATACCTGCCACTCGCTGAACACCCACACCCACCAACACACCCACCCACACACACACACACACACACACACACACAGTCACACACACACACACACACACGTTACCATAACTGAAATTACAGCCTCAACCGCCTTAAACTAGAAAAACAAAAGCCTTCCAAGTGGAGGATGAAGTCATGGAAAAGGGGAGGTTTGGATGGCTGTTGAAAAACACAGACAGAGAGCAGCATTGTCCTGGCCGCACGCTCAGCCTTTATATCCCGTAATGGACAGGAGAGACACCAGACACATCATCTTTCCTCGTCGAGCCAGATTTATTACTCGCCCGTACGACGGCTTCGCGCGGCCGGAAATAGCCGACATACAAGCTCAGGACGCGTCGCGTCCGCGACGCGTCCTGAGCTTGTATATCAGCTATTTCCGGCCGTGTGATGGAGCGTAGAATTAGCCAACAGTGTTTGGAAAAACATTGTTCTCTGCCTTTTGTTTTCAAGAACGACACAACCTCCGTTTTCAGTGAATTCAGTCCACCGCCAGAACTCTTTCCTTGGATGTTTTTTGTCTTTGACATTAAGTCAAGTTTCTCTTTTGTTTGCTGTAGCGTGAAGGACAAACCTCTCTTGTCCTCGAACTGAGTTCAATGTGGAGATAATGACTGAGCTGATATTTAACACTTTAAATGGCAGAATGTTCGCAAGAGTCTGTCATTACTGAAGTGTCACCGTCACATCTTCTAATTTGGGCTTCACATACCCGCTGTTACACATCCACACATCCACATCCATGTGCTTGTAATTTGTATGTGTTTAATCCTTTAAAAGAGGGTGTTAAGTGATATTTCTTTGTCAAAATAAGTGTTAAATAGCTCTATATTCTGGTAATCAATTGCTGTAGAGTGTGTTTGTTCAGTAACAGGGGTGTACCTGTCTCTCCAGCTCTTGAGCAAACAGAAAATTTAATATTTAGGTCAGGATACCCATTTCATCCAATCAGGAGAGAGAACTCATACAGGATACAAGATAAACAAGTGAAATTGGAAGTGATGAAACAAAGAAATGAGCAGGAAAAAAGTCGGGACACTATAATTTTTTCCCCCAAGCTGATAAATGGGTTCGGATTGGCTGAAATTGGTGACCCACCTGAAAAAGTATTGTTTTGTTTACTAAAAGAGGTTGGGAGACGGGGAAACCCCTGTTATTGAACAAACACTCTATAGCAGTGATTCGTATTGGAATCTAGAGCTTTCACCGTAAAAAAAAATAAAAATCACTTACACCCCTGTTACCATTCCTTTAACCCATTTAGACCTGAGGCCGATTCTAAAAACGCCTTCTTAATCCTACCTACGTTTTCCAAAACAAACTTTAAAAAAAAGCTGAATTATGTTGCTATATATCGTCTCTGTCGGGTGGAAACCTCATATGTCCAAAACATATGTCAAAAGCATCAAAAGCAGCAGATCTACAAGCTCGGTAGATCTGCTACTTTTGATGCTTTTGTGTGACGCTGTAGTATGATCAAGTAGGGCGTTAATTTACAAAAAAAACACAAAAAGTTAAAACATGGAGATAAGAGGTTTCTGCCCGACAACAACGATATATAGCAACTAGGTGTGCATCGGCACTGCCCTCACGATTCAATTCTATTACGATTCACGAGGTAACGATTCGATTACGATTAACCTTATCATAATTTGATTCGATGCTGCATCGCAATGCATCACACTATACTATATTACTGAGAACCTTTTCATCAGTCAATACAAGCAGTTAGATATACTGAACAACATATACATCTGGCTGCTGCTCTGTGCAATTAGTAATATGATAAAAAAAAATCTCCAAGAACGGGCTCTATCTCGCAAATAGAGGAGTATAATAATACTACTATTGTTCCCTTCTGAGAATGAACAGGCACGGCACGTTCCAGAACGTGGGGCGCAGGAACACAACAGAATAAAGTCCCGGCAGCACACATTATTAGACCTGAAAATCTTCATTTTCTGGTCAATAATCGATTTTTGACATTTGTGAATCGATTCATAATCGTCCACGTCCGCATCGCGATTAATCTATGAATCGGTTATTTTTGACACCACTAATAGCAACAACAAAAAGGTGTTCCCAGCTTGAAAGGCATAACAAGGAACAGGTGTAACAGGCCTAAAATGGGCTAAAGCATGATGTCATGGTTATTTCCGTTTCGTCCGCTCCCATGATGCAACGGTGTAGGTCGAGAGAGAGACACTGACCTGCGTTGGAGGCGTCCAGGCCTTTGAGCCGCCGGCGGTTCTGTTTCCTCTCCTCGTCGCGGATCTTCCTCTCGGCTCCCTTGTCGCAGAACACCTTCACCTGGCTGGCCGCGCGGTGGACCCGCCTCTCTCCGCCGCCGGCCATGCCCACGTAGCTGTCAATCTGCAGGACGAGGGGGAGACCGCGGACCCCCTTCTGTGGGGAGAAGTCCGTGCTCAGACAGTGGACAGACACAAAGATCTGCAAGGAGACAGACACACACGCACAAAGACAGAGTTCATTGAGTTGCAGTGTTGTAAAGAAACTAAGTACATTTACTCAAGTACTGTGCTTAAGTAACATTTTGAGGTATTTTTTACTTTACTGGGGTAATTCCAATTTTCAGTACTTTTACTTTTAGTCCACTACATCTCAGAGGCAAATATTGTACTTTTACTCCACTACAAATTTTTGATTTTTTTTTGTTACTAGTTACTTTGTAGATTTTGATTATTATTACAAAACATACATTAACCACTTCAGCCTTATATACATTTTGGCAGTAAACTTTGAATTCCGGACTTTTACTTGTAACAGAGTATTTTTTACATTGCAGTATTGATACTTTTACTTAAGTAAAAAAATTAGTACTTTGTCGGTCCACCACTGTTGTGTTGTGAGTAAAAAGGTGTAGACAGTCAGTGTATTAGAAAGTGGAGTGGGGAGGCAGAGGGAGAGAGAGACACTGTGTTCTCAGACAGTTCAGACACAAAGAACTGCAGAGGATGGAGAGAAAAAGGTGAAACAAGGACAGAGTGATGCAGACAGAGAGAGAGAGAGAAGATGAGACGGACAGACACACAGGTAGACATATAAGACAGATATATAGACAGACAGTTAAGACATATAGATAGGAGATATAAACAGATATAAGATAGACGGACAGACAGACAGACAGACATATTGACAGATATTAAGAAAGATAGATCGATATATATATAGACAGACAGACAGACAGAGACATAGATATTGACATGTATTAAGAAAGATAGATCGATAAACAGACAGACAGTGACCCTAAGTGACATATACACATATTTCAGAATTAAGTACAAAAGACGTTCAACGACTGCAGCAGACACATTCATCATGAGCTCATAAAGTGGTGAATAGATATTGATTTGCAGATGATATAATTGCCCATAATAGGGAAAGGAAAGGCAATAATAGTGAAAGGTAACATAAGGACACCAAATGCAGTGTTATAAAACATCACACACACACACACACACACACACACACACACACACACACACACACACACACACACACACACACACACACACACACACACACACACACACACACACACACACACACACACACACACACACACACACACACACACACACACACACACACACACACACACACACACACAATCAACTTTTTCCGCGGCAGCCATGTTAGCCCCACGCTTGCGCTCCGACTGTTGCTAGGTGACTTTGGAATGTTGGGCATGTTGCCATGGTGATTGCGCTGAGAGGAGGATTGCATCCTACCTCTGGTCTCTCTCTCTCTCTTACACACACACACACTCACTCACTCACTCTCTGGACAAACATTGTTGTTATATTGTGTTTACTATTATTATTAAATTACTAGAGTAGTAAAGTTGTCTATGCCAGTGGTTCTCAACCTGTGGGTTGGGACCCCCAGGGGGGTCCCCACATGATTTTGAGGGGTCCCCAGATGATAGTAAAGTGACAATTTAAAGGACTTTTAATACCTAAAAAAATATTCTTTTTTTTAAATCAAAAAGAAGAAAATAAATTAAATTCAATAAAAAAAAAGACCATTACTGCATCAAAAGTAAACTGTAGTATAAAAACTGGTCAACATAAGAAAGAGGCAAACATTTTGAAAATAGCTCCAAATAGTAGATCAGATAGTAGATGTGCTTTTCTGGGTGGCAGGTCCCCAGATCAAATATGATTATTTTGGGGGGTTCGCGGCCTGAAAAGGTTGAGAACCACTGGTTTCTCAACATCTGGTCCGGGGTCCACCAGGACCCTTTTGGGTCTGTAACTCTGAGCGTGTACAAATGGAACCATTTAGGACCCCACACTACAGTGTAAATGTCTCAGTGTTGGGTACAAATGGAACCAATTTCACTCTGAGAGAATACAACACTTCATCATCTTCTCTAAATTCTATGACAATTATTGTTCTGTTAATGTGAAAATGTAAATCTTACATGAATTATTATTAATATTAACCATAGTTGTCATAATAATAATAATGATGATCTCCATGTGTTTTACGCTTATTGTTAATCCAGTCTCCATTGTGTATGGCACCCCCAGCTGGGCATGTTGTGTTACTACAGCTCCTGTTCTAACCTGTGAAATACTAGTGAAATTACTGTCAACTGTTCCTCATTATTGCTGGGAAGTCCCTGGAGGCCCTTTTACGGACCCCTGGGTGCATGTCCCTGGACCCAACTGTGAGAACCACTGATATAGAAAGAGAGGGATAGATAGACAGACAGACAGACAGACAGACAGACAGACAGACATACCCGTGCTTCATTCCTAGAGTCCCAGGTAAAAGACACAGCGTTGTACGCGATCTCCTCGATGTTGTCTATGGTGCTGAAACTCTCCTTGTAGTCGGCTGGACAGAAACACACAACATATCAACCGTTATCACCATACACCGAACCATGGATGAAGATTTATACCCTGTAGTGTGACAGTGTCGATTTCCGCCAAGAGACATCATGGCGTGATGGAGTATACAGTACATGAAGCTTGTTAAGCAGTTAGATTTGAGAGGTTGTGTGTGCGTGATGTGTACTGTGTACTGAGTGTGTGTGTGTGCTCACCTATATCTAAACAGCGTTGTTTGGCGGTGTGCTGTCTGCTTTGCCAGAACCGCCAGTGTTTCAGCTGCTCCTCTGTGAACTTCTCTTCTCCAAACACCAGCATCACCTCACTCTGTGACACATACGCAATAAGAAATACACATATTTAACACCCAAAACAGAATAAACGTGAAGCCGTAGTTTGTTTGTGTCCGGGTAGCTCAGTCGGCACAGTGGGTTCGATCCCGGACACCAGCGTATGAGTAGCACGGCTTGGGTGCGGCAAGTCGTGCGGTAAGTACTGGGAGCTGATGGTAGGTGTGGCGCTCCACCTCAGCATTCCATCTCCCAGGGGTCTAAGCGCATTGTAACTGGGATAGACTACCGTGTTCTCGGCTGATACCGACAATAATGCCTCTCCGACCTACTGTTGTTTATTCATATAATATTATTGGCTGTCAGGTGGACACCTTGCATGTTCACAACCGTAACTTTTCAGGAAACTGTGTTCCGGTGGCTCTAATGTAGTTCTTATTAGTCATTACCTATTGTTGATACTTTTCATCAGTATAATAATTTCATCAAATAATTATAGAACCCACAGACAAACTTAACCACTTTCTAAATGTTTCAACAAAGCAGCAAAATTAGCAGTTCTATAAGCTCGCAACGCATCGTGCTATTTTCGCTACCTTTGTGTGACACTTAAAGTAGGGCACTAATTTACTCAGTTGAAATACGTAGATACAAGGTTTCTGCCCAACAGCAACGATATATAATGACATAAAAGCTCCATTAGTAACGTCTGTCCTTTGAATAAACCCCTAATTAATTCCCAGTGTTCAAAAGGAATCCTCCAGACGCCACTGTGCCCATGAGCAAGACACATGGTCCACAGGGGCTGTTCAAATACCAACAGGAAATAATTGGATGAACTGGGAAGCTAATAATATTAATAGCTTGAATGTATATAGCGCCTTTCATGAACCCAAGGACGCTTTACATCAAACACAATGAACAACCAAATAAAACCACTATTTGCCATAAGCCTGAGAGAATAGGTGTCTTTTCAAGGCAGCCTTAAAAGAGTCCAGTGTTGGAGCATGGCGAATCTCCATTGGGAGAGAGCGTTGGACTGCCACACTGAAGGCTCTGTCCCCCAAGGTTCGCTTGCTTATAATAACACCTCTATAATAACATTTCATAACTTTTATTACGCAACCACATGAACCCTAGTGTCATAATAGGCGAATATTCGGCAAGAATACCTAATATACAAGCTCACAGCATGACGCGTTGTGAGCTTCTAGATCACTTATGTTCAGCGACGAGATCTGGTGTAGAGGGGAAAAAGGAGGGGACGTCATTTAAAACGTTAAATGTTTTTGCTACATTTTTTGCTAGATAGTTTTTGTCACATTTGTATATTGTTTAATTATGTTGTTGGCTTTAGTTGGTTTGTTAAATGTTTTGTCTACTTGTGTTTATAATGTATTATGGTCGTTGAGGGCCCGTTTGAAAATTAGAGGGTACTTCTCAAGGGATTATTCCTAATAAATAATTTCCAGTGAAAGTTGCAATTAAAACGCACACACACACACACACACACACACACACACACACACACACACACACATACACGTACCCGCACTGTGTAGGGATGGTGTGTCTCGGTATTCAGGCCTCGGAGGGTGATGGGATAGAACTGTCCTTTGTTCAGGTAACTCATCGAACTTGAACCTTTTGGTTTCAAAGACTGAGGAGCCTCTATGATGTATTCAAACTGATGACCGCTAGAGAGACACAGAAAAGAGAGAGAGAGAGAGAGAGAGAGAGAGAGAGAGAGCGAGAGAGAGAGAGAGAGAGAGAAAGATATTATTACAGTTACTAGGGCTGTCAAAATCAAAACATTTTAGTTGACGAAAACAGTCCTACAAGTAAAAGAGATTAATTTGCCATTTCCGCTGCCCGCGTCATTTTGGCACGAGTGCCGACAGACACTCTCAACTAAAAACAGTGTTTAGATGTAAACACTTTCCTATTATGGGCAATTATATCTGCAAATCTATATCTATTCACCACTTTATGAGCTCATGATGAATACAGTCTTTTGTACTTAATTCTGAAATATATGTTTATGTCACTGAGGGTACCCTCAGTGTAATAAAATTAAAACCACATTTATGTGCAAAATATATCAGTGAAACATTATATTTAAAAAATACTTTTGTTTAATTGAAAAGGTTACAGAGTATGACTTCAACTTGAGAGTGTCGTTACCTGGCTCCAGAGCTGGTTGAGGTCATGTAGTCCTCGGGGGTGATGGAGGACAGACGGAGCTGGATGTTGTCCTCGGACAGGGACAGGATCTGGGCGAGACAAAGGACTTGTTTACAATCCTACATAGTACAGTACTATCGTCGCTGTCCGGCAGAAACTTTGTATCTCCATATTTCAACTTTGCTTTGTAAATTAATGTACAACAGTGTCGCTCAAAAGTAGCTAATCTACAAGCTCATAATGCGAAAGACAGTATAGTATTAACCCTAACTTAACCCTAAATGATATGTAGAGAGCTGTGTACTGTAGGTAGGGACTCTAATATAAGAGAGACGCATAATGGCACTTCCCTTTCAATTGTGTCTGATATGTTCTCTCTACATTTCCCTGATGCCGTTTCTACTGCCAGCTAGCAGCTACTGAAACAATCAAACCTTCTAACATGTCTCTTCTAATGGCAAACCACTGTTTCTCAAGGTAGGGTCCGGGGACCACCAGGAGTCCAAATGGACACTTTTTGGTCTGTATGTGGAAATGGAACCAAATGTACACTCTGTTTTGTACACAGTCAAAGTTAAATAAAAACTAATGATTGTACAGCGTGATTGGGGTCCTACAAATAAAAAATATATGTTTCAACTGGGGGTCCGTGGGCTAATGCAGTGGTTCCCAAACCTTTTAGCTCAAGACCCAAAAGCAAAATTAAATTAGTTTTGTCCCAAACTACTGAAAATAGCAGATCTACAAGCTCACACTGTGTCTTTTGGGAAACAGTGGCCTAATGCATTAGCCTGGCATGGCCAGACTAGTCTGCTCAGGGCTATTTTTTTTTATTTGTCTGGTTTCCAGGCTACTAATGCATATCAAACTGGGGGTCCTTGAAATGAAAAAACAAAAAGAGGCTGAGAATCACTGTGCTTAAACACACCTGGCTGGGCGTGTCCTTGTAAGTCTCTGTGTATGTGGAGTCGGGCGTCAGGGCCTTGGTGGTGGTGGTGGTCCCGGGGCTGTAGGGGTCGCCGGCCCGAATATACCGCGGGCCCTCAGACTGGGAGCTGCTGTGGTGGGACGGCCCTGCGGCAGGGTGGTGAGGGTCCTCCAGCGCTGCTGAGAAGGAGGAGGAAGAGGAAGGGTGCAGGGGAACCTCCAGACTGCTGACTGCGGAGTAGGTGGATAAGGAAGTGAGGGATTGTGGGTAGGAGGGACATTCCTGCTCTCGCTTGTCACCGCCGCCCTGGACGGTCACCGTGTGCAGAGGCACGTTTCTCAGAGGAGTGATGGTCAGCATGGATTCTGGGTAACCAGGAAGCAGGAAGTTACTGTGGAGAAAGACAAGAGAGGACGACGCTCGTTAATACACGTTTTACTGAAATGTTGTTTAACCCATTAAGACCGGGAACGCATCATCACGTGTCATTTTAAATTTCTTTGGCTATTCAAAAATAGCAGATCACAAGCTCATAGCACGGCACTGAGTGCCGCGCTACAAGCTTGTAGATCTGCTTTTTTTTTTTTATCGTGAAATTTGTTGCAAATCATTGAATATATATTTCTTTAAAGCAAACATTTGTAAATCTTTTGCTTCTGGGGGTCCCTGGAACAAAATATTTTGAGATGGGGATCCGTGGCCAAATACATATAATTTTAACAGTAGAATGATGGAAATAATAGTAGAATAGAATTAAAAAAAATGGCAAATTAGAGAGACTTTTACATTTTGTTGGGATCAGCATCCACAGGTTCTGTCTTGATGTGTCCTCCAACCTTCTTGTCCCGAGGAACCTGAACAGAAAAAGAAAAACACTCAAACTGTTTATCTCATCTAGGGGTGCAAGAGTTAGTCAAACTAATCGATTTAATCCATTATTAAATAATGTTATCAGAGTCTTAATCAGAGTTAAATGGTGGATATAATATTGTATATAAATGATATACATTATACACTACTTATGTCTTGGCAGCAATACTCTCCACAGGGGCCACATAATTGGCAGGGATCTTCACCATTTCTTTGAGACGGAAATTCTGCTAATCTTTAAAAGCTGTGCCAGGTATCGGGTGGAGCACAGAGGCTATGACAAAGACCTCCTGAACTGAATCGCTGCCACCATTAATGTGCTCATCCAGAGCATTTTGTATTGTTACCTTCAACTAATTTAACTAATCTTGCTTATTTTTGGTTTATTCAGTTAGTTCTGTGAAATTATTGGTTATTGCTGGTATGTTTTTGTTTTCAATTTATTTTATTATTAATCACTTACAGTGGTGTAAAGTAACTAAGTACATTTACTCAAGTACTGTACTTAAGTACAATTTTGAGGTATTTGTACTTTACTTGAGTATTTCAAATTTCCAATACTTTTACTTCTACGCCACTACATCTAATGTTGTACTTTTACTCCACTACAATTATTTCAAAACTTTACTAGTTACTTTTCAGATATACATTATTTTATTATCAAACATACATTAACCACTTTAGCCCTATTTTATACATAGGCTATTTGAAAATAGCCGATCTACAAGCTCACAATGCGACGCGTTGTGAGCTTGTAGATCTGCTATTTTCAAATATTTTAGTACTTTTACTTTTGGTACCTTAAGTACATTTTGATGCCAATACCTTTATTCCGGACTTTTACTTGTAACGGAGTACTTCTACATTGCTGTATTGATACTTTTACTTAAGTAAAGCAATTGAGTACTTTTTCCACCACTGATCACTTAGTATCAAAGGCAGAGGCATAGATCCCAACCAGCTAATCCAGCCCTGTATGAAAGGTTACCTTGTTATTGTAGTAGTCGTAGAAGTATTGCGGGTTGGAGCCGTCCTCTCCGTTGAGGCTGAGCATGGCCTTAGAGGCTGCCGTCAGAGGGTTCTCCAGATACAGCTTCCACGCGTCCTCGTCCTCCTCGTACCCGGTACCCGAGGCCCCGTACGACTGGTCTGCATGGACCAAAACCAGGCCCCTCTTACTGTAGCCACGGACAGACAGACAGACAGACAGACAGACAGACAGACAGATAAACACACAGACATGGGTAGAAATAAAATGTAAACGATGAAAATGCAATATTATACACTTAAAAACAGTGTTTCGTAAAACACCAACTTTTGTATTGTGATGAATATATATTTAAAATATTTCAATCATGTTCAAACATGAGCAGATCTACAAGCTTACAACGTGCCATAATGCAATACTGGGTGTCGCTACACTGAAACTACTGGCAAACTGTCTTTTAAGTTCAAATTTTGTGTATAAACTAAGGCTTACATGATTACAACCAGGAAAAGACAACACTTAATGCCTCATGCCCTCATCATGATATTACTTACGATATCCAAATTAAACCCTTGATGATATCTAGTCTAATACTGTGATATATCGATGTATATTGCCCAGGCTTCTCTTCTCTCAGTTTCAGTGCTCTCAGACATACATGGCATGAGAGTGGCATGACAGAGAGTGGCTGTAAATGCAGATGTTCCTGTAGAACAGGTCCATTCAACCTGCTCCGCTGTCTGCTCAGGAATGCGACTGAGTGAGAAATGACAGACTCCGCTGATTCAATGACAATATTATGCATTTGTGACCGGCCGGGAGAGGGTGGAGAGAGAAAAACAGCCTCAAATACAGACTTCTGTGCAAACACAATGGCTTTTCTCATGTGTCACTGTCACGGTAGAAGGGTAGGAGAAAGAATAAAGAGCTACTTCATCATTACTCAACAGAGAAATTACTTCTCCTGAGTTTTACATCAAGTTCAGCACTGTCACGCAGCCTACAATGTAATCCCAATTTGACCAAATCTACAATACTACAGATTGCTGATGTTAAAAAGCTGTATAATCTTGTTATTTATACACGAGACAAACTGGCCCATACTATTATTGATCAATTATTTCCCTTCAAATCGTGACTGCCACTGTAATACTGTAACTGTAATAAAGAGAGAGAGAAATGTATTGTCAATTTGTCACACCAAAAGTTGCCGATTGGCACTTCAGTGGCAGTGTGTCATTTAAGTTACACCGTTTGAGATCCAGGGACCCCCATGGGTCTTAGAGGGGGTCCCCAGCAAAAAGAAGAACAGCTTCTTTTTTCGGCCATTTACGAAAAGTTTTCACAAATCTTCTCCTATGGGTGTCCCTGGCACAAAATCTTTTCAAATAGGGGGGGGTCCTCGACTCCTCGCCAAATCAATGAAAATGTTTGAGAACCACTGGCTAATTTGCTACTCACAGCCTGGTGAATGGGATTTCGCCACCCATTCACAAAGCTTAACCACTGAACCCCAGCAGCGTCCATATTCTGGGGGGAACATTTTTAGACAAAGCTCACAATGCATAGCAAATTAGCAATGCAATTCATTGTGTGCTTGTAGATCAGCTATTTTTTAGCAAAGTGCAGAGAGAAAAAAAGCAGTACACAGCCAACTCAGGTCCAATTGACCAGTGGTGGAAAGTAACTAAGTACATATACTCAAGTACTGTACTTAAGTAAAATGTTGAGGTATTTGTACTTTACTTGAGTATTTCCAATTTCCAATACTTTCACTTCTACTCCACTACATCTGAGAGGCAAATATTATACTTTTACTCCACTACAATTATGTGAAAACTTTAGTTACTAGTTACTTTGTAGATTGTGATTATTATTACAAAACATGCATTAGCCACTGCAGCCCTATATACATTTCGGCCATTTGAAAATAACTACAAGCCTACAACGCAATGCAGCGTTGTAGATCTGCTATTTTCAAAAGATTTGTATACATTTGAAAACTTGTGAAATGGGACCTTCTGCACATTGAGTACTTTGTACTTTTGGTACTTTAAAGTACATTTTGATACCAATACTTTTACTTTTACTTGAGTATATCTACATTGCAGTATTGATACTTTTACTTAAGTAAAAAATGTGAGTACTTTTTCCACCAGTTTCTGTGTGCCTCTGCATGACAGCAGTAGCAACCTAACCTAAAAGTAAGCAGTATGTCCAAGTCCAACTACAACTGTCTATTGCAGCCAGTCAATCCATCCAGACCAGATCAAAACTGCATTCCAAAAGCATCTTCTCACATGTGTGTGTGTAGTCAACACAACACACCTGAAACACATGATGTGTGTAGCCAGTCAACACAACACACCTGAAACAGGTTTCTTCATATTTTCCCTTCTTCATACAGACAAACAGTTGTACCAATAGTTACTAGCAACTCACCTGTCACATTCCTCTGACATTTTGCCTCAGTCTGAACCGGCCTTTCTAGTTGTAAGAGTAACAATCCGACCCGTCCAGATTAAGATACAGGTTCAGTTCTGTCGTGCTGTCACGTTCAGTCGCCTCATTCACTTCTGTTCTGACGTTGTTTTTACCTGAGCAGATGAGCTGGTGACGTGTGGGCGGGGCTTAGTTTAAAATGCAAGAGTCCTAGTTCTCTTCTCTTATTATTAACATAATAACGATTTGCTGGGTGTTGCTACCCTGAAACTCGTGGCAAACTGTTTGAAGGGTATTCTTCTTAGACTGGAAGTTCTGTATCTGTCAACTTAGCATACCTTTGATTGGCAACGGTACACACATTACTTTGACGGTGCCAGTTTCTTTCCAAGTTTTGCCCCTATGGTTTTGCGCTAGCCCCGACTGTCAGTCATGGTCATGGATGAACTTCAACATAGTGTTTGCCCTTTCTCTCTTTTTGAAGCGTACATCTACATACATTTTCAAATTTCAAATATAAAGTGCCGACCCCATGGCCACGGATGTTACAATTATGTACGGCTCCTCAGAAGTACCCGTATCTTCCGTATTGTTCAATAAAATCTTTTTAATCCGATCGGTGGCCATTTCTCCGTATTTTCTCCATATGTTTTTAACTACGCGACCCTATCGGTTGCGAGGTGTATTGCACTCTGATACACTATAACCATATGAGAAAATGGCCACCGATCAGATAACATTTTTTATTGAATAATAAAGAACATATGGGTACTTCTGAGAGCCCGTACATAATTTTAACATCCGTGGCCATTGGGTAAGCACTTTATATTTGAAATTTGAACGTTTATGTAGATGCACGGATTAAAAAAAGAGAAAGTGCAAACACTATGTTGAAGTTCATCCATGACGACCGTCTTGGATGCATGGCTAAGTTTTGCCCAAACATAGTTATAATGATAGCCGAACATATATAGCCAAGTCAGCCTTTACGAGCTGTAGACAATAGACAGACATCATAGACTTTAGTTGTACAGCAGGCAGGGTACATTTGAAGTGCTATTTGAATTCACATTGATATTCCACAACTCAGAATTCAAATGTGTACATGTACCACAGTGTTGAGGCCCAAAGGGAAACAATAGTCCTATGCTGCCCCCTACTGTTGGTAGCCAAGATAAATATGTGTGTGTGTGTGATAGAACCAATTTCCCTCTATGGTTGTGAGATCTGGGGACCATTAGCAAACCATGACCTTGAAAAATGGGATAAACACCAAACCGAGACCCTACACACAGAATTCTGCAAATCCATTCTCCGTACCCAGCGAAAAACACCAAATAATGCATGCAGGGCAGAATTAGGACGATACCCACTAATTATCAAAATAAAAAAGAGAGCACTTAAGTTCTACAACCACCTAAAAGAAAGCGACCTAGATGCACTCCATAACAAGGCACTCACACACAGCGAAACCCTAGAGAGATGCCCCCTCAGCCAGCTGGCCCTGGAACTCCGGGCACAAACACAAACAGAGCCACGAGATAGAAAACCCATTGGACTAAACCAAATTATAAAACAGCAAAAGGAAAACTACCTGACACACTGGAAAGAAGCAACACAAAAGCAGAGTAAACTAGAATGCTATCTGGCCCTAAACAGAGAATACGCAGTGGCAGAATACCTGAGCACCGTGACTGACCCAAAACAAAGAAAAATCTTAACTAGGTACAGACTCAGTGAGCACAGTCTTGCGATCGAGAAAGGTCGTCACAGGCAGACCTGTATCCCGAGAGAAGACAGACTATGCACCCACTGCACACAAAATGAAGTGGAAACCGAGCTACACTTCCTAACCGTCTGTCCATTGTACCAAGACATCAGAGACACATACTTCCCACAGATTACAACCACACACAGAGATTTTGAAAACATGACCAATGACAAAAAACTCCCATATCTGCTGGGCGAAGTACAACAATGTGCAAACACAGCAGCAAGATTCGTGAGTTGCTGTGATAGGAAAAGGATATCAAACGGAACACAACCACCCTAAAGACTAATCATTGGGTATATTCCGGCACTATAACTGCACCCAGTGATCTTGGTACATAGAAATTGATCTATTGAAGATTCTGACTTTCAAATGTACATATTTTTCGTTTTGATTGTATTGCTGTATTGTTGTATTATGCTTTCTGCTTTGGCAATGTAAACGTATGTTTTCTCATGCCAATAAAGCCCTTTGAATTGAATTGAATTGTGTGTGTGTGTGTGTGTGTGTGTGTGTGTGTGTGTGTGTGTGTGTGTGTGTGTGTGTGTGTGTGTGCGTGCGCGTGCGCGTGCGCGTGCGTGTGCGTGTGCGTGTGTGTGTGTGTGTGTGTGTGTGTGTGTGTGTGTGTCACCACTTTCACCATCACACATTTCCTTTGTGATGGTGAATAAAAAAGGTGAGGCCAGTTTCATAGAAACAAGCAGGTAATGAGGCAATGTAACTGAAGTACAGGCTTACTGGAGTCATAACCTGCCTTCCACATAGTTTGAACCAGTTATCATTTATAAGTACAGTAGCCTACAATATTATAATCTAATTTATTTGGGTTGCTTGATGACGTTCTTGGTTCACATTTGTTTATTAAAGGAGGAAGTGAAGTCAAGTTTATTTGTCTCCTACTATTAGTCTCAAAGGAAACCAAAGTTTCAAAACAATCCCTGACCTTAACCCCTCAATTCTGAGGTGATAAGAAGTCTGTTTTGGCCAGTGTAACTTATTTACTTTATAGAAATAATGAGCGTGAAACAAATTATAGCCTAGTGTACACATAGACTACACTGGGCCTATTATGTAATTATTGTCATGACAACTCACAAAATGTATTTAGAGCTTTTGGGTTGTCAGTTTATCCTCCTCTTTTATCGTCTAAGTCTAGCATAATTCTACGTAACTTAGTGAAAACAGCTTTGTAGAAAAGGGGGCATAAAAGACTGGGGACCCGCCAGGGCCGGACTGGGACCAAAATTCAGCCCTGGCATTTTGGTCCGGACCACCCACCCCCCGGACCGTTTTGTCAACGGGGGGGGGGGGGGGGGGGGCACATGAACTCTGCAGCCGCACTGAGGCCCCTGCTGGAAAGCATCCCAGCCCAAACATTAACGTAACTAATAATTGGGCCACACGACCCTGAAATGACCGTAATAATCCTAAAACGGGAGCAAAAATATTTGATTTAAAAAAAATTGCCCACTGGCCCGCGGCCCACCGGGCAAATGCCCGGTACGCCAAATGGCCAGTCCACCCCTGGGACCCGCTGTACTACAGTGTCTAACAGCCCATTCAGACATTAACATTAAGGCCCACTGGCCCAGGGTTCCGATTCTACAAATGTCTTCTAAATCCTAACAGTTTTTTTGAGAAAACCTATGTTGCTATAATATCAGTGGTTCTCAAACTTTTTCATGCCAAGGACCCCCAAAATTATATGTATATGGCCACCGACCCCCATCCCAAAATATTTTGTTCCAGCAAAGATTTGAATTAAAACTGTTTGCTTTTAAAAAGACATATAGGACATATTCAAAGATTTGCAAAAAAAAATCACGATTTTTCAAAAATAGCAGATCTACAAGCTCATAGCGCGGCACAGAGCTTGTAGATCTGCAATTTATTATTTTGTAATAGCCAAAGTATAAAATAATGGTTTAAGTGGTACAGATACGTTCCCGGTTTTAATGGGTTTTAATGGGCAGTATGCTACAGCTTCCATTCAGACATTCAGTCAGGGATCCAGTCACCCAAAATGTAAGAGAACATGGCATGCTATACTTTTTGTATTTTTTTCTATTAATTTAGTCATTAGACTTGACTGAAAAATTTGAACAAGGTTTTATTACTTTACAGCACTCAAGGGATTGTGTAGGCTGTCACTAAATGCTTCCCAGATTCACAGAACACATGAGTGGACAACACCAAGTTAAGAAATACACCTTTCCAAATGATTTATAGACATTTTTATTTTAGCGTTTAGTGTATTTTTCCATTATTTTCATCTTTACTTCAGTAGAAATCAACTTTGCCCTGAGTTATGACATCAACCGATATTCTATTCAGCAAAAAAGAAATGAATACAAATATCAACCAACTACGTAATGCTGCATGGCCACACTATGATACATTCAGCCATGTTCGCCCTACACATGGGAAGCATTTGCCAGATGGTTGATCACTGAAGAGAAGGACCGTGAGGGCATATGTGTGCTTATACCATCAATGTCCAGCTACTAGATGCCCTGTCAGAAAAGGATGTAGAGAAGGCATCTTCTGCACGTGCTGATGCAACCGACCAACTGAAAGAGCTGTTGTTTGATGCCCTCCAGCTGTTGGTCTGTAGCCTATTCCATAGCGTTGTGCCAGTTTATACTGTTCATACTGTATGTTTCACACCTACAGTGTATTCTATTTATATATTATATAAACAAGTGGTTCTCAAAGTGAGGTTCGGAGACCCCCAGGGGTCCTTATTATAGTCTGTTTAAGCACTTTAACCCTATATACATTGGCTATTTGAAAATAGCCAATCTACGAACTCACAATGTGTCACAATGCGACGTGTTGTGAGTTTGTAGATTGGCTATTTTTAAAAGAATATGAATATTTTTGAAACATTTTAAATGTTTATAACCCTCACGAATGGAATAGTTATTTTGAGCCAGAACCAAGCTTTCAGTTACCAGGTAGGAGCTGCAATCACTTTCTGGTAGGAGCAACACAGCTTTTTATGGCATTTATGACCTTTAACATGTATAACCACTGGCAAATTGGTCTGATTGGACTATGCTATGCGATGCGAGAGTGCGGTCTAGCCAACACCAACTCGGACCAGGTAGGAGCTGCAATCACTTTCTGGTAGGAGCAAAACAGCTTTTTATGGCATATATGACCTTTAACATGTATAAGCACTGGTAAATTGGTCTGATTGGATTGGACTATACTATGCGATGCGAGAGTGCAGTCTAGCCAACACCAACTCGGGACTCCTGAATCACTGCCCTCCACACTCTCCTATCTAACATCAGGGTCTTGAGCTGAGCTCTACAGTGTTGTTAGCTAAGCTGTCACGCCGCAATGCATCTACGTAGGTGGTGCGCTTCTTGCCTTGGCTGGCTTTGCCCTGGTTGGCTCCCATAGTGTCAGTTTGCTTGCCTCTAGTTCCGGGTGCCTGACGCAGTGCCCTGCCAACCTCATCCTTCTCTCTCTGACTTTGTCTGTCTGTGACCCGTGGTAGGTCCCTGTAGTAGAGGACCACATTTCTGATGTGGTCAGAAATTAAATGAAATCGTCCTGTCACCGTTGTGGGTTTGAACCTTGGCTCGAGTCTGGCTGTAACTTGTCTCTAATGGCAACCATCTTCTCAGGAACTCCGTAGGCCCGAAGAATGTTCATGAGTTTCCCCCGGTGGATGGTGTCAAAGGCCTTTTGGAAGTCAATGAAGGTGATCATCACTGCTGACAGGTTCCGCTCCCTTACTCCTTCCAGTATCCTCCTCAGTGCCAATATCTGCCCGCCTGTTGTTCGCTCCAGGCGACTATAATGTTTGAGATACAACCCAGTTAACAAAGAAAGTCATTTTGAGCCAGAACCAATGCTTTCAGTTGCCAGGTAGGAGCTGCAATCACTTTATGGCAGGAGCAAAACTTGCTTTTTATTCACCTGTTTCCGAGGCTGTGTTTTCCACTTCCTGTCGATTTGATCCAATGAAATCCAATGAAACTTAAAGATGACCAATGATATCCAATAAAATCGACAGGAAGTGGAAAACACAGCCTAGGAAACAGGTGAATAGGTCTTGAGCTATCTAAGTCACTGGTTCTCAAAGTGGGGTTCGGGGACTCCCAGGGGTCCACAGGGGGTTCGGTACCCAGCAAAATGAGGAAGCGTTTATAAAGCCCTATTTTATTTATTTATTTTTAAATAAACCTTCGATCTTCAAGCTCACAACACAATGTAATGTTATAAGTTGTGAGCTTGTTGATCTATTTTTTTTTTAAATGCTCACAAAATCTTTTAAAGATAGGGGTCTATCAATTTGGTCTTTGGCATTTCAAATCTTGAGAACTACAGACCAAAGTTATGTGCCAACACGACACTGACCTAGAGATAGCTAATATAATCAGTGTTGGAATAGTTACTACAACATAGTAATATGTTACTTATTACATATTACTTGTTTAAAAAGTAATGTAGTTACTTTACTTATTACTACCTGCCAAAAGTAACTAGTTACTTATTACTTAGTTACTTTTTTTTTCTCGCCCCTAGTAATTGCATCCTTTCTCCCCAAAAGTCTGACTTTGTATTTTCGCAGTTGTTTTTTTTCTCTTTTCTGCAGCCTACATTGTAAAATCCTCATTGTTGATTTAACTCTGAAAAGTGTTCTGTACACATGACGGGTCCATTTGGTTCTATTTGTACACTCATTTCAATTATATCAACACTAAGACTTTTACTGTGTATGAATTCATAACTTACAGACTAAATGAAAACCATTTGACTATGAATTGAATACTAAGGACCTCAATGGAAACAAGACCGCAAGGACTTTTTTGGAAGTATTTTAAATGTATTTCATGTATTTTTTGCCTAAAAAAATATTCAAATTCAAACACCTGGGCTCAAACAGATAATGACTCATCATGAGACACAATCTTTGAACAACTTCTGTTGTTTATTAAACAAAATGTATTCTAACAAAATACAAAAATAAAAAAGCTCCCATAGCAACACATATCATCGTGGCAGAATGTAGGAGCAAATGCAAGTTAAAAAAAAAATCAATCATTCTGTATGACTGCTGAAAATAAAGTGCTTCATTTCTTTGTAAACAAAAGTAATTCTAATAGAATAAAAAGGCTCCCATAGCAACACATATCATCGTGGTTTGTGGTGGGTGTAGGAAATGTAAACTTCAACAAAACAATCATTCTTCTGACTGACTGATATTTTAGTGCATCATTCAGGAGTGTGTATATATATATATATATATATATATATATATATATATATATATATATATATATATATATATATATATATATATATATTGAAAATAGCCAACCTACAAGCTTACAGCGCGTCTTCATTGGTTAACAAGTCGCTTATAATAAGCAGACATGGCAACACTGTTTGATCCGGTTTAAGGCCCGCCCTTCCACAGCTGATAATTCACACATAGACAAGTGCGCAACGTTTCCGTATCCGCTCTAGACCGGATCAGCAAGCAGCCTGCATAGCAACTGGATCCCAACCAGTCTACCATTATATCAATTGACCAAAAACAACACAGGATCAAATAAACACACTCAAACCCAGAGTACCACCAAGGCTCGTGAAAAAAGTAATAAGTTACTTTTTGAAAAAAAGTAAAGGTAATAATATTACTCAAAACGTGAAAGTAATTAGTTACGTTACTAGTTACTGGGAAAAAGTAATAATATTACTTTAAGTTACATATTACTTTAGTTACTTTCCAACACTGAATATAATATTACATAGCCTAAGTAAATGGTATGCATGCCCATTGCCCATTGACACAGATAT
>NC_137616.1:6588638-6666138 GCF_963280865.1 Gymnoscopelus braueri | reverse complement strand
ACTCTCCTGCACTTCATGAGAGCCCTGTAGATGAAGTTCTTGTTGTGGAAATACCGGTAGATCACGCCTATGCACTTAGTGAGAGCCCTTTAGATGAACAGGATGACATACAAATGCAGACTCTAGATATTAGTACTGTTCAGAGTGTCATGGGACCTGGTGCAACATTAGGACCCTTCAAACACGATGCCCTTGAACCTGCTAGCTTTACTTTGCAGGCTTCTGATTGGAAAATGTTTCACTCCTACAGACCCAAAGGAAGTAAACATTTTACGAGGTTTGAATGGCAAGAGTTATTTGCCAGAAAGCTGAAGGAATCAAATCCTTACTGTATAATACGTTTTGCTAATCACAACTTTTCTATTGCTACCACCAGAAAAACATACAAGCCATGTCTCACGATCAATGGCTCCTGCCGGCATACTTCATGTGAGATGACTTTCAAAATACTTCTCCATTCAGTCGAAGAGGGCATATTTCATATAGTTTACACTGGCAACCTATATCACACAAAGGACAGATTGAGAAGTAGATATATTAGGGGCCAAGAACGTAAGGAGTTAGGGATATCAATGAAGGACAAATCGCCATATTGTGCTTACGTCGATGCAGTAGGAAAGGCAGATCCTAGGTCTTTAATAGCTGGTAATCGAAGTGGAGTGGGTAGAGACTCCGCTCCGTTTAGAAAGGTCAAACATGAACATCGCAAACTAAGCTGGATGAATGATGATGAGATTACAGCTCTGCGCCTACTGAAAGCTGACTGGGAAGATGAAGACACAGAAAGTGTAGTTGTAAAAGGATTCATTCAACTTATTAAAGTTAGTCCCCTTAAGGTTATATGTTTTAGTGAAGCAGGAGTGAGACTGTGGCACGATGTGATTAAGGACAGCGCTGCATCATGGGATGCCACTGGGGGAATCATTAAGAGTAAACTAACAAAGAAAAGGATTTTGTATTATGAGATTGTAGTAAGTTCATCCACTTCGTCCGCTTCAACTCCTGTAGCATTTATGATCAGTGAACAACACACCCAGACTGCTGTAGAGGAGCTCCTCACGGAATTGAGGTGCAAAGAGAAGGAGATATTTGGTGCCAACACAACACCCATGCAGATTAATAGTGATAGGTCCATAGTGCTTTTGAAAGCCAGTATGCATATCTTCAATGGAGATAGCATGAAAATGTACTTGTTACGCTGCTGGAGAATAGTGAATGGAAAGGCAGATAGCAAAGATTTGAATTTTTGTACCATAAGAGCATGTAAGAGTCATCTGATGAAACAGGCAAGTCACATTTGCAAACAACAGTACAATACTAGAGATTGTAGGTTTAAGTTGGCTATGTTCATCTTCAGCGCTTTAGTTAATGCCAAAACACTGAAACAAGCAGGTAATATAGTATCTGCTGCTTGTATTGTACTTGGTAGCAAAAGGAACTCCAGCGAGGTGGCAGCTAGTCTTGGCCGCATTGAGGATGAAACACAGAAGCTGCCAGGAATTGCAGGAATTATTGATAAAGAGCATGATCGACAAGACAATTCATATGACACTGCGGTTGATGATATATTTGACTTGACTGCTGATGTTTGTGAAGGTACATCTCCCTTCAAAGACTATTTTGAACAACTAAGGGCTACAGCCAATAATACAATTAAAACCAGCAATGACACAGGTGAAAATCAATACCATGGAGAAACTATTTTAAACAAACTGTTCTCAAACTTCCTCCCAACTATTCCAATATGGTCAGATCTACTCTCAGGTGATTTGCAGCGATTCTCTGGAGCCTATGCTGCACAAATAAACCATGGTAAGAAAAGCACAGCTATTAGTGAGGCCATGTTCAAAAACACAAAAGTGTTGCTTTTACGAAATGAGAAACACAGAATTGACGAATGTATACAGCGCATACGCTCACTATACAAGCAGTCAGCCATAGATTTCATTGCCAAAGTAGGCTACAGGATATCACAGGCATCACAGCGTCCACACCCACCACCTGTAGAAGAGTGGAACAAAAAGAGAACTCTGCCGCCACAGCTGAGACGCTCTTATCAAAATAAGCCACAAGCAAATTCAAAGATTTTCTTACAAAATGACAGCTCAGCAAGTGTGCCAGACAAAACAAAGGCACAAAACAGAGGCACAAATGAGGAAATATGCAATAGTATATGCAGGTTTGCAAATAATGAGAGTAATTGTTGGCTAAATGCAACCCTACAATCGATACTGCATCTGCAAGTAGTACAAGATAAATTGAAACAGTTGACACCTACTTATATGGTTGCGATGTCATCAATGCCAGGGAATTTAGCAGCTCTCATCCAAGCGTTTTTTCAAAATCCAGGGCACACATTTGATGCTAAAACAATCCATGGTGTCACTCAAGAATTAGTCAAGAGCATCCCAGCGTTGTCCTTGTCAATGCACAATGACCCACTAGATTTGATACACAAATTATTAATCTGGTTGCATGATTGTAGTGTCCAAACAACTGCTATGGCAAAACATACAGACATCTGTAAAAAATGTGCATCGAAAGTTGAAAGCATTTCATGCGCGCCTACTGTTTTTGCATTACCGCTGACACAGAAATGTGAGTCCCTCAATTCTCTTTTCGAACACACAATCATGGAAGGTGAAGGTCAACAGAGATGTACAGCATGTGGTTCAGAAATGAAGAGACAAATATGTTGGATTGATGCTCCTGATGTCATTACTCTTTCTGTGTCCCGTGTTGATAATGGTGGGACGGTGCTCCACACGCCTGTAGTCCCATCTGATATAATCGAAATTCCCATTCGTGACAGCAGTAAAATTAAGTATAAGTTGGGCTCAATCATTTGTCATGTAGGCTCAGTGGCCAAAGCCGGACACTTCTGGGCACATTTGCTTTATGACAATGTTGTAATTAGAGCAGATGATACAAATATAGACATCCTTCAACCAGCAAATGCATTGCAATTGGCAAAACCACATGGGTACATTTATTTCTATGTGAAATGTAATGATGCATCACTTAATGCTGTTATCACAATGTGGCTGTGTAGAGGGGGTCTCCCCGAACGCGTGCGTACCTCAGAAGTTCCGGCACTAAGCACCGTCTCCTGTCCAGTGTCCAATTTGTATAGGCTATGCACTGAAAAGGGCCCTTTTCTGACCCTTGACCTCACTGGACGGCCCGCCACTTTTTTTTACACCTTAGTGCCGCTTAGCGGAGAGTGTGGCTGTGTAGAGGGGGTCTCCCCGAACGCGTGCGTACCTCAGAAGTTCCGGCACTAAGCACCGTCTCCTGTCCAGTGTCCAATTTGTATAGGCTATGCACTGAAAAGGGCCCTTTTCTGACCCTTGACCTCACTGGACGGCCCGCCACTTTTTTTTACACCTTAGTGCCGCTTAGCGGAGAGTGTGGCTGTGTAGAGGGGGTCTCCCCGAACGCGTGCGTACCTCAGAAGTTCCGGCACTAAGCACCGTCTCCTGTCCAGTGTCCAATTTGTATAGGCTATGCACTGAAAAGGGCCCTTTTCTGACCCTTGACCTCACTGGACGGCCCGCCACTTTTTTTTACACCTTAGTGCCGCTTAGCGGAGAGTGTGGCTGTGTAGAGGGGGTCTCCCCGAACGCGTGCGTACCTCAGAAGTTCCGGCACTAAGCACCGTCTCCTGTCCAGTGTCCAATTTGTATAGGCTATGCACTGAAAAGGGCCCTTTTCTGACCCTTGACCTCACTGGACGGCCCGCCACTTTTTTTTACACCTTAGTGCCGCTTAGCGGAGAGTGTGGCTGTGTAGAGGGGGTCTCCCCGAACGCGTGCGTACCTCAGAAGTTCCGGCACTAAGCACCGTCTCCTGTCCAGTGTCCAATTTGTATAGGCTATGCACTGAAAAGGGCCCTTTTCTGACCCTTGACCTCACTGGACGGCCCGCCACTTTTTTTTACACCTTAGTGCCGCTTAGCGGAGAGTGTGGCTGTGTAGAGGGGGTCTCCCCGAACGCGTGCGTACCTCAGAAGTTCCGGCACTAAGCACCGTCTCCTGTCCAGTGTCCAATTTGTATAGGCTATGCACTGAAAAGGGCCCTTTTCTGACCCTTGACCTCACTGGACGGCCCGCCACTTTTTTTTACACCTTAGTGCCGCTTAGCGGAGAGTGTGGCTGTGTAGAGGGGGTCTCCCCGAACGCGTGCGTACCTCAGAAGTTCCGGCACTAAGCACCGTCTCCTGTCCAGTGTCCAATTTGTATAGGCTATGCACTGAAAAGGGCCCTTTTCTGACCCTTGACCTCACTGGACGGCCCGCCACTTTTTTTTACACCTTAGTGCCGCTTAGCGGAGAGTGTGGCTGTGTAGAGGGGGTCTCCCCGAACGCGTGCGTACCTCAGAAGTTCCGGCACTAAGCACCGTCTCCTGTCCAGTGTCCAATTTGTATAGGCTATGCACTGAAAAGGGCCCTTTTCTGACCCTTGACCTCACTGGACGGCCCGCCACTTTTTTTTACACCTTAGTGCCGCTTAGCGGAGAGTGTGGCTGTGTAGAGGGGGTCTCCCCGAACGCGTGCGTACCTCAGAAGTTCCGGCACTAAGCACCGTCTCCTGTCCAGTGTCCAATTTGTATAGGCTATGCACTGAAAAGGGCCCTTTTCTGACCCTTGACCTCACTGGACGGCCCGCCACTTTTTTTTACACCTTAGTGCCGCTTAGCGGAGAGTGTGGCTGTGTAGAGGGGGTCTCCCCGAACGCGTGCGTACCTCAGAAGTTCCGGCACTAAGCACCGTCTCCTGTCCAGTGTCCAATTTGTATAGGCTATGCACTGAAAAGGGCCCTTTTCTGACCCTTGACCTCACTGGACGGCCCGCCACTTTTTTTTACACCTTAGTGCCGCTTAGCGGAGAGTGTGGCTGTGTAGAGGGGGTCTCCCCGAACGCGTGCGTACCTCAGAAGTTCCGGCACTAAGCACCGTCTCCTGTCCAGTGTCCAATTTGTATAGGCTATGCACTGAAAAGGGCCCTTTTCTGACCCTTGACCGCACTGGACAGCTAGCCACTTTTTTTTACACCTTAGTGCCGCTTAGCGGAGAGTGTGGCTGTGTAGAGGGGGTCTCCCCGAACGCGTGCGTACCTCAGAAGTTCCGGCACTAAGCACCGTCTCCTGTCCAGTGTCCAATTTGTATAGGCTATGCACTGAAAAGGGCCCTTTTCTGACCCTTGACCTCACTGGACGGCCCGCCACTTTTTTTTACACCTTAGTGCCGCTTAGCGGAGAGTGTGGCTGTGTAGAGGGGGTCTCCCCGAACGCGTGCGTACCTCAGAAGTTCCGGCACTAAGCACCGTCTCCTGTCCAGTGTCCAATTTGTATAGGCTATGCACTGAAAAGGGCCCTTTTCTGACCCTTGACCTCACTGGACGGCCCGCCACTTTTTTTTACACCTTAGTGCCGCTTAGCGGAGAGTGTGGCTGTGTAGAGGGGGTCTCCCCGAACGCGTGCGTACCTCAGAAGTTCCGGCACTAAGCACCGTCTCCTGTCCAGTGTCCAATTTGTATAGGCTATGCACTCCTTTGAACAGCATCTATCAATTTAGATAAATAATTAATGTTTTAAATCCGTTTTTGTTACACAGAAACATAATATGTGATATATAGCTTCGTTTAAATGCTTAATTTATAGTTTTAATGTGCAAATGAACCGTTTTTCAATGGTTTTCAATGGTTTCTTTTTACTCTAGAGGGTACTCTTATTCTGAAGAGATCGTCCACCGGAAGTCTTATATTTGCTCCGTTATATTTGCTGACTGAACACTGCTCGCGCGCATTGGAGTGATGACGAACAGTCGACTAGTAGTCCAGTTCAACTTTCAGGCCGCAGCTTCTTCCTAGTGACCGTCTGAGAAACATTCCTGTACAGATATCCCAAGATACAGGTATGGAATATTGTGATATGATAAGTCATGATAAAGGACCTGGTAATCCTCTTTCCCACTAAACATGTCAGTATTTGTAGAAAACTACTCCACATAAACGTGTAGTCTGATCACTAAGCAAGCATTCTACTTATGTGACTATTCTTTACCCTGTCATTTGGACTAGGATTCATGACATTTACTCTGATGTTGCACACACTTGTCTCAGGAGAAGAGTGTCTGTTAAATGCATGAATTGTTAGTTTGCAAAAGTTTAAATTATATTTTTATTCACGACTGTCTGCTGCTTACTACATTTTTGAACGGGAAAGGATCAGTGTTGCCATTTTCTGTGAGAGAAATAAGCAATCAGGTCTAGGAAAACAAGCCCAAAAGAAGACCACATGAGCACTTTTAACCTTTTTCAATAGCCGATCTACAAGCTCACACAACGCGTCGTGATGCAACGCGTTGTGAGCCTGTTACTGTAGATCTGCTATTTTCAAAAACTTGCAATGAAATCCCTGGCACAAAACATTTTCATGACAATATTTTAGAACACTCGTTTAAATACTAATTAAAGAATTTAGAAACAAGCCTAAATAAGCAAGTGCACTTTAAGCCCTCTCCAGACCAATCCTAGTCGGCCCGATTTTGGGCCGAATTGGCTTCGGGAAGCGTCGGCCAGTCGGTTAGGGGTCCGTCGGGGGGTCCGTCGGGACCTTTTCGGCCGACCCAGAGCCGACCGAACATGTTCAGCTTTTTAGCCGACTGGTAGAGAAGTGGCAACAGAGGGCTGTCGGTGTTGCCAGATTATGTGAGAGAAACAAGCGACCATGTCTATGAAAACCTACATTCACTGTTTCTTGTTGTTGCTCCCAGAGAGAGAGAGATTGATTGATTTGACCTACTTTTGCGCTGTGGTGATGTAATTTATTGGGAGCAGGTGTGTAAATTACGGCGGTGGAAAAAGTACTCAAATGTTTTACTTAAGTAAAAGTATCAATACCGCAATGTAGAAGTACTCTGTTACAAGTAAAAGTCCTCAATGCAAAATTTACTTGAGTAAAAGAACAAAAGTATTAGTATCAAAATGTACTAAAAGTAAAAGTACTAATGTTTGAAAATTGCAGATCTACAAGCTCACAGCGTTGTGAGCTTGTAGATCTGCTATTTTCAAATAGGCTAGGCATAAAATAGAGCTAAAGTGGTTAATGTATGTTTCATAATATCATAATTTATATCTGCAAAGTAACTAGTAACTAAAGTTTTAAAATAATTGTAGTGGAGTAAAAGTACAATATTTGCCTCTGAGATGTAGTGGAGTAGAAGTAAAAGTATTGGCAATTGGAAATACTCAAGTAAAGCACAAATACCTCAACATTGTACTTAAGTACAGTACTTAAGTAAATGTACTTAGTTACTTTACACCACTGGGGAACAGTGATGTAATATATCAGCTAATCTTCTGTGTAATTTATCTTTGCTCCTAGGAAGAGTTCCTCACTCTCTCTGTGGACAAGCTGACAGAAATTCTTGCCAGTGATGATCTCCGTGTGTGCGAGGAGGAGGTGGTGTTTGTGGCTGCCATGTTGTGGTTAAACAAGTGTCCTACCCGTAGGCAGAGCTTATGAAAAGGTAATGCACCCTTCTCAGTGTTTCACCTGATGAAAGACCACGGAGAAGTCAAAGCAATGCGACTGGCTAAAGGCAAGCTTAAAGGGATGCTATCATGATTTTAATGAGCATTTCACATAACTGTTGATAGTCCTCGCACACAATAAAATCCTCAATGTTCATCTGGTTTCCGCTCGTACACTTTTCTGGGTTAATTGACAATGGGATCTGTCGTCTACAGAAACTGCAATACACAGTACCATTAGAGTTGATCGAACTGTTAATTGAACTAAATGATTTAATCGATAAATAATAACAATTTGACTTTTTAGTGAAAATAGCCAATCTACAAGCTCACAACACATAAGATATATTGTGAGCTTGCATATTGGTTATTTTCACTATTTTCATTGTGCGACACCATCGTACGACAAAGTATGATATAGGGCTTAATAAGTGGTTAATCAGACTAATTGATTATTTTAAAAAAATCAATTACGATATTTGTGTCGATTCTCTGATGTATACAGTATATAAAAATACCCCCCCCCCCCAAAAGAAAAATATGCACTTCTCTATTATTAGAAAATCAAAAAGTAATCCAGTAAATAATCAGTAGTTGAAGCCCTATTCATCTTTATTGCAACTTTATTTGTCATCACACATCAAATCACAAGGCTGCATATTAGAGAAGGGTTCGTCAAACCAGCTCCTCATGGACACCTACTAGTGCTGAATCAGATGGTTTTATATCTTAGTGGAAGGGTAATGACATTCAGGTCTCCTTATCTTTTCTAGCTGGGTTCCTCACCTTGTCTTGAGGCACATGTAGAGATTTTAAAAGCAATGTTAAATGTTGTTCGCCCAATATCCCATTGGCCTAGTAAATGGTAAAACTTTTTTCTTCTTTTTGTAAGCTGCTAGAGCATATCCGGCTGTCTCTTATCAGCACATCCTACCTCCATGATGAGATAGAGTCTCTGGATGTGGTGAAAGAATCCCAGGCCTGCCAGAGGCTCATCTCTGAGGCCAAGGACCAGTATCTCCTGCCCTACAGCCGCAGAGCTCCACCGCGCAGGTTCACAGGTACCCTGCCTCACACTTGCATGTACTGTATGATGCAACTGATGATGGGGGAAACAATATTTTTTTTTGTTAGGATTTCCCAACAAAAAATAATTTCCTATTTGGGATTTCTTTGCTATTTGGGCTTAATAATCGTTTTTTGCATCATTATTAATATTATTATTATTTGTATTTATTTCATCAATCAAGTTTGATTAAGATTTGTGCACTTTCATAAATGTTTTATTTAGTTCTGTGTTGATCTTCTCTTTATAGTATTACGTGAAGAGATCCTGGTGTTGGGAGGTCGGGATGACAAGAATGATCTTTCCAGCGTTGAGAGCTTTGATCCTGTGACCAATCGTTGGAAGACTCTGGCATGTCTGCCTTTCAGTTCTCCCTCCAGCGATCGTCGTCTGGTTGTTTTAGGTGAGAAGGAGTAGAGATCAATCAATGTGTTGACCTGTAATGGATCCCACTCTGTTTTGCCCCTGAATTGAGCTGTAGCAATGTTGTGCTGGAAAGTCACTTAACATTTTTGATTGGTATTATTGTGATGGTTCATTTATGAAGCCATTAAAAGTATAACCACTTTTTAAAAGTGTGATGAGCAATTTGAGAGTAATTAGCGACATTGATCATAGGTTAACCATCGCTGATACATTTATCAATACTATCATTCAATACTTAATGCCATGCTTGGCTCTGTTTTTACAAGCTCTAGTCTAGAAGATGGCTTTACGGCCATTGTAAGCATTGTAAGGGGTAACGTGGCATAGAAACCCAAACCACTACAGCCAGTGATGAGCGTGTGCATATGATTTAATTGGCAGGCAGTAGGCACGTCCCCTCACAGAGCAGCGTGATTGGCCGAGGTACAGTATACCGGGTGCAGTGAGATTGCACCATTGTAATTGCTGATTACAGCTCACATTTTAACAAAATTAATGTTACTTCAAGAATGTTGCCCACTGCAGCCGGTGGTGAGGTAGGTATATAGCCCACCTGGCAGCTTATATCATAAGAACACACTTGACCCTATTTTGATGAGTTCATCAAACAACCCTGTATCCCAGTCACAATGACATTACTTATGTAATTTGTTCTTGTTTTTAATTCTGCTCTCACCATATAGGGACTTTAGTGTATTTGGCTGTGGCACATTTCCCTGAGCGTTCTATCAGATGTGATAGAACAGATGTGTGGCGCTATGACTCTTCCCGTGACTCATGGTTGAAGATGGCTTCCATGAATGAGGCACGCAGTCATTTTGGTAAGACTGTCAAACAATGGCATTCAAGTTAACTTTGTTTTGGAATAACTGTTATACATTGTTGTCTTGGTTACCCAAGGAGAGGCTGCACATGGCAAAGATCCTCAGTTCTAATGATCAGGTTTTTCTTTTCTTTTTTCTCCCCTTGCACAACCCACATGGCCCACAGGCCTGGTGATGCTGGACAGCTATTTGTATGCTGTGGGTGGTTATAATGGGGACAGTAGGGAACCATATGTGAGGTCAGTGGAACGCTATGACCCCAGCAACAACACCTGGCAGCTCATGTCTGTCGGCATAGCAGCCTTTTGCTCCGGCCCACTGGGCCAAGTGGTTGCACTAGATGGACTGATCTATGCTATTGGTAAGGAACAGGTGTATATACCTGCAGGTTCAGCCTGCTTGGTTTCAAGAGGATGTTTTTAATGTAGCTTGTGTAAAACTTAATGGTTAACTGAAAATGTCCAAACGCCTGTGTGGTTCAGCCTTTTCCTGTTGACAAGGAATGTTTTTTCATGTGTCCTCCTTATCCCTTGGTGTCGCCGTTATCACAGGCGATGACCAGATCAAGTTCAAGTACAACCCTAAAACATCTGAATGGACAGAAGGTGCTCCTTTGCTAGATCCACGTGCTGGTTCAGCGGCCTGTACGCTCAAAGGAAGGATCTACGTTGTAGGTACGGTATCATACCTGTTCTTCATGGCTCTTAGTTCCATAATAGACTGTAGTTTGAGCACATAGTAGAGCCCACTAACAGTCACTGTCCTGTTAATTCCTGTTGATCTGTTAGGTGGTGAGGATATTATACAGGAGACGTACGCACGCACCGCAAACCACGTGAAGTGCTACGACCCAGAGACCGACCAGTGGACCATGTGTGCCCCCATGAAAAAGCGACGCATCAGGCCTCACGTGGCTGTGGTAGATGGAAAGATCTACGTACTAGGAGGATCAGGAGGGATGGATTTGAAAATGGGCGAGTAAGTGGCTTCTGCTCTGTGAAAGCCTGGCAAAAGACTCTGCAGCGTAACTCATTTCCTTGAAATATGTTTCTTATGATTTTTTCAGTTCTTTCTTAAAATTTGCCTTTTGTTTTCTTGTCTTTATCCTGTATTTTGAAAACAATTCTAATATGAATATTCTAAAGAAAGTGAAAGTAGCTTTTGCTTGCTCACACCAGACATTTCTCTCATGGCTATTGGTCTCTCTTAATGTAGGTATCACCGTAGCATCGAACGGTACGATGAAGAAACAGCCTTGTGGGAAATTGTGGGAGAGATGCCCACCGCTTCCTCCAGCTTCAGCTGTGTGTCTCTCAGGATGAAGGATAAAACGGATTCTGAGGCACATGCACAGGTAGTAGACATTAGTACACAGTTAACTCTTGTTGTGTTAGTTTTACTCTGAGAGTGTACAAATGGAACCAAATGGACCCATTTGTAAACTCTGAGTTACAAATGATTCAACAAATTTGATCTTTAAATACCATGTCGGATGACAACCGGGTGAATTGGCCCTCTAAGCACATCGCCCATCCAACAAACTAACGTATTGACCTGGTTTTCAGGGAGAACCCACTCATCCAGAGACTACGTCGTCAAGCAGACACAACCCCACAGACACAACTCGAACTAGGCATGGAAGAGAGGTCAAAAAACAAACAGAGATTTGATCAGTGAAAGCTAAATTGTTTTTGTATACGAAGAGACCTCTGGGAAAGCAGGGATGTAGCGATATTGTCATTATTATTGATGGCACGTTTGAAGTTAGTGGTCTTTATTTTGTATGAATATAGTTTTTCATTTGTTTTATTGGTGTTTTTGTAACTCCCTGCACTGGTGGCAATTGTGTTCTAGTGAAAAATGAGAAGATTTTAAAAATATGCCTTTTTGTATAAGGATGAGTGTAAATATGTAATATTTCCTTAAGTGGAAAATAATTAAAGAATGTTTCTGAATGCATCTCTGTCTTCTTGAACAATGCAGACAAACCTACCCAGGCCATTCCTGTATGTTGTATTTACTTACATAATGGTAATGGTAATGGTGAAGATTAACTGATAATGGTGAAGATTAACCATTAGTCATTTAGCTGGGAACCCCCTCAAGGACCCCTGGGGGTCCCCAGACCCGACAATGAGAACCACTGATCTACACAAATACTTCATGGCAAAATAAGAACTAACAAGAGATGTCAAATACAGAAATATACATCTGGTGGCATTATTAGTAGCTTTAAGGGAATAGTTAACCAAAAAAAGTATTTATTTTCAATTGATTAGTCACCTCATGGAGACTTGAATGCATGGATATTTTTTTATTTTTGTCGCATTCCTAAGCCAATAATTTGATGACCAGCTGTTGAGGTGCGAGACACAAAGGAGACTCTTTGTCTCAAATTATTGCATGAACTATCGGCACAAAATGTTGCACTGAATATTTTATTGAAATTAAAGAAATCTGTTTGCATCTCATGTGTGGTAGGTCAAGAATTAAACTCCACGTCTAAAAGTACTGTGACGTTCGTTAGCAAATGCTTCCTAGTGCAGGTGATCTTTGAAAATAGCTGATCTACAAGCTCACAATGCCTTGCAATGTGAGCTTTTCAAATGGGGGCCGCCTCCAAATACAAATCAATCTGTGGGTCCTTGGCATGAAAACTGTTTGATTACCACTAATGGCATACAGATCATGACAAAATATGTCCATACAGTTAGGCTATTACTCCTATATAATAATTTTTAAATATTGGTATTGATTGCAAAATTGTGCAGTTATGAATTTGAAATCTAAGAAAATGAATTGCCATTATGCTACTGATCCAAAAATATTATGCACATGTTCAAAAATGAAAAAGGCTGGCATGATGGCGTATCATCTTAACATCCAACAAACACTTTTAAATCTTTAACTTAAAAATAAATAAATATATATATATATATATATATATATATATATATTCACAACTTTTTATGTTCTAAACATAATTGCGCAGAAGAACTTTATCAATAATCTTGGAAATGAACTATTGACAATTATTCACAAATGAAGGATGGGTCTGACTGTCTACAGCAAAATATAAGAAAGGGGATTTTTTTCTTCACATTTTATCCATGGAGAATGTTTGTACCATACTTGCCAGCAGATGGCGCTGAGTGCTCACATCATGTGGTCTAGTAGTAGGTCACCACCTCTTTTTGATCTACCAGGTGATCAATCTGGGAACCCAGCACCAAATTAAAAGGAAAAACAGCGCCCTCTGCTGTTTTTGACTACGCAGAGCAGAATCTGTTCTTGAGAGATTACCAGGTGATCAACTGAGTTGATCAAAAAGAGCCATTATTAACCATTATTTGATGTGCACAAAACATCTCTCCCCAAATAGTTAGAATGTATTTATTATTCATATCAAATTATTACCTTGGTCCTTTTTAGGTTTTATTGTGAAATGACTGATTTATTTCTATGCTGGGATTAGGCAGTTTATATTAAAATGTAAAAAGCCATGGTAGTTTACATTGTCTGGGACTGGGTGATCATGTGCCTAAAAAACGTTGCCCATCCCTGGCCCTGGCAGAGCCAGTTTTCTCTATATAGTTTTGACTGTCTGATATATAAACCCATACAATTGTGATTATGTGAACACAGTGTTCTGACTCTTTAGTTTAGGTTTCCCAAGAAGAAACATAACTGACTACACAAGTAGGCCTATGCCACTTCCTCCAGCTCCACTAAAAATATTTATGTTAATATTTAGTTTCCTATTTTTGGCATGTCATTACTCATTAGTAATTAAATGTGAATGTATTGTATTTTTCTAATGGTGAAAATAGCATATCTACAAACTCACAACTGGTCACAATACAATGCATTGTGAGCTTGTAGATAAGCTGTTTTTGCTGTGTGATGGACCATTTAACAATCATTTCTCAAAGTGTGCTCAAATACAAGGGAGTCATGCATGTGGCCCTGCTTTCCAATCCTATGATAGAAGATAACACCAAAACACTGGATTTTTATTGACGTTTCAAACAAAGTATAGGTGATAATACAAAACTTTGGTGGTCGTGGTTCTGAGAACAAATAGACTGGAGTCAAGAATCATTCTTAGCTTGGTTTATTAAGACAGGCATGCATGGGTTAGCAAATTTTTTTTATGTACAGTACAACACCCTCACATGATTCAAATTTTCCAGTTTTACCTAAGTAAAAGTATCAATACTGCAATGTAGAAGTACTCTGTTACAAGTAAAAGTCCGGAATTCAAAATGTACTAACAGGGGGCGGCAGTGGCTCAGGGGTAGAGTGGCCGGTTAGAGTGAACTGGAAAACCGCAAGGTTTCCAGTTCGATCCCGGGCTGGGCGGCTCCCCCAGAGTTAGTGTCGAAGTGTCCTTGAGCAAGACGCTGAACCCCTAATTGCTCCTGATGAGCAGGTTGGTGCCTTGCATGGTTTCCTCCACCATCGGTGTATGAATGTGAGTGAGAATGGGTGAATGCTTTTACTCCACTACAATTATTTGACAACTTTAGTTACTAGTTACTTGGCAGATTTAGGTTATTATCACAAAACATGCATGAACCACTTCAGCCCTATATACATTTCGGCCATTTGAAATGCGACGCATTGCGAGCTTGTAGATCTGCTATTTTCAAAAGATTTTTATACACGTTGAACTTGTGAAATGGGACATTCTGCATAATGAGTATATACTTTCACTTTTGGTTCTTTAAGTATATTTTGATGCCGATACTTTTGTACTTTTACTCAAGTAAATTTTGATTACCGGACTTTTACTTGTGACAGAGTATTTCTACACAGCAGTATTGATACTTTTACTGAAGTAAAAAATGTTAGTACTTTTTCCACCACTGCTCATACCACTGCTTGAATGACAGGCTGTCCACAAGGATGATAGTTCACCAGAGACCAGAGACCTGGTTCTCACCAGCTCCTTGTAGACCACATCAGTGACCCTGGTTTTGCCCCTGCAGGCTGTGGACAAACGATTCTGCTTATTATTATCATAAAAAGGGCAATGAATACACAGGATAAATGTAACAATGCAGGACTGGTCTATCTCAGAGATCTCAGTACGTCATCACATTTGAAGTCATCTCGGCTGGAAGCTCAGCAGCTTGTTTGCCTGACTTATTAGTTATAATCACAGAAAGACATGTAAGCCCTGCATCATTTGCCCTATATGAAAAGCCTACACAATACACATTAATAATCAAACTAATTGATTTAGTCAATTATAAATAATAAATTATAATATTTTTTGCATTAATTTGTAGATCTTAAAAAAAAAGAATAATAATAAAAAAGTAATCAATAGACTAATCACTAAGAAAATAATCAATTGTTTCAACCCTACTCCACATACCAGCTTGGCTTCCTTCTTGTGTCCCAGAGGAGAGGACCCTGGTTTTGCGCGTGGAGCCTGTGGACAAACGATCCAACTTATTATCATAAAAAGGGCAATGAAAACACAGGATAAATGTAACGATGCAGCACTGGTCTATCTCAGATAGTCAAATCATCATCACTTTTGACGTCATCTCGGCTGGAAGCTCAGCAGCTGGACTGTGGACCTAGTTTTTCTTCATGTAACAGTAGCCCTGCATCATTTGCCCTTCATGAAAATCCTACACACACAACAGATTAAAATACTTACACTCATAAGTGGCTCCTCTGTCGTTGTGCCCAAGTATTTAGTCTTCTGTGCATCATTACCTGCAAGCATAATATGCATTTGCTGTGTGAAGATGGCAATAATAAAACCAAACATTAGCCACAAGTCTATTTGTCTCAGAAAAGACAGGCATCATTGTGGTGGCATTCAGTTCTGAATGATAATTCTCCGTACTTTCTTCTTCTCAGCATCCTTATATCCTCTTTGGTGGCTCATTCCCCCTCCTATTTTCTCCTATCTGACCAATCCTGTTTACATAAATCCATTTCGGCCTATAGCATCTTACAGAGTACCATTGTATTGTAATTTCATGCTAAAGCAGCCAATCATCATGGCACACAGAGAGCAGATGGAGTTACTCCCCTCTCTCTCACACACACGCGCGCACGCGCACGCACGCACGCGCGCACACACACACACACACACACACACACACACACACACACACACACACACACACACACACACACACACACACACACACACACACACACACACACACACGCGCCTGTGGCAGATGCTTCCTGTTACTGTATACTGGGACTTTACACGTAGTTTCCAGATACTATTTTGAACACAAACCCCCCGTGTTACCCCTCTACACTCAACTGATAAAAGACAGCCCATTACCAAATAAGGCTGTCATTGAATACAGGTGTATGTTGAGATGGGGGTTGTGCATTAAAAAGCAATGCCTGGGCCAGTGGTCCGGGCACCTAGGCTCCAATGTAGCCTGACAGTGCATCGTGGGTTCGAGTCCCGTTCCCGACGATCTTTATTGCATGTCTCTCCCCATCTCTCTCTGCCTGTTTCCTATCCATCTCCACTATACCTATAAATAAAGGCAGAAACGCCCTAAAAATATATTTAAAAAATAAGTGATGTCTGACTAAGCATATCTACAAGTTGAGAGTGAGAATTAGTTGGTTTTTCACTGTTTCTAAGAAGAGGTATTAGGCTACAAGTGTTTGTCTCCAGACAAGAGGTAGCAGCTGCATGCGTCTCTGAATGTCATCTTCAGGATGTGGTCTATGTTACAGTTATTATGGTAAAACAACAATGCAATGCGAGGGTATACGGACGAGCCGACACCAACAAATAACATTCTTTTGATCTTTCTGCTTTCCCTATGCAGTACGCACCCTACATTTTCAGCAACGGTTCATTTGTTGAACTGTTGAATCTTGATGTGTGTAGGTCAGGGTATTAAAGTATAATTTGTTTCCTGCATGAAGCACACGGCTGCAAACATGAGAAAACCACTCATGTTTCTGTTTCCTTCATGATGTCCACAGTGGCAAAAACGAGAAAACCACTTGAATTCTGCAGGAAACGAATTATACTTTTGTACCCTGACCTGTGTAGATTGTGTGTGCTGATGCTTTGCAATTTGTCCAGGAGGATTTGACACATTTAATTTAATCTGTTTGATCTAGAGTTGTTCCGATACCGATACTTGAATGCTTCAACCCTCTGGAATCTTAAATCTCTTATATTAAAAATAAAAGTCTTGAAAAGATGAAGAAAAACTGTGGTCTCTTTTCTTAAATTGCAGACAAATTCAAGGACTGTTGCAGGGGTGAGGGGTGAGGGGTAGTGTAAAGACAAGTGCCCCCCGGCCCGCTACAATGTAATAGGGAAACGTACGCCCATGAGCTAGACATAAAGTTTACTTACATACTCATAACTAGATCAAGAACACACAGCCAAAACAAAAAAGGGAAGTCAAGGTGAGAAGAACCACTAGAATGTGTTGTTTCCTCCCTTCCCTTCACACATTAGATAGTCGCTTAACAGAAGAACTACGTGTTAACTTCCTCCTTTTTTAGCTCACTGCCCTGTCTTAATAGTGTGTGGAAAGCATGCTGTACCCAATACAATGTTATACATTATTATCACAAACAAACAACTACAAATACAGTCAGTACCACACTGTGGCTGCATGAACCGGCCCGCCAACCAGTTGCAGTTTATGTCTGTGTCTGTCCAGACTCATGTAATTTATCATACCCAGTGGTGTAAAGTAGCTAAGTACATTTACTTAAGTACTGTACTTAAGTACAATTTTGAGGTATTTGTACTTAACTGGAGTATTTCCATTTTTTGGTACTTTTACTATACTCCACTACATCTCAGAGGCAAATATTATCCTTTTACTCCACTACAATTATTTGAAAAATTTAGTTACTAGTTACTTTGGAGATTTTGATTATTATTACAAAACATACATTACCCACTTCAGCCCAATATACATTTCGGCCATTTGAAAATAGCAGATCTACAAGCTCGACACATTGTGAGGTTGTAGATCGACTATTTTCAAAAGATTTTCATACATTTTATACATTTGAAAACTTGTGAAATGGGACATAATGCATAATGAGTACTTTCTATAATACTTTTGTACTTTTACTCAAGTAAATTTTGAATTCCGGACGTATACTTGTAACAGAGTATAGTTCTACATTGCAGTATTGATACTTTTACTTAAGTAAAAAAGGTGAGTACTTTTTCCTCCACTGATACCTCCAAAAGTCCGACACACTGAAACCCTAAACTTTAAGTACAGGGTAAACTGTTGCACCCTTCGTTGTCCTTTGTTCAGGGACACACTGAAACCCCCAATGACGAAGCTCCATCCTTAACATCTGAGAGCACCACAGTCCGTTGACGCTTTTAAAAATGGCACTAAAAGCCTTTCTTTTTCACAAGGCATTTTGCCTAGATGGAATTATTGATGCCTTTGTGTGTTTTTAAACTTAAGTTGAAAATGTTCTTAGCTGTGTAGGATATAGATGGGGATGGGGGTCTCTTACCGTTGCATTTTATTCATTTTTATTGTTTTTATTTTGTATCTTATCTTTTGTATTGTGCAGAGCTGCAACACAACATAGACCACATCCTGTTTAAGTTCACATTTAGAGAAGTACCTCTTGTCTGGAGAGAAGCGTGCAGCATTCTACATGCTGACAGAATGTTTGCGGTTAGGTGTAGAATCAGTGGTGGAAAAATACTCAATTGTTTGAGTGCAACACTGCAATGTAGAAACACTTTGTCACAAGTAAAAAAACGTACAACTTAAAAAAAGTACAAAAATATAGGTCTACTTAAAGTACCAAAAGTAAATGTAGGCTACTCATTATGCAGAAGGTTCCATTTCACAAGTTTTCAAATGTATAAAATGTATTAAAATCCTTTGAAAGTAGCAGATAGTATAATAGGTCTGAAGTGGTTTTGTAATAATAATCAAAATCTACAAAGTAACTAGTAACTAATGTTTTCAAATAATTATAGTGGAGTAAAAGTACAATATTTGCCATTGAGATGTAGTGGAGTAGAAGTACAATTATTGAAAATTGGAAGTACTCCATCAAAGTGAAAAATACCTCAGAATTGCTCTTAAGTACAGTACTTGAGTATGTGCACTTACTTACTTTCCACCACTGCAAACACCATTCGACATGCTGACAGAATGTCTGTGGTTAGGTGAAGAATCACACTGTCTCTTTTTGCTGCTACTATATACTGACTGCTATTGTGTGTGTGTGTGTGTGTGTGTGTGTGTGTGTGTGTGTGTGTGTGTGTGTGTGTGTGTGTGTGTGTGTGTGTGTGTGTGTGTGCGTGTGTGTGTGTGTGTGTGGTGTGTGTTGTTTGCAGTAAGGGCGGGAAATTACCACTACACTGTCATTTATTGAAATCAGGGTTCAATATGCATGTTTACAAGTGCGTGTGTCTACACAGTGTGTGTGCGTGCGTGCGTGCGTGTGTCATGCCTATCAACCCTGACCTGCTTATTATCTTGTTTCAGTGGACAAAAATCATTCAAATCAAACTGTTGAGTAGGACTTACTATGTCAGGCAGACCACACAGAAGTATTCTGCCCTACAAAGCCAAAGTGCAGTTACTGTGTTTTTTGGATACATTGACTTATTTGTTTGTCTCAAAGGTCAAATCAGCCTTCATGATTTAGGGGGATGAAGTATTACATCATGAACAGATATATATACGATGGAGGACAAGGTAGTACCGTACCAAGATTAGCCTGAATAATACTAATACATCTTAGTTCTGATGGGACAAATACAATTATGTCAGTCTGTTTTTCATTCAGTTGGAGTGTAGACATCTAACGCTTAATGTGTGCTATAGACAGGCCAGAATACACTGCACAATGCTTGCACACGCTGCACACACACACACACACACACACACACACACACACACACACACACACACACACACACACACACACACACACACACACACACACACACACACACACACACACACACACACACACACACACACACACACATGCAAATTGAACCCTGATTTCAATAAATGCTGACTATAAAGATAAAGCCTTGAAAGATAAATCAATTTCCTTGATAAGACAATGAGCTCATAAAGTACACTGCTTCCTGCTACATAAGCAGGGTTTATGACTGTGGCAGAGATAATCATTTCCTCCTCTCACTGTTTTGACTACAGGACCGGAAAGATGAAGACGTTGTTCTATCTGGTGTCTTTGTTCGTGTGTGGGACTGCCGTACAGGAAGGTAAATGATAAGTGTCGCCATGTCTGCTTATTATAAGCGACTTTGGGCTTGTTTTTCCTGTAAAGGTTGTATGCGTTGCGAAAGCGTTGTAGATCGTCTATTCTCGGCCTAGTCGCTTCTTTTGGGCTTGTTTTCATAGACCTGGCTGCTTATTTCTCTCATAAAATCTGGCAACCGTGTAAATGAGGCCTCCACATAACATGAAAGAAATACCTTGATGACAGTTCTCTCTTGATTATGATGACTCAGAATATAGAATAACTGTAATTGTGATATCGCCTGTGTTTTGTCTTTACAGATTTGAGTGGGAGAATGTTTACGTTCCCTCGTCAGACTTTACCCTCAGCAGCAGCAAAAAACCCTCTTCTCAGTCACTGTCTGTGCTCGGTTCTTTATAGATGACCTTCCAAATCAAAACCCACACCAACATATTTTCTCTCTGTCCAGTCCCGGTGTTCACAATGGCTTCTTATTGTATCCACATGAAAAAAAACAGTAGTCTGGGTTGGAAATGGCATCCTGCATTTTAATGCGATGATAGCTAAATTAAACGAGTGGAACTCCCTGTGTGCCACATGGGACTCTGGTACAGGAGGACTGGTTCAGGTGTGGCTAAATGGCAAAGCAAGTGTTAGGAAGTCTATGCATGCAGGTGGCTCTCTCTCTACTCCTCTCATCATCCTAGGACAGGATCAAGACTCCCATGGTGGAGGATTTGATGCCACTCAATCATTTGTTGGAATGATAACAGATGTGCATATGTGGGACTATGTCCTCTCTCCCGAAGAGATCCACGCCTACATGCAGGTTTGATGGCTTTTCTTATACTTTGTAAAGAAGAGTTTGAATTGCCTGCACTTTAATGAATGATTGAGGTGATTAATTTAGCTGTTCATTCTCTCAGTCAGGTAAATTCAGGCCTGGAAACGCACTGAACTGGATCCGGATGGACTACAGCAGACATGGACATGTGTTCCTGGAGAACCTGCTAACACACTAGGTAGTGGCTGTAGCTACAAAGATCTGTTATGATCTGATTGTTTTGAAGTGCTATCAGCAGAAATGTTGCTAAAATCTGTTGATTTGTGCAAATATTGTTTGAAGCATAGCAAGAAAAATATTGAACAATTTGCGATTTTCTTGAACATTTTAAATTAGTTTTGATACTATCTCCTAAACCTAAGGAAACATTGAAATAATTGATCTATATAATATCTTGCAAGTTTCAGTTTATATTCAAAGCACAACTTCTATGATCACACTAATCCACGGTTTATAAAACCCTATGAATGTGGTAGTGGGGTGTGAGGGCTCTACTGTGGGTGGAGATGGGGGCAGTGGCTCATGGGAGAAGTGCCAGGGTTTAATGTCAGGTGTTTCCAATTGACTGATGAGGTTCTCTCTGCTTAGTAGCATGCTGGACCTGAGTTCGAGGCTGACACACGCTGTGGACACTGCAGAGAGAGAGCTGGAGGTGTAACGTTCAGATTGAAGAGAATGCGTGGCAGGCAACAGGCCCACCGCAGCTTGGCTGTACTGTATATAGAGAACAGCACTGACAGTGTGTGTGTAAATTGTATGTGTCCGTGTAAGGCCAATAAAGTTATAAACTGCATCAATCTGTCTGAATAGTTGAGAAGCAAACCCTCAGTAGCAACTGATTGTGCTACACTGAAATTGAGTGACATGGTATAGTATAAAATAATGCTAATAATGTTCAGTGCTAAATCAAAGCAACTTCTTTCAGACTGTAGGAAGTTATTTTATTTATCTGAAAATACCTGTTCACTTCAAAAGAGACTACCCAAATCAAATACATACTGGAGCACTGGACTGGGTCTGCACGTTTCATTATTTTGCAGGGGTATTCTCACCCCTGCAAATTAATAAAACGTGCAGACCCAGTCGGGTGCTCCAGTGACTCTTTTGAAGTGCCCAGGTATTGGATGTGTATGGATGTGTATGCAAACATGCTTGCTCTCACACATTCTTTCCAGGTGGTCAGTACTTTTTGAAACTTTGTCTGGAAAAAGATCAAGGATCCAGGGAGACCCCTGGATCACCTCCTCCAATAAAACTTTAAAAAGATTTGTAAATAATCATGTAAATGCAGATGACAGCTACAAGTGTTTTAGTGACAGTGATTGATGTTCTAAAAGCTACTGCTGGCCCTCAGTTAGAAATCCTCTGCTCAGAATGTATAAATGAGGACACCTGGTGGTTGTTTCTAGTTACAGCATGGTCACAAAAGGTTGATTCCTGAATGGCTTACTATGAGGGTAACACTTTACTGACATGACACCTGTCATAAACACAAAAAAGGCCTGAAGAATTACCCAGGGAACTACAGACCCGTGTCAACACTGGGTACAGTTTAAAAATGAACTAAACGATTATTTAAACAGACCTTATGCATAAATTCCAGTCAGATTTGCAGGAGGAGTCTTACTCAACAGATGTATGTTTACGATAAAATAAGTAAAGAGATAGACAAAGGGAATTTGTGTCGCATGTGGTATATATCTCCAAAAATCTTATTCAACCACAACTGACTGCTCAGTAAGCTTGAGGCCTTGGGGCAGACAGCAACTCATGCAAATTGTTCATGTCCTACTTGTCTGGGAAAGAACAAACTGTTTATGTCAATGGTAATGGTGTTTGTATATTGCTTTGGCAATGTAAACGTGTACGTTTTCTCATGCCAATAAAGCTCTTTTTAATTTAAATTGAATTGTTTCGTCTGTTCAAAATACTTTGGGAATGTGGTGTTAAACCGGGTATAGCATTCTAGGTCCCATTTGACTTTTTAGTTTATATAAATTACATGCAGGGACACCTGTTTGTGTTTTACTCTGTCACATAAAGAACAATCCACACTGGAGAGCAGAATAGAATAATTGGGGCCACACTAGGTTTGGGCCCTCGATCTCACATAGGTCAGAAGAATGTATTTTAGAGAGCTCAATTGGCTTCCAATGGAATCCAGGGTCACTGTGACCAGGCTGACCATGATCCACAAGATTATCCATGGAGAGGTCCCTATATACTGAACAACTCAGGTCAGGGACGCACACAATATCTTTACTAGAGTTACATTAGTACTACTCAATGGAACTGCATGGACACATCAGTCAAATTGAGTACTAGTTTGAGGACATAAACAGCAAACAAAATCTTGGCTGTTGGGAGTGTGAATTAGGTTGTATACAGTGTGTGTGTATATAAGTAAGTAGGTCGGAGAGGCTTGTTGTCGGTACCAGCCGAGAACACGGGAGTCTAATCCCTGTTTGTGCTAACCCCTGGTGGGAGATGTACTGTATTGCTGAGGTGGAGCGCAACACCTACCATCAGCTCCCAGTACTTACCGCACTGTCATCCCCATTCTTAAAAAGATACGGGACAGTAAGGAATCTGATCTAAGGAATCGATTGAAACAAGTCCCCAGGACTTTCTTGTGTTATCCTTTTACTGTACCACGTGCTGTTTACATTTCTGACAAGAAAGCATTCAATCAATCAAAAAATATTTGAGCCAAGCAAGTGCCAAGCACCCTAAGAAAAGCTTTTTCAGGGCGCTCGGGTGGCGCAGTGGCAAAGTCCCTGACTCCCTGCCCACCACCACGGACGTTGTGGGTTCGAATCCACCGTGGTACATCCGGCTTTGTCGGGCGTCTATGCGAATACAACTGGCCTGTGTTCGGGGAGGGTGATACTGCTCATTGCATGTACTCCTACAGGCTGGGGCGGCACCTGTCAGCAGGGAGTGTTGGGAGGAGTAGCACGAAGGCAGGAGGAGTAGCACGAAGGCCCTATACGTCCTCCCGGTGGGGGCTTCTCACTGTCAGTAGGGTACAGCAGCAGTGACACCCCAGAAATGTGTGTGGGGAGGCATAACGACTACATTATATATGGGCTTCTCTAAATTATTTTATTAATAAAATAAATACTGGTAACATTTAAAAGTGCTGTCAGGTACTGCAGGCCTAATTGGAGTGTAGAACATTGTACCTAACTCCTGAGGATGGAATAGATGGTGAATTGAGAATTTTCTTTTCAATGGATAAAAAGTGTTGTGTACCTGATGGAATTTAATGAACGGATGAGTGAATTTTAGATATGAAATAATTTATTAAAGATTAATAATATATATATATATCTTTTTTAAATCTAAGTACTGTAGACATATATTAAAGGGATAGTTCACCCCAAATAATATCTATTAGTCACCCCATGGAGACTTGAATTCATGGATTTTTTGTCGCATTCCTAGGATAAGCCAATAATTTGATGACCGGCAGTGGTTTCGGTAGGAGACACAAAGAGTCTCCGCTGCCTACCGGTCCACTGGTCATCAAATTATTGGCTTAGGAATGCGACAAAATCTAAAAAATATCCATGAATTCAATTCTCCATGGGGTAACTAATCGATAGAAAAAAAATTTGGGGGGTGAACTGTCCCTTTAAGACAAATAGTTGTTGACAAACGTGTATGACCTACAACCAAATTTATTTGAAACAATTATGTCATAAGAAAGTACTGTATTGTTGTTATACTTACTGTCATATATTTGACCAGTAGGTGGCAGTGTGCATCAGTCAGTGACAGCAGGTTCTTTTTTAGATCACTGGATCATCAACATATTTTCTCTCTGTCCTATCCTGGTGTTCGAAATGGCTTCTTATCCACATGAAGGAAAAACAGTAGTCTGGGTAGGAAATGGCATCGTGCCTTTTAATGTGATGATAGCAGATTTAAACGAGTGGAACTCCCTGTGTGCCACATGGGACTCTGGTACAGGGACTGGTTCAGGTGTGGCTAAATGGCAAAGCAAGTGTTAGGAAGTCTATGAATGCAGGTGGCTCTCTCTCTACTCCTGTCATCATCATAGGACAGGACCAAGACTCCCATGGTGGAGGATTTCATGCCTCTCAATCATATGTTGGAATGATAACAGATGTGCATATTATGTGGGACTACCGGTATGTCCTCTCTCCCGATGAGATCCATGCCTACATGTAGGTTTTTCTTATATTGTATGTTTTCACACAAAACAAGTGACAAGTTTGAATTGCCTGCACTTGATTGAGGTGATTAATTTAGCTGTTCACTCTCAGTCAGGTAAGTTCAGGACAGGCAACGAGCTGAACTGAATCAGGATGGACTACAGCAGACATGGATATTATATGCGTTCCTGGAGAACCTGCTAACACACAAAAGTCGTGTTGTTCCAGAACCAACAGAGAATTCCCATCACAATTCCACCAGGCACCCATGGCTAAGGTAGTAACTGTAGCTACAAAGATCTGTTTTGATGATTGTTTTGAAGTGCTATCAGCAGAAAATATTCTTGAACATTTAAAAACCTTTTTTGATACTATCTCCAAAGAACAGGAGAACTGTTGCGCCTTACTTTGTCCTTTTGATAAAGTTTAACTGCAGGTGCGGTGGTCTCGAAAAATATAAAGATAGGCTGACAAGGAGACTCGCTCACTGCATGAAATTATAGGAAATACTCCTTAGACGAGACTTAAAGAAAAAGTTTTTATTTATTTTGTGATGCCCATCATGTGCTCGGTGCTCAGTGAATTAAAAAAGCAAAACGTTTTCGGTCCTCCTAGGACCTTCGTCAGTGCTATAATGGTCGACAAAGACACTGCTTATGTATGGTGCTTGATCACCTCAGCTCAGGTGCTGAGGATCACTACTCAGGTTCATCACCATGGTTACCATAGGGCATGGACAGATCAATTGCAGACATAGTCCTGTACCTGGCCTGTAGACCCGTTCGCAACTTGGTGTGAGGGGAGTTTCTCACTTGAAATGAGTCAATGGGTACCTAGACATGAAAAATCAAAGAGGTGCTCGTCCGCCATAGTGCCACGAATGGCACAATGGCCAAATCAAATATGGCCGCCATCGGCTATGATGAAAATCAAACTTTTTTGTTTCTGAGTGTATATACACATGCAATACCTCCATTTGGACTAATTATGGGGTGGGGAATTCATTTCTGATATTGTTATGACCATTTGGGGTGATTATGACCTTAATTGACCTAATGTGACCTAATAGGGTGTTGAAATGAGCAAATAAAAGTGATATAGACCTACAAAATGATATACAAATAAAATCATAACACAAAATCAGATAAATTCTCTCAAGGTGCACCATATGTGTGCATGCAGGTTAGTGTGATGGATTTTTACAGGAGGGATTTTCAATTTTTCCATGGCAGAATATGATGCACGGAACTCCAGCAGCACGGCACCCACATCGGCGAGTGTCACACTTGCCTGCACACTTGCCTGCACACTTGCATACTGTGAGCAGACTGGGTGGTAAGGCCTTCAGACACTTTGATGGCAGGAGTGTGCCAAAGTGCTCCTCCCACCTATGTTCCATTGGTGCTAGTCTTGCCTCGGGTTCCTTGGCTGTCGAAAGCAGGTGGCAAGCCCTATGCACCAGAAAGGCACCTCTTTGGATGTGTCCTCTGATCACACTACTTGTGGGAGGGAGAGCATCAATTCCAGCACTGGCACTAGTATAATTTTCTACCCTGAGGTCATCAAATGTCTTGGCTGTTGTACTTGACCTGGCCCCTGCCCAGACACGTACCAAGTACTTCTCTGCCAACGCTGCGTCTTGTTCGGTCAAGGTGTCTGCCTCTCCAAAATTTGTCAGGTATTGCACTGGGTCAGAAGCCATAGCTGCATGTTTGGTCCCCACCTTGCTCATGCAGTCATCTCCAGTCAGGATATGTGCCTTGATCACTGTCTTGGCTAGTGGTGCTCCAAGACGAGAGACTGCTTGATGTAGTGGAAGCATGCGCCGCTTCTCACCAGTGCCATACTGCTGCCAGATCTCCTTCATCCCCAGTGCTTGGAAGTATGGGGTGTAGTATAAAAGTAATGCAAAGGTGTCTGTGTCATTGGAGACTACGACAACTCTCTTGCACCTTTTCACACGAACAGCCCACTCCACATGCACCACCAGCCTGGTGTCAGCCTCCTCAATCCAGTTCAAGAGGTCAGGGATCTCTTTGCCACCAGCCGCCTTTGCTGGGAGCACCTCATCATCAGAGACAACAGAGCTGACAATGATGGTAGCATTGCCACAGGCTTGATTGCACACCATATCCCGAACTAACAGCTGGAGATTCCGTTTGTTCTGCTCAGATGCCCAGAACTTGTCAAGTTGCTGAGGGATGGGTGTGTCTCTGTTCATGCCAATGATGTCGATGCCTGTTGAGTCTGTACGCCGCATGCGCTCCCCTTCCTTTAGAGACCTCTCAATGTAGGAATCAAGCACGAGATGCATGAACTCTGGCTCTTGGCAGAGGGATAATGTTGAGCTGATGATGGCGTTGATGACAGCACCTAAAGTAGGGAATCGTCCTAGTGGCATCTGCCGCATCTTCGACATGAAGTCTACCACAACGTGAGTGGCAAGAGTAGACTTCGGACTCCATTGGGTGAGGTCAAGTCCAGGCTCAATCTCACTGACAAGTTTTGACCTGTTGACATGAGCCGGAAGGTCACCATCAAACAGGGGAGATGCTGGAAGCACATCATGGGTAAGTACCTGCCGGATGTTCATGCCCCGCTCCTTAGCAATGTCCACACTCCTATGTGCCTCAGCCATGTCTTTGGGTGAGACCAACTTCTGCTCTTTCATAATGGTTGTTGGTGTCTTCTGTGGTTGCTCGTTGAATTGAGGTAGCTTCCTCTTTGATATGGTTGTGCTAATTTTCTTGGTCTTCTCGATCTCGACTAACCTCTCCTGCCTGTATGAACAGTAGACACGTTCCCCATTTCTGAGACAGTTGAGCAAGCGTGGAGCGACCCTTCTGTCAACAGCCTGCTTTGTGAGCAGATTGTGCAGTTGCACAGGCACATTGACCGTTATTGAGTATGGGTTCTGCCGCTCTAGCACGAAGTCCAGCAGCTTCGCCACATTCTGATTGAATGTAAGGCGGCGAGTGGTGCTCAGTGCATGCTGGAGATGGCATTCTGTCTGTTTCATGGTGTGGTTGTTGGTGAGAAGGTTGAGGACATTGGTGATCGACCCAATCTCGTGGAACAAGAGCTCGAACTCTGCCACAGCATTTGCATTGTGTGTGGCTCCTACTACATAGTGACCTCCAGGACCCTTCGACACTCGCTGAATGGTCTGCTCGACCTTCATGTCACCTCCTACAGCACAGAACCAGCCTTGGCGATCCTGAACAACCCACTGGCCTATAGAAAAGCGCCGGTAGAGCTCAGGATGTGTGAACTCTAGCACCTTGATTTGTTCAAGATACCATGAGCCATGACGCAGGTAGTTTATGGCGTCACATTCTGCAAAGATCGGCATAGAGTCCTCGACAGTAGCAGCATGTAGATTCCAGTTTCCTTCTCTTTCAGAGACTACAGCATTCTTGATGACGGCCACCAACTCCAGCCAAACTCCAAAAAATTGGCAGAGCTCTGACTTGGCCTCACACTCCTTCTCAAACTCCAGAAAGTCCTGATTCAACTTCTCTACTTGTCCAATTAGGGCCTCAAACTGCTCTGGGAAATGTTGATTTGTAGCCAGCGTAGAGTGCAGTGCCTCTACCTGTGCTAGCACTGGATATGCAGCTTTGTCCTTGTTGTGCCACTGGAGTGACCTGATCACATCCTCCACAATCAGCATCCCAGTGAGAGCCCGGACATAATGGCTGCCGTTTAACACTGATTCTATCACACCAGGTCCAAACTCGGCACACTCAACCAGTGCGTCATCCGGGCCAGAACCTCGAAGCAGTTTTCCCTGGCATCTGAGCAGAACACGAGTCCAATGGAAAGGGCCCATGCAGAGGAAGAGATCCTTGAACTGTTCTGTCTCGTGCAGGTAAATATCTACAGCTGGGGCGAACACGCCTTCATCGCACCATATCGCCATTGATACGTGATTTAATTGTCTACGAACACTCTGGAAGTTGGTGAGGCAATGCCTGACGGTAGCACGCTCAGTGATGGGTCTTGGTATGACCGGGAGAAAGCCAACACGCATTATCGGCACCACAGTAGATGAGACAAGTGTGTGCACAGCGGCCCATATAAGAGGGTCTCCTGCTGGTGCACCACAGCGGATCAAACTGATCAAGAATTCTCTCTTTGCAGATACACTTCGGGCAGTTGGCATGTTGAGTAATGTTGCTTGCTTGTTTTCAGGATGCAGCAACATGTCTGGTGGCAGGGCAGGTCGAACTACTGGCTTGGCATGGGGAGGTACAACAGCCAAGACATTTGATGACCTCAGGGTAGAAAATTATACTAGTGCCAGTGCTGGAATTGATGCTCTCCCTCCCACAAGTAGTGTGATCAGAGGACACATCCAAAGAGGTGCCTTTCTGGTGCATAGGGCTTGCCACCTGCTTTCGACAGCCAAGGAACCCGAGGCAAGACTAGCACCAATGGAACATGGGTGGGAGGAGCACTTTGGCACACTCCTGCCATCAAAGTGTCTGAAGGCCTTACCACCAAGTCTGCTCACAGTATGCAAGTGTGCAGGCAAGTGTGACACTCGCCGATGTGGGTGCCGTGCTGCTGGAGTTCCGTGCATCATATTCTGCCATGGAAAATTTGAAAATCCCTCCTGTAAAAATCCATCACACTAACCTGCATGCACACATATGGTGCACCTTGAGAATTTATCTGATTTTGTGTTATGATTTTATTTGTATATCATTTTGTAGGTCTATATCACTTTTATTTGCTCATTTCAACACCCTATTAGGTCACATTAGGTCAATTAAGGTCAAATTCACCCAAAATGGTCATAACAATATCAGAAATGAATTCCCCACCCCATAATTAGTCCAAATGGAGGTATTGCATGATTTTCATCATAGCCGATGGCGGCCATATTTGATTTGGCCATTGCGCCATTCGTGGCACTATGGCGGACGAGCACCTCTTTGATTTTTCATGTCTAGGTACCCATTGACTCAGTTCAAGTGAGAAACTCCCCTCACACCAAGTTGCGAACGGGTCTACAGGCCAGGTACAGGACTATGAGGAACGGTGCCTGAGTTACACAATGATGCTTTTACTGTGGTTTGTCAGTGTACTCTAGTGGTGCGATAAGGCAGTTTCTGAGTTTTTCAGAGTAACTTATAATGCTTTGTGAAAATGAAACGTTGAGAAAATCATTACCTCTTGAGGAGGGATGTCAAAAGATACTGTTCTCAGATCCACTTTCACAAAGCTGTCGGTACAGGGCAGGACGAAGAAAAGTCCTGCAAAAAATATGGGATCCCTTTACAATAACCATTGCATTCATGTAAGCTGAACATATGGGGAATTAGGAAACTAATGATCATAAAGGGTTATCTAAAAATATATATTATTTAAAATTATATTTATATTATATATATATATATTTTTTTTATCCCGCAATTTTTGTAACCCATTTTTTTCACCCAGTGCCAATTTCCTAAGTGATCCTGGGCGCTACACCAGCCCTACACCAGCGCTACACCAGTCCCCCACAGCCAGGGAGGCCAGGGCCGAGCTCATGCTTCCTTCAATACATAAGAGCCAACTGACCTTCTTGTCACCTGACAGGGGAGAGTTTCCCCGGTAGGACGTAGCGCGTGGAAGGAACACGTTATTCCAACCAGTTCCCTTCCCCTCCATCAGGCGCCCCGGCTGTCATGGGGGAGGCGGTATAGTGACCAGGATTACTACATGTTTTTTGTGAGGGTATTAACTACCCTAGGAGACACGGGGAGAACATGCAAACTCCATATTTATATTATATTTAACATTAATTTTAATGTAATTTAACTAATACTGTACTGTACTACAGTACATCTTGATATTATTTTTCAAATGTAAGAATACTGCCAGAATCATATTTCAATGTTATGGGATTGTAACAAATCCAATTAGCTTGTCCAATTGGATGGTTATAGTATTGTTTACAAAAAATAAACAACAAATAAAATGTCAGGAAAAACAAAACAAAAAACATGTACAGAATCAAATAGAATTCCAGTTGGATAATATTTCAGATCTCTTGTTCTTATTTGCATACTATTTCCGACAAGCATTTTGACTCTAACTGGAGAAGCACTCCACATTGTATCCTATAGTAAACAATAGATTTAGCAACGTACCTGGACCTTTGGGTTTCTTGCCTGTAATCCGACCAAGCCTGAAAATAACAGCTCGTTCATATTCGTTCACTATCTGGAGGTGATGGATAGACGTCATGAGCAGAAGTGATGGAATTACAATTCAGTTCATAATGAGTGGCTTGAGATTTTTTGGAACAATATGCAAGATATGATGCAGTTTACTTCATAATACTCTACCTTAAGACAAATGAATATTGACACGGGGAAGGTTGCTATAATAAAGATCATCGATATGATGACTATAGTCCAACCAAAACATCCCAGTGTCCCAGAGTTTTTATCTGTACAGGAAGTAAAGAACAGCATGATGTCATCTTTGCATATTCTCTGTGGCAACAACTGTACACACAGACACTTTAAAATTCTCCCTCTCACTCTGATGAGCCGTTCTCCTTGCACACATTCATTTATAAATGCCAGGCAATTACCAACAACAAACTCATTTGTTGAGTAATAATAGACCTGACTCCTGCACAATAATGCATCTGGTCCTCATGTTACTTTGATTACTTATACAGTAGTTCTACAGAGTCACTGTTGTCTGTTGAGAAAGGAAGTGTTGCCTGTCTGATATTATCAAAGCTGTTGAACTGAGGATTCAACCCTCAACATTCCCTTATCCCACATCATCCTGACATCAAGTTTAGAACTGTCATCATTAAGCAATACATTGTGGTGTTTTACAACAGTCCGAGCTGACAGTGAATTATTTAGTTATTCCAGTGAAACATTTACATATTAGAAAACCAGACAAGAGCGTTCACGTACCTTCTATGTTCTCTGGGGAACTTATCTGAATCTTACCCTGCGTTACCATCTCTGCGGTGCTGGACGCTGTGGATAGCATTAGCGAGGGTGTTTCAGGTACTGTGGTGCTGCACCGAAGACAGCGATGGGCTTATTTACCTGCACCTGTTCTCTCTCCCACAAGGGTGTGGTCTATCTCCGTCCCTCGTGGTCTGCTGACGTCCATGAGAGACGGGCTGCGTCAGGGATGCTCCCACTCACTGGCATGAGACTAGTGTTAGGCAGGAAACGGGTTGCCATCAACACTGATCCTAAATATGCTCCACATCGCTCTTATATTAGAGAACTAATATTAAGTATAGTTTTACTTCCGAGACATCAGACATTTGATGAGTGCAGTTTATGAATAAACAATACATGGTATCTTGACACCAGGCTGAGGAAACACGATAGTCCCTACAGGCGCAGGATGATGGGATCATGTGTCGCAATTTCTCTCCTTGGTATTTTTCTCTGTTTAACCACTTGAACCCTAGCATCCCTATGGGGATAGCATTCAATGAAAATAGCAGATCTATAAGCTTGTAGATTGGCTATTTTAGTGTGACTCCTCAATAACTAAACCTGACCACATTTTAAATGAGTGTCAGGTAAAAAAAATTAAATAAGCATGTCAGATAGTGTCCATACTGTACTGAACAATTTAAGGCTTCATGTGCTTTAATTCATAGAATTGTATAGAAGCAGTCACCATACCTTTTGGGGCACATTGAATAACAGTATGTAGCTTATGAGAATGTACCCTCTAAAGGTGCAGTTACTGATCAGAAAGGCAGAATACAGTTCTCACGCAGAAAGACTCCATGTCAACTATCAAACCTCTCCATCATCATCTTGCGACTCAGCTCCATAGCCAAGAACAGTGCTCCATTGGCTGGGAAAGTTCGTATCATGGTGGGGGTAAGGCCTGAATAAAGAGGGGCAACTCCTGTGGAATAACACAGCAGTGAAATAATTACAGTAGGAGATAACAGCAAAATGCATTGAACTGTGGATTTAAGGGCATGTATAGAAAGACATTGATTGAATATGTTAATAAACATTAACTGATATTGTTTAGTGTTGAGCAGCTAAGATGCAATAACATTATAGATGGTCTTCTCCAGTAGCATCCATGTTCTGCAATCTTACCTTCACTCCTTATGATACCCATGAAGGTCTTCAGGAAACCTTTTTGTCTACCAGCCAGGGAAAGCACCTGGATCCTGGACTTAACGCAGTCTATGGGGTAGACCACAAGCCAAAGGCAGGCTCCCCCAAACCCACCACTTAACATGGTTGGAAAAGGTCCTGTTAATAGAAGAACAGGAGCACATGAGAACCTTTCCTTAGAAGTGATGTTACACCTGATTTATACTGATAATAACTGATCAATAAGCTCACAATGTGTCACAGCCCGACGCGTGGTGCGAGACACAATGCACAACCAGTATGAATCAGGCTTTAGTTGCAGTTTTAGGTGTAGATGCTGAGGCTGAAGTACTACAAACTTATCACAAACTGCAATAACCTGTTACATTCTCAAATGTTGATTTGGAAAATTCTAAGCCATATAAATTAGTTCATCTTAGAGCTTCACCTGTTTGAAAGATGCACCTCGTCAACATCACGCACAATGACACAAACAGCTGATTTTCTTTTAGTTAAACACAAATTTATAAATCTCATATACAGTACATGTATGTAATTGTCCCCTTTTCACTTTTTTGGAACCTTTGATCATTTGTATCTTTTTATTGTGTATTTTGTGAAAACTTTTTTTCTGATTGCTATTTGTTATTATTGTTTTTTCATATGTAGAGGGATTTCACTTATTTACTGATCTTTATATTTGGATTGCTTTGCTTTTTTTGTTTTATTGATATAGTGCGATTTTTATTATTGTTTGTTTTTATTGTTGTTTTTGTGTGGACCCCAGCAAGACTAGCGACCACTTTGTGGAAGCTAATAGGGATCTGAATAAAGAAATAAACAGTACCTATTCCATCCTTGTCGGTGTCCAGGTACTGGGCGAATGCAGAGCGGCTAACTTCATATCCTCCGAAGAAGAAAAAGTACCCTGGTACATCCCTCACAATGTTGGGGGTCAGACCTCGGTAGAAACCCAGAGGGCCGTCGTTCTTCAGCACTGTCTTTACTACTGTCCACACTGTGCTGAAGTGAAAACCAGGGAATCAAAACAGAATTAGCACAACAACATTGTTTGGAACTGGACATCTACATCCCTGACCATATACTGTATATGTATATGGGCACATATGTACATATGTTCACTCATATGTACATATGTTCACTCATATGAACACTTCCAGTCTCTCATTCTGAGCTCACTGACCTCCTCTGCCCGCTTGCTATCATGCCAGATGCCGTCATTTCATGCATGGCCTGCATGCGACATTTGACCAGCCCAGTGGGGCACACTGCGAAGGAGGAGAAGATGGAGGCAAGGGACCCTGCACAGGCCTTCTGTAGATCACTGATGAAGAGGAACAACAAGAGACGGGAAACAAAATGTCACGCTTAACATCACGTGTGTGTGTGTGTGTGTGTGTGTGTGTGTGTGTGTGTGTGTGTGTGTGTGTGTGTGTGTGTGTGTGTGTGTGTGTGTGTGTGTGTGTGTGTGTGTGTGTGTGTGTGTGTGTGTGTGTGTGTGTGTGTGTGTGTGTGTGTGTGTGTGTGTGCGCGTGCGTGCGTGCGCGCGCGTGTGTGTGTGTGTTCAGTTATAGCTTACACAACATCACACAGTAAATGATAGCTAATGTGTCTCATTTTGCAGAGAAGTGAGCACAATTTTCTAACCTTAGGGCGGCACCTCTATCCATCCTCCACAGCTTGCGGACAACTTTTTGACACCAACCATAGCTAAAGAACAATACAGTGTTCTCAGCTATGCTGGCCATGAGGGCTGGCGTGGTGCCTTGGTAGAAGCCACGTAGCCCCACCTGTCTGTAGGTTGATGCAAAGCAGTGGACGAAGTTCCGGTACATAGAAGGGAATGTCTGCATCTTCACTTTTACAGCGTCAAAGCGTTGACCGCTCAGCACACAAGCTGTGCCACCTGTGAGCAGCAGAAGTGCAGTATACAAGAGTGAACATTTCACATTGTGACTACCATAGTAAGCAACAATCCCTGGGCACAAGTAGCCCCAATTTGGTGGTATGTGGAGACTTTGGCATGGATGTTGATGGTATAACTGGGCCCATGAGAAATCTGGTAAGAAGCTATATTTTGTCAACTGGGATCTGTGCTCAATTTATTTATGACAACTTGCCACTTCCTGAGTTTTTAAGAAACCAAATTATGATGAAAGGTGAACGCTACTGTATTGGCTATTGAGTTATGTTTATTTTCTGTGGTAGCATGCGATTTTATAGAGCACCGAAGTCTGACGTAATATATATCGCGTCAAATAAGAACTGTGTTCCAAAAATAAACAAATGACCCCGGCGGTTTGACTCTTATGGATATGAAGCATCAACTGACGGTGAGAAAACGCTAATGTTACTTCCGCCAAATTAGTTAATAAATTTTTGCCAGAAACGGACTGTTTTAAATATAAGTGACTGACTATCATAAACGATACAGAGCCACCTCCTTGACAATATCGCCGAGACAGTTTGTTTATTTTTGGACCACAATTCTTATATGAGACGATTCTATGATGACCCAATGTTACTCTCCATAGAGAAATTACTTTACGAACCAGGCGATGAACGCGTGATGTCAGGACTTCTGTACTCTATAACATGGAAATCTAAAGCAGTACACCACCTCATGTGTGCCTAACTGCCTAATATTAATGTATGTAAAAGAATGTGCTTTCAGTTAAAGTCACATTAGTAATACTAATTTGTCATGGCGTTTCTGAATTAACATATGAGGGGGGGGAGGTGCAGAGGTCTCTGACTGTTGTCCCCCAGCCCTGCATAAGGACATAAACAAAGTTATCCTACCTATTGCCCCAGCCGAGAAATCGATGATTGACTGAATGACAGGATTTGGAGCCATGATGACTCAACAGATTTGGTGAACCTGTTGATAAAGACAACAAAATATGACATTTGTTCACTGAAACCCGATTGATAACTATAGGGACAACCAACCCCCTACACTGTGACAAGCAACCCCGTGATGGGGTTGGTTGTCACAATGTGTCAAAGTGAATTTGTTAGTATAAGTTCAGTCAGATAACTCGTGAATAGAATGAACCAATATTTTATAATAGAATGTGAATACAAGTGTGGATATATTTTATCTTGGCGTTCAGGCTCTGCAAAATACTTACAGATACTCATACAATACAGACAGACAGACAGACAGGCGCACACACACACACACACACACACACACACACACACACACACACACACACACACACACACACACACACACACACACACACACACACACACACACACACACACACACACACACACACACACACACACACACACACACACACATATAGAGGGCTATTCTATAATAACTCACATATTGTTCAGAACTGCAACATAAGTCACCTAAATCAGTGGTTTTCAAACTTTTTCATATCAAGGACCCCCAAATGAATATGTAATTTCCCAGGGACCCCCAAATTCATGAAAATATTCTGCGCTATAGGGACCCCGATACACAATTTGTGTTAAATATTTAAAAAGTATTCAAGATTTTTTTTAAATAGCCAATCTAGAAGCTCGTGATGTGACACATTGTGAGCTTTACCACAGAATGATTTTCAGCACTTCCGTTACACAGACTGTATGACGGAATGAGTAATTGGAATGAGTAATTGGAATGAGTCATGTAAGTGGAACATTGTCAACTCATTTGTCACTGCAGGTCACAAGGTTGTATGCCTATCTCTCCTGCTCATAACTTGGACTACCATGCACCAGGTTATTTATGCCCACCCATTGTGAATTTAACAGACCAATTCATAGATCCAGCAGATAGATTAATCTGATTTGTTTCTTTTAGTTTGTTTACGTTTAATTTGTATTTTTAATCAAAATTCCAGGTAAACAAAGCGACCCAACCGGTTGTAGTTTAGACTTGTTTTCAGTTACCGTATGGTCATATAATTTTAAAACAGAGTAATACTGTAAATGCCAACTCACCTAATTCAGCTGAGAGTTGAAAATGGGTTGCCAAATTTTGAGAGAGAAATAAGCAGGCAGGTCTATGAAAGTGTTACTGCATGCGTTGTGCACACTCACACACACACCCCCTTTTAAAGTTGCAGCCGCGCACGCACACACACAGTCACACCACCGTCAAATGAATGGCAGGAGGATTCAGATTTCAGAGCGAAACTTTACAAAATAAAACGGTAAAATGCTTTGCACGGGGCTCGGGAGAAAGAGAAGAGGTGATATGGATGGACACATTTTCGCTACATCGATGTGGAGAACAAAACACAATGCTTGATTTTATCCTAAGGCAAGCAATGTGGGGAAAACACAACAACTTGAAGAGACACAAGCGTTCACCACAAAGAGATCGAGTTATAAGTTAACAAAAGGTTTGGTGGTGGTTGTTTACAACGTAACATTAAACGTGGTGTTGCGTGTCGGCTTAATGTTCCAACAAAAACACTAATCCGACCCCAAAGTGCCCAAACTAATGCTGACGAACTTACATTAGCTTCTTAGCATGTAGCGATAAACTTACACCTGGTGTTTGCACTTTCTCCATTTACAGCCCGTACATCTACACAAACGTTCAGATTTCAAATATAAAGTGCTTACCTCATGGCCAGGGATGTTACAATTATATTCGGGTAACCCATAAGTACCCATATTTTCCGTATTGTCCAATAAAAAACATTTTAATCCGATCGGTGGCCATTTTCTCCGTATTTTCTCCATGCTTTCAACTACGTGACCCTATCGGTTGGTAGGTGTAATTGCACCCTGATACACTATAACTCTATGAGAAAATGACCGCCAATCGGATTAGAATGCTTTTTATTGAACAATACAGAAGTTACGGTTACTTATACCCACCCGAAGTCAATTGTAACATCCGTGGCCACGGAATAAAAACTTTATATTTGAAATCCGAACGTTTATGTAGATGTACGGGCTGTAAATGGAGAAAGTGCAAAAAACAGGTTGAAGTTTCGTCATGACTGTCATAATATGACCGTCATGTGATGCTGCTTTAAATTTAGTAGCAGCAAGCGAACTATAGTAACTTGTAAACAACCCAGTGACAAACCTATATTATTATTATTCATAATAATAATATTCACATTATTGTCTGAGCGTAAAGCTGTCCACGTCGCTGACAAACGCGTCTCCTCTGATTCTGATTCTCTCCTCCTCCCTCAGTGCAACAAGTGAACACAATGCTATGTTCCACAAATGTGCTCAATCCTGCGCAAAATATCTGATCTTCAAGCATAAAACAGTTGCTGCGTGACAAGCTGTATGCTTGTAGATCCTATCTTTTTCCACCGCTTTGCAGTGAAAGGGAAAGTGGAAAATGGGTCGCCAAATTTTGCGAGAGAAATAAGCAGGTCTATGAAAATGTTACTGCATACTGCATGCCGAGGCTAATTTGCAACACCAGTCCCTGGTTAGACCTTTCTATATAAATATATACCTAATAAAAATGCATAAGTTCTAATCTAAACAAGTATGAAAAGATATTTATATCTGCAAAGTAACTAGTAACTAGTTTTCAAATAATTGTAGTGAAGTAAAAGTACAAGATTTGCCTCTGAGCTGTAGTGGAGTAGAAAAGTATTACCATTATAATGTAATTATATATATAATTATAATATTAATAATAATAGAAAGACGTGAAAAACAAGCCCAAAGTCGCTTATAATAAGCAGACATGGCAACATAGACTTGCATAGACTCGCTTCGCAGCTCGTCTACGGGCCGCTCTGCGGGGGGTCTAGAGGTGTCAACTGCTCTTGCCTGGGGGAGAGGCGGAGAGCGGTCAATTTAGCCGAAATATAACGGTTGGGATGGTATATATGGTATATATTTCATATTTATAATACGTTTCAGAAGAAAAGAAAAAAGGAGATGATTTGAAACAAATATTTAGGAAAAGTCATGAAAGGGGAACTTTCTCAGAGCTTTCTCAGAGCTAGTATGTTTCATAGTAGTTCATATACATACACTGACTACATACGTACATATTCGTATGATGTAGTGTCATGCAATCACCTTTAGGTGTCAGCCCACTCCATAACTCGCCTCATAGAATCAGCGAGCCTAGACCGCCCTAGGGTTTTAATGAAGCTGCTGTATCACAGTGATTTGGGTTAGATTAGATATCTGTCTCTTTTTTTTCTGGGCTTCTTTGTTAACATGTACTATTATTTGCTTGATAAATCAATTCAAAAAATAAATTAGAATCTCTCTCACCCTCCAGGTAGACCCATAGTGGCCTCTAATGATAGCCTCACAGAGCCTCTCTCTGTTTGTTGATCGCCACATGAGACCCATTGTAATCAAATTACCCTCCTATTTAAAAGACACAGGAGACTTCATTCAACAGCTTTCAGAGGTAAATATTCCCAATTCCACCACCAACATTTATTTGGTTACCCTTGATGTGGTCTCCCTTTACACCAACACCTACAACCAACTTTTTGGTGGAAATGACATCCATGATTCTACAGAAAAACTTTTTTCTGTTTGAAAACTCCTTCTATCTCCAACTGCAGGGGGCTCCAATGGGCTCAGTATTCAGTCCAGATTATGCAGGCATTGCCTTGGGCTTTCTAGAGCATAATTCAGTGTGGCACAACAATCAATTTACTCATAACATGCTGTTATTTAAGAGATATATTGATGATATTTTTCTCATCTGGCAGGGAACTGAGGAGGAGTTACACAAATTTGTGTCTTACCTAAACAATCTGACCCCCACCCTCAAATTCACCATGGAGTTCAGCAAAAGTGATATTCCTTTTCTAGACACCCGGGTACTTTTACAGGAAGGTAAATTGTCCACTACTTTGTACACCAAACCTACAGACAAGAACAGCCTGTTGCATGCCACTAGTGCACACCCCCCTGCTTTGAAAAAAGGCCAACCATATTCTCAATTCCTTAGACTAAAACGAATTTGCAGTAGTCCTACTGATTTTGAGAAAGAAAGAGATATCATGTACGCACACTTTATTGAGAGAGGTTACCCTCAAAAGTGGCTGGACTCTGCCTTAACTAAATTAAACAACCAGAACCAGGTTATGCAGACCAAAAAGAAACATTCATGTGCCTGCATCACCACTTACAATCCATCGAGTAACGATGTACGCAGTATTATAGAGAAACACTGGCATGTTTTGTCAGCTGATCCTGAAGGGGCCAAACTGTTCACTGACCCTCCTCTCTTCTCCCACTATAGATCTCGAAGCATCAGGGACTATATGGTGAAAGCAGACTGCTACATACCCCCCCAACAACACACGGGCGGCTTGATGGAGTCACCGGCTTCTACCCTTGTCTACACTGTGTAGCATGTAAATATTCTAAGAAAATGAACACATTTAAAAGTGCAGTCACTAACAAACAATACACGATCAGACAGTTTGTCAACTGTAGTTCTTCCAATGTAGTCTATATGATTTCCTGTAAATGTAATCTCCAGTATGTAGGCAAAACATCCAGACCAGTCCGCACACGCATTATAGAACACATGAGTGCCATCAGACGCAAGGACATTAAATCTCCTATTGCCAGACACTTTATGGAAGCCGGTCACTCTGTAGCAGATCTGTCATTTTCAGTGATAGACCAAGTCAAAAAATCCAGAAGAGGTGGTGATTTAGACACCAAACTCTTACAAACTGAATCCAGATGGATTTTTCACTTGCAATCTGTTAATCCGGGTGGCATGAATGAAGACCTTTCCCTCCAATGCTACCTATAGGAACCCTGCATATAGTATTCTGTACTAATTTTGTATAATTTATTTTTAAAAAAATCCTTAATTGTTACTAATGTGACTGTTTTAACAAATGTTTTTCAAAAATGTGTATCAAAAGAATGCTGACATGACTGGATAGGATGCATAAACTGCTTGCAAAGTGTACTCCATGATTCAAATGTAACACAAATGTATAATCCTGTTTTTTTCCTGTCTGCAATTGATCTGTCCATGCCCTATGGTAACCATGGTGATGAACCTGAGTAGTGATCCTCAGCACCTGAGCTGAGGTGATCAAGCACCATACATAAGCAGTGTCTTTGTCTGTGTCGACCATTATAGCACTGACGAAGGTCCTAGGAGGACCGAAAACGTTTTGCTTTTTTAATTCACTGAGCACCGAGCACATGATGGGCATCACAAAATAAAGAAAAACTTTTTCTTTAAGTCTCGTCTAAGGAGTATTTCCTATAATTTCGTGCAGTGAGCGAGTCTCCTTGTCAGCCTATCTTGATACTATCTCCTAAACCTAAGGAAACAATTGCCTGAATCCAATCAGTCATTAATAATATCAGTCCATCTATGGAAGTTTTCAGAACTCATGTATCAGTTTATATTCAAAGCACAATTATCACACTAACCCACTGTTTGTAAAATCCCATGGTAGTGGGTTGTGAGGGCTCTGCTGTGGCTGGAGATGGGGTCAGTGGCTCACTAACAAAAAAAAAAGCCTGGGTTTCCGAGGCTAGTGGCTCACAGGAGCAGTGCCAGGGCTTATTGGCAGGTGTTCCCAATTGTCTAATGAGGTTCCCTATGTTTAGTAGTGCTGGACCTGGGTTCAAGGCTGACACACACACTGCAGAGTGAGAGCTGGAGCTGTAACGTTCAGATTGAAGAGAAAACGTGGCAGGCACCCTGGGGGCCAAACAAGGCAGGCAATACAATCTTGTTTTAGATCTACAAATTGTGGGGCATGAAATGTGTCTGGTGCGGGTGGGGAGTGAGGACTGCCCGTTGGCAAACGAAGCGGAGAAACAACCCACATTTATATACATGTGTCAAGCATTTAAACAGCATCAGAGCCAGAGGCGATACTGTTTCAGAGGATGAGACCAGAATGAGGTCTCTCGAGGATTTTGGGACAGCCTGGGAGAGGTCAGGCTGTCACGCTCAGTGGCCTTGTGTGGTTAGAGTGTCCACCTTGAGACTGGGAGGTCGGGGTTCGATCTCCGGCCGGGTCACACCAAAGACCCAGTGCCTCCCTGCTTGGCATTCAGCATCAAGGGTTGAATTGGTGTTAAGTCCTTGCGACATACTAGCCTCATGTCCAGGGGGTGAACTTGTACATCAACCTGCCTCACGCTAAGGAAGCAGGAGATAGACTCCTACCCTATGGGCCTCATGGCTCTGCAATGCTTACTTTTACTGGAGAGGTCAGTCTACCAGAGGGAATATAAGCTCTAATATAATACATGTTTTATGAAAAGTGTGCACAAGCGATCAGATGTAGTTACATGATGACAGAGTGAAAATAATATTACATTCATATATTTTAATAAAAAAAACAAAGGCACTTAACACTCAAACCATAACACAAACTTTGTTATGTCAATAGCCAAATAATAAGCTGATCTACGTGATACGTGAGCTTGTAGATCAGCTTATTTTTTGGCTATTGGATATTCGCATATATTATTTTCGCCAAATGTTTGTCTATTTTCTCATGCCTAGTATACTGTATAGTGTATAGGGATGCTAGGGTTCATGTGGTTAAAGCAATGACACAGAATGATCATTATTTTCATCAAAACTGTAGTCTCTCATTCTCCACACTCTTGACAAAATGCTGTAGTTGAAACTATCCAAGATGGTGGATTTCTGGCAGACTGGTTACTCATATACTTTTATTGGAGCTTCTGGAATGTTGCTCAAAGTCATGGAATGTAGATGAAGAGTGTCTTTATTGTGCCTCTGTTCTGCCTCCAAGCGGGAAGCATAGTTTGTCTTGACCTCAACAGTGGTGGTGATAGGATGGCAGGGACAGACATAAACCACAGACGAGACGGGGAGTGAGGAGACATTGTCATCAGGGGAGGGGGGAGATTTTATGTCAGACCAGCTTGAGACCCAAAAGATAAATTTGGGTTCTCCCCGGGGCCCAGACGGGCAAAAATATTATTATGAAGCCCTATTTCAAGTTGAGTTCACTACGTTCAAAGTTCAACTTTCAAAGTTGTGAGTTTGTAGGCTGTTTCCACTACCTGTTTTCTGAAAATGTATGGAAATTATTTTGCCTTTTGGAAAAAGTCAGAAATTCGTATAATAAAAAAAAAAATCTTTTAATATGACTTTTACTGGTAGTCAATTATTTTATTTTATTAAAAAATCACCTTTTCAATTCAAGAATGTGAATGTGAATGTGCTAATGTGAACAAACAGCAGTCTCTGTCTTAAGCTTACGTTCAGACTAGACAAAACAAGTGTTTTTTTTATGTAATGTACGAACACAATGGTTCTCTACAGACTGGCATTATGCTAGTAGGAGGATTATAGGCAAGGCAACAGAGTTAAGTGGAGACAGTGTAGAGACAAGTTCTAAACCAATATAAATACAAAATTATTGTACTGCCATTATTATAGTTGTTATACTTATCCCATATGTTGTAAACCTGATAAAAAACCTGCTTTTTACAGTGTCTTTTTAATTGTATGCACTTTGTATGTTCTCTCTAAATTGCATCTATTTTATATTGTTCTTTCATTCTATCTCTCTCTGTCTTTTTCCCTGTCTCTGCTCTCAGTTTGACCTCAGCGTGTAACACACAGGACCATAATCCAGAGACAACTCACACACACTTACACACAAGCGTGCACACACACACACACACACACACACACACACACACACACACACACACACACACACACACACACACACACACACACACACACACACACACACACACACACACACACACACACGTGCATGCACACATGCACACGCACACCCATAGATGTCACTGGTCCCCTAGTTACTAGGGGCTAATTCTGTTTACTAGGGCCTAGTAAACAGAATTATCCTCCACAGAAAGCACAGTGCACTCATAGCCTCAGGTAAAAAAAAAAGTAATAGGACTCTGGTATAAAGAACAGGTTCAAAGTGGGGCTGAAGGAGTGTTTTCAGAAAGATCTAGGTTTGTTTGCACTGTCATTTGCTTTGAAGAGAACTTCATAGGAATATTATAATGCATCATGGGTAAAGTCAAAAGAGTGTAAAATCTTCTCAACCACTTAAACCAGTGACTGTGATTCTCAACGTTTTTAATTTCAAGGATCCTCAATTTAATGCCATTGTTTATCTTTGGACCCCAGTCTACGCTGAAGAATCCTCAGTGTTAATTTAACTCAAATAGAACCAAATGGACTCGTAAGGGTCCATTTGGATCCTTGGTTGACCGGAGTCCAACAGAGCTTTATACCAGGCACTCTCCTGTTTTCGCTCTACAATAAAAAGGCTATATTCGCTGGAAATAGCCCATCTACAAGCTCACAACACATCATAACTTTGTAGATCTGCTATTCTCGCCGAATGTACATCCCAGAATAGGGATGCTATGATTATGAGAACTTCTCTTTCCCATTGTCATTCAGATCAGACAAGGGGGAGAAATCCTCTTTGTGCGTTCTGACAACAAAAGGCAGGCGACAGATGGCGGAAAATCATCTGCATCTTCAAGCTACTCTCTTTCCATTGCCTTCTTTCACAAAACTTTCTTTGAGGAATTTTGTGAATCCATTGGGATTTTTTGACGGGCACATTTCTCCGCCATCACAGATGGTATGACTTATACAAGACCAGGTTTAGTGAAGGACAAAAGTCAGATGGAATTGACATCCAGCCCAGCCTTTTTAGCTATGTACCGTAGCATCCCTATTCCGAGGGCAAACATTCTGCGAAATAATAATCTGAAAGCTTGTTGATTTTCTATAGCAATTAATGCAAACTAGTATTAGCTTAGATACTTAGTTATTGTTGTTGCTGTCTAAAGAACAGCTAGACTGATACCTAAATCTAGTAATGCAGTGTTGCATGGCTCACCTATGAAAAGCATCCCCAAAGAACATGGATTTTGGAGTATTTTTTTTACAAATCATTAGGAACAGCTGGTAAACTTGCGATCATGTATATGAGCTGTACATCTGAGCTGTAAATTTGACCGTTAGAACTGGTTTACTAATGCTTCCTTCAGTCATCATCCACTAATACACACACATTATCATGAGAATCAAATTATAATATAATTATTTTTATGTTTTGGGGTATCTTTTCTGTATTTGCCTCTGAACAGAACAGAGAACAGACCATGGATATTGTAGAAGGTGGGAATTGAGGGTTGAGGACAAAAGCTGCATTGAGGTCAGGCTTCTCTAGTTAGCAGATTACGAGAGGTTCTTGACTTGATTCATGATTCATTTTCAGACTGACACTGCAGTCTTAAGTGTGGTGTGGACTTTCCCTGCTTTTCTTAGCCCTGAGTAATGTATAACCACCATGAATTGGCCCTAATGTTCCTCTCTAATTAAAACGTATCTCCTTAAAAAAAACCTTCTCTTCTCTTCTCTTCTCTTCTCTTCTCTTCTCTTCTCTTCTCTTCTCTTCTCTTCTCTTCTCTCATCAACTTTCTGGTACCTGGTCGTAGGTACCTTAATTCATAATACCTGCTGGTGCTTTGTAGTCTATAAATGATAAATGAAAAAGGAGAAGAGGAAAGTTTTATTTTGGTTTGTTATCAATTGTTTGTATTCATCATATCAGCAATATATCAGCAATACAATTATGCCAGTAGGCCTACACATAGATGCATCATGAATGAAAAAAACGAAACAAGGAAAGGAGAATTATTGTAACTAGACCATACCCGGTGAAGGTTATTGCACGTCCTGTAGCGCGGTCCCCCCGCGGGTCCCCCCGCGGCACCCCCCGCGGTCACCCCTCCCCACGGGCAACCCCCACGGGCAACCCCCCACACACCCCCCCGTCGCGGAAACCCCCGGGTCCCGTCGCAAACACACACACACACACACACAACGTTTAGCGCGAGTCGTCTCGTGCGCGCACACGCACACACAGAGCCAGCGTGTGCGCACACACACGGGCAACAGTGTGTCGCAGTGTGTTGGATTGGATGCGACGCATGCGCAGTTCCACCCTCTGTGGATGCGACGCATGCGCAACACAGGCGCGACACAGACGAAGACACCCCAAGACGGACGGACAGACAGAGGTTACTCTAATTATAGGAGGATACATTTTTGGGGTGCGTTATGGACGAATAGGACACATTAATGAAATAACACTAATCAATGGGGGAAGGGGGGGTGGGGGGGGGGGGCTTTCTCACTTACTTATTGATTTCCTGTAACAATAATGCAGACTAAGTGTCAGAGGGTGGGACATTATTCCAGCAAACCGTACAGCTAATGACTTAGCGATGTACTACATAGGCCCCTCTCCCCATTTCCCAGCTTTGAACTTGAATCATTTCAAGTTGTGGATGTGTTTGATGCTTTCAAGCAATTTACTTTATTTATTTATTTTCGGGACAGTGCACATTAATGAACATTTCAATCAATAAAAATGATATAATGTAAATATGCCGAATATAGCTACAGTATAAGTTAATTTACATCCGTAGTTCCACATAAACATACACTACAGCTACAACATGACAAAACAGAGAGAACATACAACTGCTTAAAAACGAATTTTAAGAATGCCATACAGTTTAAACCCAACAAAAAATCAGCATACCTACCAAAGTCTAATACCTAAACAATAGAATATCTAAAGCCTAATTTGAAATATCTAAGATTTAAAAAGTATCAATGGTCACATGTTTGAGACATTTTTAACCATCGTTTTAGTTGTGTTTTAAAAGTAGGCTACACAAGGTGGGGCTTTCCCTTAGAGTGACTGGGAGGCTATTCCATTGTAGGCTTCCCATGTTGGAGAGGACATTCTGTCCAAAAGTGGTCTGCCTATGATGGACCTCACAGTCCCCTCTGGTGTCTGACCTAGTGCCACGTCCAGTGTGTCTCTCTTCCTGTGGATAAAAAATCACACACAGAGGAGCCCGTCCATGTAGACACTTATAGACAAAGCAGAGACTTTTAAAAGCCTTAAAATTATCAACACTTAAAAAGGTGATACTTTTCCAAAATGCTACAATGATGGTAATAGTTTGGTTTCTTATTGATAAAAAAAAAGTGAGCTGGTCCTAGACTAATAGATCATATAACATACTTTGGGTTTTAGAACTAAGCACAGTACAGTACAGTAACTGTTACTCGTAAGGTTTTAGATTATGTTTATTGATCTCAGTAAGGTTTTTGATACTGCGGACCATTCAGTGGCACATTACTGTGGCTTGTGGTGATGGTGCAGTGGAGTGATTCTGGAGTCATCTTTCTGATCGGTCACAAGCTGTGAAATTTGGTGACAGAAACGTGAGTTCCTCGACGGTCAATTATAACTTACAGTGGTTCCATTGTACAGTATGTTACCTGCTGTTCGCTGTCGCACTAGGCAGGCGAGATGAACTTGATGAATAGATCCTTGATAGAATAGATTCTATTCTATCAAGGATCATGATCATCATGAAATGATTTGCAGGCAACTTCAAACTTGAGCACCATTTTATTCAGAAATGCAATGGTCTGCTTTTGTTTTTAAAACTTATTAAAGGGATACTTCACCCCCGGCAGGGGGAAACATTTAAAAAATATATTAAAAATAAATGAAAAAAGTAATGGAAAATTCATGGCCCCCTCACGCATTAGAGTGTCCTACTAATGTGTGAGGGGGCCTTTATTTTGCCATAACTTCTTTCATTTTTTTTTAATATATATTTTTAATGTTTATTTTATGTGAAAGTGAAGTATCCCTTTAACTTAAAAAATATTATTATTATTTATGTACGTACGTACTTATTTTTTGTTTGTTTGTTTATTGTTTATTGCTTGTGTTAGCCAGGTGGTCTCACTTCTTAAACATCATAATATTGCCCTTTACCATGATGTTTACGCCATGGTTTACGCATGTGAGCGGTTGCCACTGGCAACCAACGAACCAGTCACAGCGCGATCGTCCTTCCAAACTATGGGATGTAGTAGACGGGTGCAGTACAGTACGCCACAGAGTTGCCATAGCCCGAAAGGTTTCTACTGTATAGAATCCGCTCCGCCCAGTGAGGATGAAGAGTAGACAACTGTAACATTGTAAAGAAGACGTGGAACAGACAGAATCACATTGATAAAGATGATAAAACTACTAACAATAGTCCATTATTAAGAGAAAACATCTACCGTACGGAGAGAAGAGAAGGAAACATCTTTCTGAACGAGAACTAACTGCTTTGCTGTCTGAGCAACCTGTTGGTGAGTGAGTGAGTGTTTCTAACGTTTTTTTTTACGTTTCACACTGCATGCATAATTAATGTGCATGTGCATCTGCGTTTTGTTCTTTTCTCTAATTAATTGTTTTGTTTTGTTTTTGTTTTCATTTTGTCTCTTAATGGTTGTGTTTGAATTTAATGTCTTGACCGTATTACTTTAAAAAAGTAGACTATATGCGACTGCTGCCGCTTTTACACACATGTTATGATGAGCATCGTTATCGCAGGTGCTATTAATTAATTGATTAATTAATTAATTAATTAATGAATATACAGACAGACAGACAGACAGACAGAGTAGTAAACAGTGGTGGAAAAAGTACTCACATGTTTTACTTAAGTAAAAGTATCAATACTGCAATATTATATAGAAATACTAAGTCTGCTATTTTCAAATGGCCGAAATGTACATAGGGCTGAAGTGGTTAATGTATGTTTTGTAAATAGTAATCTAAATCTACAAAGTAACTAGTAACTAAAGTTTTCAAATAATTGTAGTGGAGTAAAAGTACAATATTTGCCTCTGAGATGTAGTGGAGTAGAAGTAAAAGTACTGAAAACTGGAAATACTCCAGTAAAGTAAAAAATACCTAAAGCAAAAAATTGTCAAGTACAGTACTTGAGTACATGTACTTTAGTTACTTTACACCACTGGTAGTAAATGCCTCATCTTCCCCATGTCTCCTTGTTGTCATGGCATCATTAGTTCAACAGCACCAGTCCACCAGCCCCCATAATAATAAACCCAATTACATAGTGAGGAAATTACATGATTATTGATGATGTGTATGCAGTGGCGGAAGATGTACTCAGATATTTTACTTAAGTAAAAGTATAGCAATACCACAATGTAGAAATGCTCTGTTACAAGTAAAAGGGCCTGTGTTCAAAATGTTACTTGAGTAAAAGTACAAAGGTAATGGTATCAAAAGTAAAAGTACTAAAATGTTCGAAAATAGCCTATGTATAAAAAAGGGCTAAAGTGGTTAAACGTATGTTTTATAATATAATCATTTATATCTATAACTAGTAGTAACTTAAGTTTTCAACATACAGTACTTGAGTACATGTACTTAGTTACTTTTTTACACCATTGTGTGTATGATATGTTTGACTAATTCCCACTCTGTTTAGACTTTTGAAGCATTACCCCAGCAACAGGACAAGGTGACCATATTCGGTAGAATAGCCTGCATGCTGCAGACTTTGAACTTGGACTATCTCTATCCTATGGTATGTAGGGCAGGGGTCTTCAACCCTTTTCAGGCCAAGGACCCCTTTGCTGAGAGAGAGATGAAGCGGGGACCCCCACTACATATTGTAGAAAATTGTGTTGCAGATGAAACTTTTTCATAGATTTCATAGATAGCTTCATAGAGTTGCTTGTATTTTCCGACAGTTAACCTTTCAAACCCTCAATATTTAGTCAACTTCACCGTTGGCTCTGTCCTTGGTCCGTACTTGGTCCGCTCTTTTTCCCTCTACACCAACTCTACGAAAATTGCCGATCTACAAGCACACAACACCTCGCAGCGTGAGGCGTTGAGTATAGAGTATATAGCTACATTGCAGTATTGATACTTTTGCAGTATTGATACTTTTACTCAAGTAAAGAAATGTAGTACTTTTTCCACCACTGACTAGGGGTTCATAGAATCACTGACTTCAAGCATCTTGTGATGGCTCGCTGGCCACAGAACACCCGTCCGTCGTGTGCCACCAACCGACTCTAAAGGTTATTTGTAAGATTCTGGTGTCCTCCTGTATATATGAAGGTTGGGAGATGATAAGAAACCACTGTGGGTTTAAGAACATATTACTATGATGCTGTATATAGAAGAACAAAGACAAGAACTAGTTAGGTTTTCAAATATTCCTCCTATGCCAAACTTAGTTTTCATCAAATGGTTTTCTTCTGCTGTCTTGATTCACACACTGAGAACCGATGTTGCTGATGCTGTGAAACTTGTCTTTTTGAAGTCGATTGTTTGAGTGAATTTGATCCGCGCGTGCGTCATCGTACAGTAAACACAGCACATATTTCTGTCCATTCACAGAGCCGGGAGAATCCACTGTGAAATCTTTCGCACTGAAGCGGTCTTTCCTCAGCCTTTTATTATGCTGGGATACAGAAGTGCGCGCGTGCACACACACACACACACACACACACACACACACACACACACACACACACACACACACACACACACACACACACACACACACACACACACACACACACACACACACACACACACACACACACACACACACACACACACACACACACACAGATGTGCACCACTGCCACTACAATTAGACAATGGGAGGTGTGTGTGTGTGTGTGTGTGTGTGTGTGTGTGTGTGTGTGTGTGTGTGTGTGTGTGTGTGTGTGTGTGTGTGTGTGTGTGTGTGTGTGTGTGTGTGTGGTAAAAGAGCAGCAGACAAAAGGATAAGTGGTGTCCTGGAGTGTGTCGGAGGGCAGATCTAAACACTGCTGTTGCAAGGAGATGGTGGTATAATAATCTGAGTGACTGGGCGCGGTGTCTCTGTTGTCATAGTAACCCCCAAGCCAATAGCAGGCTAATTATTATCTTCTGTTCGTTCAGTGGGATTTGGTTTGATGCTCTGCCCCCCTAATTCACATGAACAAACACACACACACACACACACACACACACACACACACACACACACACACACACACACACACACACACACACACACACACACACACGTTTGTATTACTACGGCCATTTTCACAATATGTTTGCCATTTTTAATCCTAACCCCAAACCCCCAAATAGCTGATTTACGCAGCGTGACGCGCTGAGCTTGTAGTTTGGCTATTTTTGGTACATGACACAGTGGCACAGAAACTAATTATTATCGTAACTCCAACCCTAACCTTTAAATACCTACTGTAACCTTAAAACCAACCTGAATAATTTCCTCACTGTAATCTTTACCATAACAGTTTTTATTCTGACCATAAAACAATATACATTTCTCAAATACTACTTACTTGTGGCGGTATTTGGCCCTCGCAAGTATAGTAATGTACACGCACGTTGTTTCCCGTTGTTGTAGTTGTGTTATTATTGCATCCTCTTTGAACATAGAGACGTTCCTTTAACCCTTTAACTGGAGGTCTGTCTGAATGGAGCTTCTAATTACAGCATCAATACAACACCCACAGCCAGGTCTCTCTGAATGCCTGTGTGTGTGTGTGTGTGTGTGTGTGTGTGTGTGTGTGTGTGTGTGTGTGTGTGTGTGTGTGTGTGTGTGTGTGTGTGTGTGTGTGTGTGTGTGTGTGTGTGTGTGTGTGTGTGTGTGTGTGTGTGTGTGTGTGTGTGTGAGATGCAAATCGCTCTGCCTTTTGAGCAAATAAGCCACCATGAATCATATTTCTATGCAAACATTTCTTTATAATAATAATTTAAATAAATATTTTTTTCTTGGATAGGTGGTACAGCAGTTGAGAATGAGGGGTTTATTGGGTTTTATCCGGCGATTGTTGAATGTTGGATTCTTGTAGTGTGAACACAGGCTGGAGTATTGTTGGTTTCAATCCCAGACCAGCTAGTCTCTTCCCTGAATAGTCAAAGTGTCCTTGAGCAAGGCATTTAACCACATCAACTGCAGCGTCCCTAAAACTGTCAAAAGTAGTGTGAAAATAGCAGATCTACAAGCTCAAAACACCTCTCTGCTCCCAGGTATGAATGCATGGATTAAAGTATTCAGTCGCCACCACTGATTAGTCATTTGGAACTTCCATAAAAGTCAGCATGTCTTCTATGGAAGCATGTTGCGCAGCGAAAGTAGCCGATCTACAAGCTCTCAATGCGTCTGCTAATGCATTGAGAGCTTGTAGACAGGCTATTTTAGGTTAATATTTTAAGATTAGAGCATTTGAAGTGAAGCAGAAGCATCAAAATCCTAATGGTCTGGGATATTTCATAAAAGCAAAATGTAATGTTAAAGCCTCAGTCTGTGATTTCTTCACCTGGTTGGCAGTATGTAGAACAGCAGGAACAATATTGCCAAAACATCATAATTTTACACATTGTGCTAATTGTTTAGGAAACAGCGCTAGTGTGGGGGGCGCTCCTTTCATACTGTTTCACAAATCGCACATTGGAGGACGCAATTTTTTTTCAATCGTGAGATTTTATTTTTGCTTTAATCCATGTGAATGTGGAAACAGAGCTTTGCCTGGCTGAATAAGAGCCTCCATATTCACTCAGATTTCCCTTGATAAAACCAAGCTTTGAAAATTGTTTTGTTTTGGTGTAAAGTTGATTGCAGGTCGTGGAGTTCAGGCGTCGTAGCTTCAGTTTAGCATGACAGCAGATCATTATACAGCCTGTCTTTGTTTAATTAAAGACTGACACGCTCGTCCAATCATTATAACCACCAATTATTTTGGTCCCTACCTCCAAGTATAGTAACCAAGTATGACTAGTATTAACCCATGCAATCCCGGAAAGCATCTGTGTCATTTTAGATTTCTTTGGCTATTCAAAAATAGCAGATATAAAAGCTCATAGCGCGACAAGCTTTTTTTGAATAGCCAAAGTATAAAATAATGGTTATAGCTTGAATCTAAAATGACTCATGGGGGTTCAAACCCATTCAATCCGGGATCCCTGCGTCTTTGCAGGGGTCTTCAACGTTTTTCAGCCCAAGGACCCCTTAACTGAGAGAGCGATGAAGCAGGGACCCCCACTGCATATTATATAAAATTGTGTTGCAGATTAAACTTTTTCATAGATTTCATAGACTTGTTTGACTTGTTTATATTTTCTATTAATATGTTGGATTCATGTTAATGTATATTTTCAGACAACTAACCTTTTAAACACTCAATATTTGGTCAACTTGACCGTTGGCTCTGTACTTGGTCTGCTCTTTTTCCATCTCCAAAAATAGCCACCAAAAAACAAGCTCACAACGCCTCACGTTGTGAGCTTGTAGATCTGCTATTTTCAGCTCATGTTCCCCATTACACAACGATTTGGTGGACCCCTTGTAGTAACTCTGAGGACCCCCTAGGTAGGGGTCCCGGACCCCCTGTTGAAGGCCCCTGGTGTAGCGGGTAGCCACAGCATGCCCACCTGGTCCAACACACATCATTACACTAGTGACTTGTATCCAAGTGGCCGTGGAGGTGTGTGTTTGTTTTGGGCCTGGCAGGCTTTCAGCTGGAAGTGCTGTGGTTGACTTTTAACATTTATGTCAATAGCTGTTATTGTTGTATGAAAATTAGACCCATTTTCCTACCCAGAAACACATGTATGCATATGTACACACACACACACACACACACACACACACACACACACACACACACACACACACACACACACACACACACACACACACACACACACACACACACACACACACACACACACACACACACACACACATCCCCCACAGGTATGCATGTACACACACATTTTCTATTTTGACTGCATTTTGCTTCAAAGCAAATAAATATAAATATTATGGTGAAATTTGAAGCGAGAGAGAGAGACAGAGAGAGAGAGAGAGAGAGAGAGAGAGAGAGAGAGGAGAGGGAGAGGAGAGACGAGAGAGAGAGAGAGAGAGAGAGAGAGAGAGAGAGAGAGAGAGAGAGAGAGAGAGAGAGAGAGAGAGAGAGAGAGAGAGAGAGAGAGAGAGAGAGAGAGAGAGAGAGAGTGATCTCTGTGAACTTTGATTAAGTGCAGACCCAGCTTTCATGTGTAGTTTTTGGGTGGCTTCTTGGCATGAAAAAGTTTGTGAACTCCAGACCTAAACCGGACAACCAGCATCAATCACTGTGTTTTTATGTTTAAAGTTGTTTGTAATGACCGTGTTACGCTGTATATGTAGTTTGACGTGCCGATTTTTTTGAAAAAAAGCGTGGCCCTCTACTAACCATTTCATCGATTGGCCACGCATGTCGTGCAGGGAATGATTATCGTATGCCCTCCGAAAAAACCTAGAACACACCACTGATCATAGGGGGGCCCACAGTGAATCTTTGTCCCCAGGGCCCAGAATTTGGTGCTACGCCCCTGGTGATCAGATACTATTGTGACGGTCTAGTACCATACAGTATGAATGGATGTGTGTGTGTGATGTAGTCTACGTTGTGTTTTCTGTGTTGGCATTGTAACCACTTTTTTAAATGCAAGACCTCTGGCTTGTCTTATAATATTGCTATTGTTTGTCTTTAGTACTTCTTCTTTTAATCTATTGTTATTTTTTTCATACTGTTTTTCAACTTTCTCATAATCCTGCCTAGTCAAGACCCAAGAAATGTCTTTTTACTTATTATAATGGGACATAAGAAGAAACAATGTTGTATCTGTGTACTGTACATCTATTAAGTTGTGTTATGATACTATAGGCTGTAAAACAACATGCCTGCATCATTCAACTCTCCCCGGGAGAATATAAAGGTTATAAAAAGATCAAAGATTGAGTGAGGAAGAAGATGGCACATTAGACCTTATTGGTCCTAATAAACAATGCCACGTTTGTCTAGTTTGTTAAACAATGGCAGCTTCTTGTAAGTGGTCAGGGAAGAAAGAGAGGCTCCTTCAGTCATGTGTGAAGCCTTGCTTTGCCATATGTCTTCTTAATGACTTAACAGCCTGCTGCAAGCTACTGAATAGAGAGTTAATTGATCCATGACTGGCCCTTCATTACTGTCAGTTGTGTGCTAATGAGCCTACCAAAGGAGCATTCATCGTCTGCTTCGTGATGCCAGCGATCAAAGACGTTTAGGCCGCCGTTTAGACCGATGGCAGAGTTTATGGGACCGATGCCAACAACGATTTTGGATAGTCCTAGACCAATGGTTTTTAACCTTTTTCATGCCAAGGACCCCTAAATTGATATCCATTTGGCCGCGGACCCCCATCTGAAAATGTTTTGTGCCAGGAACCCCCAGAAGCAAAGATTTTAGTTAACATGTATTCAAAGATATGCACACATTATCAAGATTTTTCAAAAATAGCAGACCTGCAAGCTCGTGCCGCGCTATGAGCTTGTATATCTGCTATTTTTGAATAGCCAAAGCTAAGTGGTTAAAATGATTGTGATGCTATGTTAACTAATTACGCTGGGGACCCCCTGGTACCCCCCCCAAGGACCACTGGTGGTCCCCGGACCACTGGTTGAGAACCAGTGTCCTAGACCATTGATTACTGCTGTCTTGACCGATATTTTGTCAAGACGTGCAAAAGTTTCTATTCAATTAGAAAAACTTAGATTTGATTAAAGTGTCTATTTGAGACCATTTAACAAGCAAATAAACAAAAGTAACACAAATAACTTGATTGATAAACAAAATGAACACAAGCTGAACTAAAACATTTTAACCACTTGAGCCATATTCCCAAAAAGTTGAAAGTCCCCATTGAGCACCTAAAAGGAGAGCAAAAGTATAGAATTTTCCAAACATTTCCTCTTGGAACTAAATTGCAGTATATAGTCTTTAACGACCGTGCATTCAGCGGAAAGCGTGAATTCGACAGTGGCTTCATCGGTAGGCGTTAAACGCTGGCCAGTTGTTGTTGTTGGAACAGGTAGTTGAAAGCCATGGTTGCTTTAAACAGAGAGCTGTTTGTTAGGTTTGGAGAAGGAGTTAACAACGTTTAACGTTTAACAGGGACACGCCAGCATGCTGTGCTGGAGGTGTGACAACAAATGGTGACAATGTTAATCACCTCTGTGATTGTTTACCCCTCAGTCTGTAAAAAGCATCAGTTAAGTTCACTTCCTTAGGCCTTTTAGGAGGAAAGAGGCAACGCCAATTACACTCCTAACACTATGGCAGCACGTCCCATAACCCAGTGGTTCTCAAAGTGGGGTCCGGGGACCCCCAGGGGTCCTTCAGGGGATTCCAGGGGGTGCCCGGCAAAATTAGCTAATACAGCATCAAAATCAGTTTAACCACATTTTATATTTCGGCTATTCAAAAATTGCTTCGTGAACGTATAGATCGTTTTTTTTTTTACAAAAACATTCTAAATCTTCGTCAATAACTTAGTTAACAAGTAAGTTAATTCTGACAAGCAATAAAGAAAACACATTTAAGCAAACTAAAAGGAGACCATAAGAACTTTGGTCTCGTTGCCCACATCAACAAACAAACAGATACAGACATACGTAACACAATTATGGCAAATGAGGTGATCTAGGGGAAGGCTTTCCTGAACAGATGTGTTTTTAGAAGTGATTTAAAAGATGCCAGAGAATTGGCTTTTCTGATTGCCACGGGTAGGGCGTTCCATAGCCTAGGTCAGGGGTCTTCAACGTTTTCAGGCCAAGGACCCCTTAGCTGAGAGAGAGATGAAGTAGGGACCCTCACTACAGTACATATTGTATAAAATTGTGTTGCAGATTAAAATTCTCCATAGATTTCATAGATAGCTTCATATACTGTATTTTCAGACATTTAACCACTTAAACCGTCAATAGTAAACTTGACCTTTGGCTCTATACATGGCTCTTTTCGCCCCTCTACACCAAACCTCTTGGCCGAAAATCTGCGAGGCGTTGTGAGCTTGTAGATCAGCTATTTTCGGCGAATGTTCCCCTCAGAACAGGGATTCTAGGGTTCAAGTTGTTCATGTAAAAAATAAGATCCTATCACACAAAGATTTGGCGGACCCCCTGTAGTAACTCTGAGGACCCCCTAGGGGTCCCGGACCCCCTGTCGAAGACCCCTGGTCTAGGTGCTTGCACGGCAAAAGCCCGATCACCCTTTGTGACTAGGCGTATATTGACATGCCCATAGATAGGTCCACCAGGTTTAAAGTACTAGCCCATTTTTACACTCAGCATGAAAAGAAAGTGAAAAAGATGAGATAAAAATCAAGTCTGTGGGAGTTCACTGCAACCAGCATGGGACTGAACTGGATGGAGCTCAGTTCTTCATGAATTCACACATTACTTGACCATTACCAAATTGTCCCTGGTACTGCAAAACACCAACCATCTGGCACTCCCAGTGCTAATAATCGTTTTTTGCAAAATATTACTTTACCTCAGCTGTGGGTATAAGCACAAGAAGCCAAGCCAAGAGGAGGAATCCAGCAGTTTGTTTTTCCACTGGTAGCAGTCATCACGGGCTCCTTGCCCAGACACACACACATGCACGCACAAACGCACCCTTGCACGCACACACACACACACACACACACACACATGCACACACACACACACACATGCACGCACATGCACGCACGCACGTGCACACACCCACACACACACACACACACACACCCCAACTTCCAATACCTATAGTGCCAACATCCACACCATTACCCCCCCCCCGTCGCACACACACACACACACACACACACACACACACACACACACACACGCACACACACACACACCTCCAGCTCAGAGCTGCTGGTCCAGTGTGTTGGAGGTTCCTTGATGTCTTGTGGTTCCAAGCGCAGAAGAACAGACCTTCTGTTCAGCTGTCACAAGCAGCTCCCGTCTAGGAATGCGCCAATGGATTTTCTACCTAATTAACTCTCTATTTTCTCTCCCGCGAGCCGCGGGCCAGCACTTATTTTCTTTTTGCGCGATGGAAAAATGCGATAGGGCTTAGCCGCTCCCGGGGTCCTGTGTTGTTTTGACTCTTTAAGCCGTCCAGCGCACACAAAGTCTTAACAGCGTTAGCCAAGCGTTCAAAAGAGGACCATCTAATCCCGGGTTGACGCCCCGGCTTTGTGTTTGAGGTGTTTGAGAGTGCAACGAGGTGTGTTGGCCATAGTGGTCGGAGTGACCGTGTCCATCACTGCAAGGTCACAGGTCCAATCCCCCGTAAACCGTCCCATCATCATGCCCTATTAGTGCTTAGGGTTGGGTTCCGGAAACCGGAGGAACTGGAGGAACCGGATCCACCGTTGAGGAACCAGGAAATCGGTTCCATCACATTTGAAACCAGTTTCTTTCCAGAACCGGTTTTCATCCCACTGTCAGAGCTGGTGTGTGGACTTTAGTTCAAGGACCGCCATAACTCTTGAGAGTGTACAAATGGAACCAAATGGACCCTTACGGGTCCATTTGGTTCCATTTGTACACTCTCATTTGTACACTCTCAGTGTACAAATGGAACCAAATGGACCCGTAAGGGTCCATTTGGTTCCATTTGTACACTCTCAGAGTTACAGACCTGTAAGGGTCCATTTGGAACCCCCCTTTAGGAATCGTTAACGGGGGAACCGTTAAGGAATCGGACTGCTATAGAGGGAAGCGTTAAGGAACCGGAATCGTTTAAATTCTAAAGGTTCAACAAAGATTTGAGAGTGTGAGAATTCACCCGTAAGGGGGCTTGGTTGAAATATTACCAGCGTTCTCTCCTAAAGCTCTTTATTGCACTATAGGTATTATGCAGCGTTCTTATGTAGTGTTTAGGTGTAATTTATTTTATTCTGCCATGACCAAGGACCTGGGTAACACATTTCGTTCTGCACTTGTATGGAATGACAATAAAACTCTTTGAAAACTTGAACCTTGAGCTCTCCTTCTGCCTTAACCACTTTCAACCTGGCATCCCTATTTTGGACATGTCCACTATAGGTGAAACATCGTTGAAAATGTTCAATAATACCGGAATCAGTCGCACAACGCAGTTGGCCAGCGAACATAGCCGATCGAGCTCACCACCTGTTGCATCACCTGCTGCGCTGTGAGCTTGTAAATCGGCCATTTTCGCCATGCGACTCCGCCGTACGATGAAGTATAAATCAGACTTAAAGTGGTTAATAAAGCCAATATGAAAAGACAATGACCCTCCTAGTACCGTTCACTCATTGTAAGTCATTAAAACGGTCTAAATAACAATTCCTGGTGATTTGAGAAGGGTGAATTGAATTTACGCTGAGCGTGCTAACGACGCTGTAAACCTTTATTCTTCGGCTAAATGCCTAAAATGTAAAGGGAGTGACCTGACATAGTCTACCTCACTGGAGTGTAACTTCATTATGGCAGCAGCACCATTTAAAATGCCTTCTGGCCAATAAAGTTAATTGGATCCCATCTGGGCAGTTATAGAGTTTTCATTGTTGGCGGCCGTGTGTGTGTGTGTGTGTGTGTGTGTGTGTGTGTGTGTGTGTGTGTGTGTGTGTGTGTGTGTGTGTGTGTGTGTGTGTGTGTGTGTGTGTGTGTGTGTGTGTGTGTGTGTGTGTGTGTGTGTGTGTGTGTGTGTGTGTGTGTGTGCGAGAGATACACTTTAGGGTTAAATTGAGTTGTTTTTCTTTGTCCTGCAGTGACAGAGTCATGTGCAGAGCGTGATAGGAATCAGAGTTGTTTTTAACAAGGTTATCTGGTGGTTGGTGTGATATCTTTTTACTCTCCAGCTTTATCCAGCATTGAATGTACAGACAAATGGTGACAAATGAAAGAAAAAACTGTCTTAGTAAGGTGTTGTTGGGCCACTACGAGCTGCCAGAACACAGCTTCAGTGCACCTTTTAATAGTTTTCATAGCTTCATAGACTTGTTTGACATACATTATCTTTTCTGTTAATACATTTGATTCGTGTTAATGTGTATTTTCATACAGTTAACCTTTTAAACCGTCAATATTTAGTCAACTTGACCGTTGGCTTTTTCTTCTTCCCCTCTACACCAACTCTCCGAAAATAGACGATCTACAAGCTCACAACGCCTCGCAGCTTGTGGATCTGCTATTTTCGGCAAATATTCCCCATCACACAAATATTTTGGCGGACCCCTGTAGTTACTCTGACCGACCCCCTGTTGAAGACTCATGATATAGATTGTACAACTCATAGGGTGTTCCATCCCTCTACAGGAGGGATGGACTGGAACGCCATTCTAACAAAAGATACTGTATTCCCTAATTTGGTGTCTTGGTGATGATGGTGCTGGAGAGAGCGCTTACTGAAACGTTGGTTCAAAATCCTCCTTGTACAACTGGGTTGAGGTCTGGTGACTATGAAGGCTATAAAATATAATTCACATGATTTTCAAACCATTCAGTGACCCCCTCATTCCCTGTGGATCGTTGAGGGCAATGTCATCCTAGACGAGAGAGCACTTCCATTGGGGGCTTCCCATTATTACGACGGACTAATTGCATGGCACCCTCCCATAAGGATAAAGATGATGACTCGGAATAACTTTGTATTGATTTTGCAGTGACCCTTCCCTCTCTAAGGGGTCAAGTGGACCCAAATAATTCCAGGAAAATGCCCGCACAGCATAATACAGAGCCACCAGACCCCCTCACTGTAGGGGATTTAGTATTCAGACCTGCACCGTTCTCTTGAGCTGAATTCCAATACCCAAATTTCTGCCTCCTCGCTTTTAGTGCCGCTTTGGTGTACCACACATGCACTCACCCAGTTGTGATTTGGCCACACAGTTGCCTTTTTGCGCAACTGAACTCTCAAATGTTCTTAGTACTGTCTGGCAGATACAAAGATACACAGTATATTTGTTGCTTTGTATCTTTGTAGCTTCTTTGTTTGCTGAAGTTGAAACCAGCTCAACTTTTTTGTAGCTTTGTACCTGTTGTAGCTTTTGTAGCAGCTACACAAGTTGGATGTGTCTTTGTATCTTCATGTCGCCGGCTTCCATTGGAAATGAATGGTAGCCTGTATCTTTGTAGCTGCCAGTGTAAACGCAGCACGATGAGGGGTTTATGCACTGCTACCCCTACTATACAATCCTTCTTTATGTAGCTGTCCTGACTCCTGTCGACAGGCTGTTCTTGCAGTCTGATTGTCCGATCGTGGCCTGCATTGATTTTCTCAGTCGCCCGTGGAAGAGATTGCCTTCTGTTTGTCCTCATATATCACTTCGATGCACAAGTATTAGCGAGCACTGTCCATCGAATGTGCGCTTTCAACCACAATGTGTGTCTTCTGATGTCTTTCCCAATTTCCATATATTGAAGTGCAGATGTCACTTGACTTAAGTCACTGTTCCTATTGGGACTTTGTGACCGAAGCTCTCGCCATCTCCGCCCCAGTAACAAGACCTCTTTCATAGTCACTCAGATATTTTCCTCTAATTTCGAGGTCAACTGGGCCTGCTCAGAATGATTACATGCCTCATAAAAGTATAAGATGTTAATTGCTTAATTGTGCCAAGCAGTACACCTGTATGGAATCATCTGTATTAATCATGTTTCTCCACTCGTTTACATTTTAGTCAGGGTTTTTCTGTAATTTGTAACCCATTTGTAGGCCTATATAAAAGCCTATAGCACATGCTGTTTTTTACAGTGAGTCGTGTAGAATCGACCTTGATTTCTACTAGATCAGCATGTGAGTGCAATCAGTAGCAATGCCTTATATCCACAAGATAATCCTGCAACATCAGCAAAAAACACACTCACGCACACAAACGCACACACACACAAACGCACACGCACACGCACACGCACACACACACACACACACACACACACACACACACACACACACACACACACACACACACACACACACACACACACACACTGATAAATGCATACATTCCTTTTGTGTATACATGCCCTCAATGAAGCCCTACAGTACATAACGTCGACTTCGCAGCTGTAATTTTCGGAACCTCTGTCTCCACCGCCGGACCAAATGGTCTGCGCTGGAAATCTGCGGCTGAAAGACAGGGTCTGGGTGTGTGTGATCGTGGAGGCTTGTGTGTGTGTGTGTGTGTGTGTGTGTGTGTGTGTGTGTGTGTGTGTGCGTGTGCGTGTGTGTGTGTGTGTTTGTGTGTGCGCGCGCACATGCACACGTGTCTGTGTTTGTATATGTATGCATGCTCGTGTTGTAAGGGGGTGGGGGTCTGTGCATGCATGAGTGGTGGCAGAGTATGGGTAAGTGTGTGTGTGTGTGTGTGTGTGTGTGTGTGTGTGTGTGTGTGTGTGTGTGTGAGTGTGTGAGTGTGAGTGTGTGTGTGTGTGTGTGTGTGTGCGTGTGTGCGTGTGTGGCACAGTGCAGGGTTTTCTAAGGGGGTATTTGTTTCCCTGACGGCGGTGGAAAATAGCGACCACACACTCCACCATGGAGCCCAGGGACTTGTCTGATGCCGTTTCACAGTCGATCTTATCAGCAGCCCAGGCCCGGTGTGGTTCAGTTAAAGGCCCAGTCTGGTCCAGTTAAAGCCCTAGTGTGGTCCAGTTAAAGACCGGTGTGGTCCGGTGTGAACTATACATTCACTGAAAACACCTTTAACCAGGCCAGGGTTTGATTTGGGGGAAGAAAAACAGAGGGTGGGGTGGCAATTTCTTAACCATTTAAGCTTCAGAATCAGAATCAGAATCATTGTCACAACTAATTTCACCCACTGTTTTACACCTGTAAACTTTACTTCGTCGTATGGCAAATAGCAAAAATAGCCGATCTACTGTACATATCAGACAGGATGAGGACCCCCTAGAAAACGTGATGCTGCACCTCAAGGGGCTTATCCTCTAGTGAAATTTCTAAATGAAATAAATAAATATGTTTAATTCAGTCCAGACCAGAAGCCGGGATGAAGCATATCCTCACCGGCCATAAAAAATTAATGACCAGAGAGGGGGATATCAAAAGCAGAGGCATGGATTTTTATAATTGTCATAATCATCATAATCATTTCCATGTTAAAAATGTCAATATATTTTCTAAATTTTCTAAAATAGTGGAAATAGCAGATCTACAAGCTTAAAACGTGTCGCGATGCGACACGTTTTAAGCTTGTAGATTGGCTATTTCCACTATTAATGTTTATTTTTTAACTATAAAGTAATTAAATAAGTGTCATTTCTTATATCTGCCCTAAAAGCCAAACATAAATGTAATTTTCATTAATAACGTTCAACAATGAAATCGTTAATCGCAATTGTTTATTTGTTTGAGTGACAATTAATCGTCAAGTAAAATGTCCTAATAATCGTGATAGCCCTATACTTAAATGGCTGTAAAATAAAGGCAATTGAAGTTTAGTGTTCTAAAAAGCTGCAGTGTCCTTCCTTGTTGGCCGATGACATCATCATCATCAGGCTAGTTGGCTGACGATGTCACAACCAGGCCGTTCCCAGCGTCTCCCTGCAGGACCTGATGTATTCCTATTCCTCCTCTAACATCTGCTTCTCATTATTATTATTATTGCCTCAGCCAAATGTATGTATGCTCCGTCGCCAGTGGTGGAAGAAGTACTCACATTTTTTACTTAAGTAAAAGTATCGATACTATTCAATGCAGAAATACTCTGTTACAAGTAAAAGTCCGGAATTCAAAATGTACTTGAGTAAAAGTGCAAAAGTAGTGGTATCAAAATGTATTTAAAGTACTGAAAGTAGAAAGTATACTCATTATGCAGAATGTCCCATTTAGAGTAGATCGGCTATTTTCTAATGGCCGAAATGTATATAGGGCTGAAGTGGGTAATGTATGTTTTGTAATAATAATCAAAATCTTCAAAGTAACTAGTAACTTAAGTTTTCAAATAATTGTAGTGGAGTAAAAGTACAATATTTGCCTCTGAGATGTAGTGGAGTAGAAGTAAAAGTAGTGAAAACTGGAAATACTCCAGTAAAGTAAAAGTACCTACTTAAGTACAGTACTTGAGTAAATGTACTTAGCTACTTTACACCACTGTACCACGGTGCCGCACGCCGAAAATATAGCCGACCTACAAGCTGTCAAAGCACCGCGGATGCAACGCTTTGTGAGCTTGAGTATAAGTCGGCTATTTTCAGCGCGCAACACCATCGTACTGGGAAATATAAATTAGGCTTTAGTCTCCCTCCCTCGCTCAATCTCTCTCTCTCTGTTTTTCTTTTCTTCCTCACTCACTCTATTTCACTATATTTCTACTCTCTCTTTCACTTAATATGTCTCTTTTCTTTGTGTGTCCCTGTTCCTCGTTACTGGCTCCCACAAATGATCCTTGCTGACGTCGGTCACACGATCACAGTCCAGTCTAATGTGAGAGAACACGCATGAACCTCCTTGTGTGTGTGTGTGTGTGTGTGTGTGTGTGTGTGTGTGTGTGTGTGTGTGTGTGTGTGTGTGTGTGTGTGCGTGTGCTCAAAACCATAGTACAATATTTCATGTTAAAGCAAATACAAACAATCATTTTGCTATTATTATACTGTTGTTATGAATTATGTCCCCCCCAGTGGTAGATAATGCACGAATAACACAGTCCCAACATTAATTTCCTTCTTAAGTGGATTTGTTCAAATTGTTCATATCCTGTTTTCTCCACCCGTCCCAAAAGACACATCCTGTTCATCCAGACCTCCTATTGTGGTCAAATCAAAAACTAATTGAATTCATGCGCTCTTCCTAGCTTGTCTATAGATAGAGATAGAGGGGCAACATTTTTATTTTCATAAAAGGTTAAGTACAGTTTTTGTGCATAATTCTACGAAATAACCATATTATTCCCCAAAGGGACTGAACTTAGCTAGGTATAGTCAAAACCGGAAGACAACCATGGATGGACGACCATCAGTTCTTTAGTACAACAAAAATAGTTTGGTAAAACTTTGTGAACGTGATCATGAGCAAGGCGACACCCGAGACAGTGCCAAGCTGAGTGGTGCGATGGCTGTGCTATGGACCATCTGATTTGCCGATAGGGTGGTAATCACTTATAATAATCTATTTCAAAATTGCACATACAGTATAGTAATTGAGAATGTACTGTAAGTAAACGAGACAAAATCGGCGACGTCCGCATCTAGACATTTTTATATATTAAACTTATTTCTGCTCCCGAATATTTTTCAAACAAACCTTTAAACCAGCCTTTGTAAATGTGAAACGAATATAAATGTGCGTTTCATTTGGTAGAAGTAAGAACGGCGAGTGAGAACAGCCTCCAAAGTGGAGAGCCCTTCGTCTCTCATTTACTTCTTCCACCCGGATTTTCACAGATGAACTGGGATTCAAGTGCACAAAGCGCCTAGCACGGGGAGCGATGTGTGTTGTCTCATAATCATTTAACAGTTATGTAGCCCTACGGGGTGTACATGTCCTGCTGCACTTTGCTCAAGGGTGCACAGGGGGGTTAGGAATGAACTATTATGTCTGGGTCTCCGACTAAACCTCATTTAGTGCAGCTTGTAGCCCTACGGGTGTCTGTGTGTGCACGGCGGGCCCTCTGCATGCAGGGCTTCATATGTGCAGAACCGAGCTTCGCTGTGAGAGCCTTTCCTGACACGAGATCTATCACCCGTGTTTTACACGGCTACATAAAATTGCTGCGGGTTGAACGGCTGGATGCCTTTATTACTTTATTATATGCATTTTGTGATTCGGTTGGAATGACAAAAAAAAAGCAAGTGGTTTCTATTTAACCCATTAAGACCGGGAACGCATCTGTGTGTCATTTGTAGATCAGATTTTTTTGAAAAATCGTGAAAATTTGTGCAAATCTTATATATATATTATATATATATATATATATATATATTTTTTTTAAGCGAACCTTTGTAACTCAAATCTTTCCTTCTGGGGATTCTTCAAATGTCTCCTAAATCCTAACAGTTTAAAAAAAAAACGTATGTTGCTGTAATCAGTGGTTCTCAATATTTTTCATGTCAAGGACCCCCCAAATGATATGTATTTGGCCACGGACCCCCATCTCAAAAAATGTTGTTCCAGGGACCCCCTAGAAGCAAAGATTTGAGTTAAAAATGTTTGCTTTAAAAATATACATATATTGCACAAATCTTCAAGATTTTTCAAAAATAGCAGATCTACAAGCTCATAGCGTGGCACTTATGAGCTTGTATATCTGCTATTTTTAAATAGCCAAAGTATAAAATAATGCTTTAAAGTGGTTACACAGATGCGTTCCGGTTTTAATGGGTTAAACTGCCCTCATGATATTTTGGGGGCATTGTTAAAATAATGTCTGATGAAGATGTTAAAATGATTGTGAACACAAGACGAGGGTTATGGCATAGACCAGAGGTCTTCAACAGGGGGTCCGCGACCCCTAGGGGGTCCGCAGAGGTACTGCAGGGGGTCCGCGAAATTGTTGTTTGATTAAACAATATTTTTGTTTGGGAAAAAAATATTTTTGTTTGGGGAAAAATAAATTTTTCCCCCAAAATGTCAAATCGTCTTTAAACATAACATGAATCCATAGCAAACAGATAAATGGAGGCACTATGCACAATAACATGGTATGTTTATTCATATTTTGTAGAGAATTTTTATTTTGCACACCTACTGGGGCAGGTGCGTATAGGAGCAGGCAATATAAAACACAATTGTATACATAAATATACAATATATGTGGTAGCCCCCCCTACCCTACGAGGTAGGGGGTCCCTGCTCCATCTCCCCATCAGTTTGGGGGTCCCTGGCCTGAAAAGGTTGAAGACCCCTGGCATAGACACATCTGCAATGTTGTCCACTGCAGCACTAAAACAGAGTTTGAATCTATCAAGTGTGTAGTTCAATGTGTGGACGGACGGGCGCACACTCACAGCAAAATACTGAACGTTAACTTATGGGTCAATTTCTACCCTCTCAGGGACTTTACAGTGTGTCTGATGCAGACGTTGAACGTAGCTGACATGTTAACTCATATTTCTCCTGCCTGTCACTTGTTCCTTTTCCGTATTTCCTTTTCTCCCCTTAAAAAAAAAGCACAAACTGTACTGTACTCTTTTTCTCTTTTTCTGTTGCTCTCTTACTCCCTCTATTTCAGTTTTTCTCTGTTTCTCCTTCTCCCTCTTTATTTTGGCACTGGGGTTCCTTCTCGTTTCTCTCTTTGTTTTCCTCTCCAGCCTCTCCCACTGTTGTATAAGAGAGAAGGAGGGATGGGGAGAAGGGGGCAAGAAGAGAGGAGAAGAGTGATGGAGAGAGAGAGAGAAAGAGAGGGGTGGAGAAGATTGGAATGGAGAAATGACAGGGCTGAAATTGAGGCAGCGGAGAAAAGGCAGGATGGAGAGAAGGATGCAATAGAAGAGAGAGGGAGGGATGGAGAGAGGCATTGGAAAGGAGGAGAAAGAGAGACGGATGAGAGGAAGAGAGGAATGGGACGGGTGGAGAAAAGAGGGAAGGATAAAGCGAAATGAGAGCCAGTCCTAAATTCCCTGTGGTGACTCTGAGTCACCCTCTCTCTCTCTCTCTGGATGGGACAAGCGTGTTACGTAAGACATACATGGTCTGGTGTTTTGGCGGGACCATGTTGTTTATGTGTTCTGACTTGTGTAAAGGGAACTTACAGTAAGACCAGTAAAGTTTATTTATTTTGCAAGTGAACACTCTCCACTCCCCTTTTGTATTATTTTGCTCTCTATTCAGACTGTTTAGAAGAGAGAGAGAGAGAGAGAGAGAGAGGAGGCTATGGTGCTATGGGTACACGGAGGGTAGAATTCCAGAGTATGAAGGGAAAATACGTTACGGGAAGGCACTACGGTATGGGAAAGTCGGCAAAACGTAGGGAAAGACCATTAGTAAACGCTCTCCTATTCTTCAACAACCACTGTGTTCGAGGTACCTTTCAGCAAGGCAGTTGCTCTCCTCCTGGAGCTGCTTAGCCACCAACAGCAGAGTTGCTGTGTGATTCAACTCCAACGTCCTCCTTGGGGGATTTATAAAAGTATTATCCTATCCTATATCCTATCCCATCCTAACTTCAACCTCAAGTTTATTATCACATTTTGTACAGGTGTATAATAATAATAGTCAGTGAAATTATTTTCTGTAGTGTACAAGCTCCCACAAATAGCAGTTTAAAAGATAATTATAAGAAAAAAGGAATAAGTACCAGAAGTAGAGGAAGATATCAAGTATGTATTAAATGTGTGAGAATAAGAGTATATTCACATATATTCACAATCATAATATACATGTGTGATAATGCCAATATCTGTGTCACCAAGACTGATTCGCTGGTGCGGCTGAGTATTGTCTCAACATATCTGAGGTAGAATAGTCATTTAAAACAAACATACTACAATCTGATTTGCTTCACGCTGTCAGTTAGACTATTGGAGTGTTATTAATGCCTATACGGTAATTTATGCTCTGTACGACGGTGTTGTGTGCCGAAAATAGCCGATTGACAAGTTGTAAGCTTTTAGATAGCTTTTAGGGGCGGCCATAGCTGAGTGGTTAGTTAGCCCGCCTAGGGAGCCAGAGGCCCTGGTTGCCCCAGGTTCGATTCCAGGCCAGGCCAGCATATGTGTCGATGAAATGAAATTTGTCCCTGAGCAAGACTCTTAACCCCTAATTGCTCACAGGTTCTCATTGGAAACAAGACCGCAAGGACTTTCATGGACGACCTGTTAAAAAGGAATTATCCTTATAGGCTATTTACGGCACACGTCACAAAGTACAAATGGGGCAGATAGTGAATAACTCCTTTCCAAAAGGGTTTCTATGCATGAAGTAAGTCCAGTTTATACCAAGATACCAAATAAACCCACAAGTTAAAAATACAAAAGGTCAGCGGACTTCCCCGCAGAGAGGACTAAAATACAGGTGAAGGTTGCTTCCTGTGTTGTCACGTCGTCACAGGAAGTGAGGCTGACGGGATGTTTGGCCCTCGGCCCTCGGGAGCACATTTACGTCAAAGAGTCTGGACATAGATGGAGCGCTGTGATTGGATAAGATAAGAGGACAGCAGAGAGGAAAAGGCAGCAGGAGCTGAGAGCTGACGGTCACATCGGAAGTCACCGTGTCCTGTGTGTGTGTGTGTGTGTGTGTGTGTGTGTGTGTGTGTGTGTGTCTGTGTCTGTGTGTGTGTGTGTGTGTGTGTGTGTGCGTGTGCGTGTGCGTGCGCGTGCGTGTGCGTGTGTGTGTGTGCGTGTGTGTATGTGCACGTGGGTTTGTATCAAGTGTGTGTGTGTGTGTGTGTGTGCGCGTGTGTTTGTAGCAAGGGCGGGAAATTACCGCTACTTACATGGGAAATCACCACCACACACACCAGGCAAATCCTGCTGAAACTGTGTCTTTATTCTACCTGCTCTGTTGTCAGACGACCATTTGTACACTCTCACTCAGAGTTACAGACCCGTAAGGGTCCATTTGGTTCCACCCAATAGCAGATCTACAAGCTCATAACGCGGCACGAAGTGACGCGCTATGAGCTTGTATATCTGCTATTTCTGAATAGTCTAAGTATAAAATATGGTTAAAGTGGTTAAAATGATTGTGACGCTATATTAAAAACTTTTGCTGGGGACCCCCTGGTAGCCCCCCAAGGACCCCTGTGGGTCCCCGGACCCCATGTTGAGAGAACCAGTGTTTTAGATAGCTGCAGATGAATTGTATCTGAAATCTATTGACCATATTTTCACACGCCGCCCCATTCTGCTGTTACATCATAGTCAGGGAGGTGGGAAACCTCCGCCCAAATGACACAGTTTTTAGGAGCGGCTATAAGTGACTCGGAGTTCATTCTTTGTTTCTTAGACTAGCTCTGTATTCAGTTTTAACCACATGATTATTACCCTAGCATCCCTATTCATTCTGGGGGGTGAACATTCTGCGAAAACAGCATATCTACAGCAAACTCACAAAAGAAGACTCTCTTGCTCTTCAGACTGTTGTCCTCTATTTGTGTTAATCCATTCAATCCGGGAACGAATCTGTGTCATTTTAGATCTCTTTTGGCTATTAAAAAAATAGCAGATATACAAGCTCATAGCGCGGCACCAAGCTATTTTTGGAAAAATCGTGAAAATGAGTGCAAATCTTTGAATATATATATATTTATATATATATATAAACATTTGTAACTCAAATCTTTGCTTCTGGAGGTCCCTGGAACAAAAATATTTTACAAACGATCACTTTAAAAAACATATATTCAAAGATTTGCTCAAAATGTTCACGATTTTTCTAAAATAGCAGATCTACAAGCTCATAGCGCGGCACTCGGTGCCATGTTATGAGCTTGTATATCTGCTATTTTTGAATATTTATGAATAGCCAAAGACCGACGAAGATCTAAAATGACAGAGATGTGTTCCCGGTCTTAATGGATTAAAGAGGTCTATGTATGCGTGAGTATAACTGCACGAACTGCACAAGTAATGACCACAAGCATCCAGAGCACTGAGCTGTTTAGACTGTGACAGGTCGTCTGAGTAGTGAGAGGGACTTCCCTCTGACTCAAACATCCCGAGTTCTGTCCTCACCATGAGCCAAGTGTCCGTTAGACACCGAAACCACCGAAACCCAAAGCCAGAGCCAATTGTCCGTTAGACCAGTGGTTTTCAACCCTTTTCATGTCAAGGTCCATTATTTCTTTGGAATTTGAGCCACGGACCACCATTTGATGAGATTTGGCCTCTCAGACCCAAAACTTAGAATATTTTGTTATCGTTGGATACGATTTTGTCCACAATTCCATCCATGCTGTATTGATGTTGGTACCATAGGAGAGATGACAGGCAAACGTTGATCAAAATAACAATTATTTAAGTAAGTAATGCAGATTTTTAACAATAATTTTACTCTTGAGAGTGTAAAATTAAACCACCATTTGGTTTCATTTCACATTACATTACAGTCATTTAGCAGACGCTTTTATCCAAAGAGACTTACAATAAGTGCATTCAACATAGGTAGGGAACGAAACTACTAATCACCAGAAGCATTAAGTGCATTCTCTTCTAAAACAAGCAACCAAGAGTATACCTAGCGCTAAAGTAAAAGTGCAATATATCAGCTACCTACTTTCATAAACAGATGAGACAAAATAGGAAAATCAAATGAGCATCAAATTTCACACTCTCAAGAGTAAAGATCTATAAGGGTTCATTTGGTTACCAACTCTCCATCATTTAGCCATTTAGCTGGGGACCACCTGGAACCCCCTCAAGGACCACTGGTGGTCCCCGGACCACTGGTTGAGAACCACTGCGTTAGACCCCCCCCACGCACGCACAAAATAACGAGGGTCGACTGACTCGACTCCAGCTCGGAGCACTAAAAACGCTACAATATCAATACAAACTAAGCAACGTTTCTTAATCACTCGAGTTTCTTAATCCAGCTCTGAAATGTATTCTTGAGGCCAAACAGGTTTGCCCACCGTGTGTTTTACCTCCATGCCGGCTGGCCTGTTATGGGTCCATTTGGTTCCATGCATTTTACCCACTTGAGTAGCAAAAACAACAAACAACAGTTTCCAAAACAGCTCTTTTAAGAGCCGAACGTAATTACTGCTAAATATCATTCATCAGCAGTGAAATCAGTTCAAGGGCTTGTGTGTGTTTGCTGTCTGTCTTTCCCATGTTGCCGGGGTTGGAGTTGGATGAAACAAGGAGTCAAGTGGCCGTCTTCAACGTCTTTGCTTCAGTCGTGTCCCCCCCCTCCCCCTGCCCCTCCCCCTCCCCGCTTCTTTATGTAAAAGAAAATATGTATTTTTAAGTCCACACCAGTACAACTCCTTGCAAGTTGCAACTGCCATTTGGGATAATGGTTGCAAGGAGTTGCAATGAGTTGCACTGGTGTGGACTGGCCTCAGACACACCGAAACCCAAAGTAAGACTAAGGCCGGATTTATACGTCGCTGTGCGTGGTGTTGCATGCCGGAAATAGCAGATCTACTAGCTCACATAACGACGAGTTGTGAGCTTGTAGATCGTCTGTTTTCGGGACACACGAGAAAGTGCACGTGAGAAGGCTTTACAGGTCTACGTCTTATCTGCTGAGCAAAGTGTCAGCTCAGCAGAATTCCTCAGCTCTGTGTGTGTGTGTGTGTGTGTGTGTGTGTGTGTGTGTGTGTGTGTGTGTGTGTGTGTGTGTGTGTGTGTGTGTGTGTGTGTGTGTGTGTGTGTGTGTGTGTGTGTGTGTGTGTGTGTGTGTGTGTGCGTGCGTGCGTGTGCGTGCCATTGAACCTGGCCCTTTGTCTTTCTCCAGTGTCAGAGGTTATTTGGTAAAGTCGACCAGACAAGGAGAACAGGGGGCTCGGTCTGTTCTGCCCCGTCCAATCAGGATCATTTCCAGTGCCCTGCACGCCACCCCGCCAGCGTTGCCATGTCTGCTTATTATAAGCGACTTTGGGCTTTGTTTTCTGTAAAGTCGCTTGTAAATATTGTTGGTTGCGGGTTGTGGCTTTTTTGGGCTTGTTTTTACAGTGTAGTTACTTTGGCCTTGCTTCCAAATGTATTGATTATTGTCTAAACCAGTGGCTCTCAAACATTTTCATAGTCACAAATGAATATGTATTTTATTTGTCCATGGACCCCCATCTAAAATTTGAGTTGTTAGAATGTTTCCAAAATGTTCCACATTTCGCACTTTTTTGATCTTTTTGAAAATAGCAGATCTAAACGTGACATGTTGTGAGCTTGTTGATCGGCTATTTTCAAATAGCTGATGTATATACAGTAGGTTTAAAGTGCTCATGTGGCCTTCTTTTGGGCTTGTTTTCATAGACCTTGTTGCGTATTTCTCTTGCAGAATCTGGCAACACGCCACCCCACAATAACAACTATGAAAATAAAACACAGCAACACAATTGGTGGATGTGGTCTGCAGTCACAGTGCTTTAAAAAAAAAAGAAGGAATTACTTCACCAATCTTAGTAACAACGTCGTCCACATTCCTCTGCGGTTAACTGGGAGTTCACCAGTGACCTTAAGGAACAGAATGAGCCTGGTACGAAAAAGACAAAAACAAAACGAAACAAAAAACGTGAGCCCGTTAAATCCAGTTCGTTATCCGCTTAGCAAACAAATGACCTTTGTTTTCTTCACAAAGACAATGGGCTGATTTATTCAAATCAGTATTTTAAATTGAGCTCCTGTGTACCATTGCATGGTCTTGGGATTGTCATGGATGCTGAAAATCCTGCTAAATCTGGGAAAACCGTACCTGTGTTTATAATTCAGGCATTCTCATGATGAACAATATAAATATGTTATAGACGTTTTTGATATCGTGTTTGAACAGCTCAACCCACCCTTTAGAACGGTTTTCCAGAGAATTGCAAATATAGCCGGTTTTGAATGGGGGACATTTACAATGTACAGTACATTTATAGGCCAATATTATACCAAGTCCAGTTGCCAAGTCACTGCCGCTAAGCTGTTCTTACTTACTTACATTATACCATGTGCAGTCTATCCAGGGGTCTTCAACAGGGGGTCTGGGACCCTTTAGGGAGTCCTCAGAGTTACTACAGTTACTACAGGGGGGCCACCAAATGTTTGTGTGATAGGATTTTTTTTTTTACATTAACCACTTGAACCCTAGCATTCCTATTCTGAGGGGAACATTAGCCGAAAATAGCACGAGGCGTTGTGAGCTTGTAGATCAGCTATTTTCGGCAAAGAGGTTTGGTGTAGAGGGAAAAAAGAGCAGATCAAGCACAAGTTTTCTAAGTATTGAGGGTTTAACTGTCTGAAAATACATATTAACATGAATCCAACACTGATGATAGTGCTGTCAAACAAGTCTATGAAGCTATCTATGAAGTTTTATAGGAAACACAATTGTATACAATATGTAGTCGGGGGTCCCTGCTTCATCTTTGTTTCAGCTAAGGGGTCTTTGGCCTGAAAAAGGTTGAAGTAGTATATAGTGTCATGTAAAAACCAACAATTTCCTCACCTCGTGATGTCATCATTCTGTAGTTCAAAATGATCCATCCATCTACCCGAACAGAACATCTGAACTGGTCTCATTTTAAGTCATTTTAAGGCTGCGGACCCCCATCTGAAAATGTTTTGTGCCAGGGACCCCTAGAAACAAAGATTTGAGTTAAAAATGTTCGCTTTAAAAAAAAATATATATCCAAAGATATGCACACATTTTCAAGATTTTTCAAAAATAGCAGATATACAAGGCAGCTCAAGATCTGCTATTTTTGAATAGCCAAAGCTAAGTGGTTAAAATTATTGTGACATTTCGCTGGGGACCCACTGGTACCCCCCCAAGGACCTGATATGGAAAGTCATTTCCATATCATTATTTTAAAAAGCAACTGATATTGCTGTGTAGATATTCTGTATCTGAAGTTGTCCCCATATCTATTTCCCTAACCCACCTTTATCACACCTGCACATGTAGGCCATATAATTATCTTTTTTTCTCCCCTCAGTTTGTTTTCATATGGACTAGAGTGCAATAAGGAGATGAGAGAAAGGGTGGCAGAGAGGTGTCGAGTGATTGTGAATTGTGATGTACTGAAACAGAATAAATATACTGACAGTATCAAATGTAAAAGTACTCATTATGCAGAATATCCCATTTCACAATCATTAATGTGAAATTATTATACTTAGTAATGCATTAATGGTAAATGTTGGGCTGATGTTAATGACTATGTGCTGCTGTTGAGTAGCTTAACCTAGAATAATACAACATAGATTAACTGATGAAAACATACTGTACAAGTTAATGTATGTTTTGTATTAATAATCTAAATTTGCAAGGTAACTAAAGCCGTCAAATAATTGTAGTGGAGTAAAAACTATGCAACAACAATATTTGCCTCTGAGATACGCAAGTAAACTAAAAACGTTTTAGTTGTCCTCAAGTACAGTACTTGAGTAAATGTGATTAGTTACTTTCCACCGCTGTTTTTTTTAAAAACCACTACAAGTGGAAACATAACGTTATGTTCATAGTTTCTACCGAGTAAAGACACAACAAGGCACTGATGCTTGGGGGGGTTTCTGGCTCTGGTGCAGTTTCTGCAGCTTTTCAAACATCTGAGCTCGTCTTTCTTTGCTCGCCCAGCTCCGTTTACTCTGTGGTAGCTCCGTGTTGACATGGGCTCAGTCCTAACCACTGCATCCTGCTCATCACGTGTGTGTGTGTGTGTGTGTGTGTGTGTGTGTATGTGTGTGTGTGTGTGTGTGTGTGTGTGTGTGTGTGTGTGTGTGTGTGTGTGTGTGTGTGTGTGTGTGTGTGTGTGTGTGTGTGTGTGTGTGTGTGTGTGTGTGTGTGTGTGTGTGTGTGTGTGTGTGTGTGTGCGAGTGTGTGCACATGCATGTGTGTGCGTGCATGTGTCCATGCCCAGCTCCTGGCCAGGTGTTGGGCTGCAGATGCTTGCAGCGCCCTGTGCAGTGAGGCGAAATCTGATCCTGGAGAAGAGTAGGGAACATTATTTCATGTTGGTCTTTCTTAACCCGTTGAGCCCTGAGGCCGATTCTACAAATGTCTTCTAAATCCTATCCTAAGTTTTCTAAAAAACGTATGTTGCTATGTCAGTGGTTCTCAAACTTTTTCATGTCAAGGACCCCCAAAATTATATGTATTTGAACCCCAGAGACAAAGATTTGAGTTAAAAATGTTCGCTTTAAAAAATGTATATATTCAAAGATTTGCACCAATTTTCAAAAATAGCCAAAGTATAAAGATAATGGTTAAAGCGGTTTGAAAGAAAGTTTGAAATTGTTCACACAAAACATGGACGCCAGGTTGAGAGTGGTTCATGTTTCAATACAAACATACATTTTCCGTTCAAGTATATGGATTGCTTCCTTTTTTCCCCAAAAAAACAAACAGGTAAACAGGTACAATAAAAGAATGTCAAAATGATCATTTTCTTATAACAATAACAACTTATATTCACAACCAAGGCTGCCTTTATATTCAGGTTGAGAGTGGTTCAAATGGAAACGTGTCAGTCTTCTTAACCTGAAATGTGTTTTGTGTGACTCACTGACTGTGGCATTTATGGAACAACTGATGGAGTTTCAGGGTCGTTGGGTTGTTGGGTTTTATTTTTTTGCACTGTGAATGTTTTTGTTGAGAATGCTTCACGGATCGCTGCACATACCGATCAAATACAGACTCAAGACTCCATTGTTTTTGTTTTGTTTTTTAAAGGAAAAGTAAATACATTCTTTCAGCTAGTCCAAGTTCAAGGAGATTATATGGTAATAATCATCCAAGGTAAAATCCTGCACCCACTTGTCGGTCCATTTTTAAACTTGCACTGCAGGGTTTTGCTGTGTTTGTCAGCTTTCTGTAAAGGCAAATATTGTACTTTTACTCCACTACAATTATTTGAAAACTTTACTTACTAGTTACTTTGTAGATTTTGATTATTATTACAAAACATACATTAACCACTTCAGGCCTACGTATACATTTCAGCCATTTGAAAATAGCGATCTACAAGCTCACAATGTGTCGCGATGCATTTTGAGCCTGTAGATCGGCTATTTTCAAAAGATTTTTATACATTTTATACATTTGAAAACTTGTGAAACTGGATATTCTGCATAATGAGTACCTTTGGTACTTTAAGTACATTTTTATACCAACACTTTTGTACTTTTACACAAGCAAATTTTGAATTCCAGACTTTTACTTGTCACAGAGTATTTCTTTATTGCAGTATTGATACTTTTACTTAAAGGTAGTGTAAGTGATTTGCAAAGTTTCAAATAATTGCAAAATGGGTATATGTTCTGATAGTACTCGTTACTATAGGGTGTCCTGTCCATGTAAGGAGTCTCCATGTCTCTCCAGCTCTTTATAAAACAGAAAATGTATTTTGTAGTTTTTTTTTTTTTTTTTTTAGTTTCATTTCCAATTTTATCCAACCAGGACAGAGAACTCAATCAGGACACAGATTAAACAAGTGAAATTGGAAGTGATGACACTAAGAAATGAGCATGCAAAATTTGAACTGAAAACTATACAAATTAAGCTTAAAAATGGGTACTTTCTCCTGATTGGCTGAGATTTTGACACCTACCGAAAAATGTATTTTCTGTTTATTAAAGAGCTGGAGAGACAGGGAGACATCTGTTACTGAAAAAACACTCTATAGCAATGATTACTATCAGAATATAGTATTTTAACCTTTTAAAAAAATACTTTTTGTTTTAACCAAAAAATATCACTTACCCTACCTTTAAGTAAAACGATTGAGTACTTTGTCCACCACTGCACAGTGTGTGACTTACAAGCTTGTATATCTGCTATTTTTGAAAATGTTTGAAAAATCTTGAAAGTGTTGAATAATTTTGAATCACAAAATAGTTTGAGAACTACTGATTTAGAAGGCATTTGTAAAATCGGCCTCAGAGTCAGGTCTTAATGCAGTGCTTATTCTATTCTTTTATATGCCATTTTGGAGGGCTTCGAGGCTCCCCATGTGTC
>NC_137616.1:6581138-6583638 GCF_963280865.1 Gymnoscopelus braueri | reverse complement strand
GGGTGTGTGTATGTGACACACACCCACATCAGAATCAGAATCAGAATCAGAATCAGTTTTATTGTCACATCACAGGTTTACAAGGTAAAGAAGTGGGTGAAATTCGTTTTTGTACATCGTTCCCATCGCAACGTTAATTTCCATAGAAAGAAGAGGGCGGGGGGGGGGAGAAGAAGAGGGGTGGGGGGCAAGTGGGAAGGAGATCAAAACAAGAGAGCAACAGAAGGCCAGACAAGTTATCTACATATTTACAAAGTACCTGAGATAATAAAAAACTAAGGTGCCTGAGCATAGCAGCAATGTATGTATACTGTGCATGTTATACTTATACTGTGCATGATATACATATGGACGTTAAGGTGCTTAGAGAAAAAAAAAGAGCACAATAAAAATAAAATAAAAGGTCAGTGCGTTATACATGGGATTAAGGTGCAAAAGGTCAGTGCGTGTCCACCTAGGGTGGACTGACCCTAGTATAATCCGCAAGTAGCTCCATGAGGGAGTGCAACAAAAAAGTCATTTGTACCTGGTGTAGTCCACAGGTGTGTCCGAGGGGGAGCTACGTCCAAGTCATTGTCCCTGGTATAATCCACAGGTGTGTTCAGGAAGAGCCAGAAAAGTTTTTGCACCGCCTGCTGTCAGGCTGCTGAACAAGGCTTATGCCTCATTCAGCATCCTGACAGCAGCCGGACCAAAACTGGACCAGTACCTGGTGGTGGAACTCTTGATACTGCGGTAGAGCCCCTTGCCCGGTCGCGGTCGTTGTAGGGGTTTGAACAGTCTGTGACTTGGGTGGTGCTTGTCCTTGATGATGCGCTTGGCTTTGACCACGCACCGCTTTTTGTACAGTTCCTGGAGCGCTGGGAGCTCGATTCCCATTATCCGCTCTGCCGATCGCACTACTCGCTGTAGGCTGATCTTTTCTCGGGCAGTGCAGTTCCCGTACCAGGCCGTGACACAACCTGTTAGGATGCCTTCAACAGAACTGTTGTAATACAGCCTGAGGATGCGACGTCCTACTCCGAGCTTCTTCAGGCGGCGGAGCCAGTACAGTCGCTGCTGAGCCTTTTTCCTCACGTGTGTGGTGTGCGTCTCCCATTTGAGGTCCTCCTCGATGTGTACTCCGAGGAACTTGAACTCGCTGACCCTTTCCACTGCAGCACCGTCGATGAGGATGGGCGCATGGTCTCTCCGCGGCCTCCTGAAGTCCACGATCAGTTCTTTGGTCTTGTCGACGTTAAGAGAGGATCCAGCGAGGCAGGTAGCGTGGAGCTGATGTATTCCCTCACCAGTTTCTCGAAGCACTTGCTGACGATCGGGGTGAGAGCGACAGGTCTCCAGTCGTTCAGGCATGTCACTTTGGCCTTTTACATAGGTATGTGTGTGTGTGTGTGTGTGTGTGTGTGTGTGTGTGTGTGTGTGTGTGTGTGTGTGTGTGTGTGTGTGTGTGTGTGTGTGTGTGTGCGTGCGCGCCAAGGGGCTAGCATATGGCTTGTAAATTGAGGCTATATAGGAAGGAAGTGTGACAGTTCATGAATGGCCTGTTGTAGCAATTAGGCTCTATTCAAGCGGATGGGTTTTGGGCAGAACTTTAAACTTGATTGTATTACCTTAATAAACATTGTCATAAGTACTATATGCTTCCAGTCGCTAGTTTAAAGTCTTCTTTCAATCACCATGATATGAGTTTTGGTAAATTATGGTCCCATTCATTTTTAAATTAATGATAAAGTAGGGTAGACCCGCCCTCGCTGCGGTTTCAGCCAATAGCATTAATTTCCGTTAGCATTTCGGACCGGATATCAACTGGATATAGAAAGATGGGCGATTTGACATCGCTGCAAAATAGGCTTCATTTATGGTTTGTAGAAACGCTTTACATATTTTTTTTACGGTCTATGGTGTACGCGCACGCCGCACTTGTGTGTCAGCTGAGGTATGTTGGGTCAAACAAGGAGCCCAGTCAGGGTAGCTCCCAGGTGGCCAGCTGTCCTGACCGCAGCCTCGGCTAACTCCTCTCCCCTCCCCTCCCCTCCCCTCCCCTCCCCTCCCCTCCCCTCCCCTCCCCTCCCCTCCCCTCCTCTCCTCTCCTCTCCCCTCCCCTCTCCCTCCCCTCCCCTCCCCTCCCCTCCTCTCCTCTCCTCTCCTCTCCTCTCCTCTCCTCTCCTCTCCTCTCCTCTCCTCTCCTCTCCTCTCCTCTCCTCTCCTCTCCTCCCCTCCCCTCCTCTCCTCTCCTCTCCTCTCCTCTCCTCTCCTGCCTTCTCTTCTCCACCAACCCACAGGCTCACTCTTCGTGCCAGAACTGTTACAACACGTCTCATCAGCTGTCATATCCACTGTATATCATGTCCAAACCAAACACTAGCGTCATCCCCTCCTCTCCAGGAACTGTTGAGTAAAATAAGTCGTGCCGTGCTCTTGTACTTTCCATGTACGAGGGCCGTTATTATATGGTTATTATGACGGTTATTATGTTTATGGTTAGAGTGTCATCGAGTCG